>NW_019211455.1:47117488-47284041 GCF_002443255.2 Varroa destructor | reverse complement strand
ATATATAGAGTAACCGGAGTAGGCAGCATGCGTGTCTGTTAGGTAGTATTTACGTTAAGAACGTAATCCATTGCTTTCACTGTGTCTTGTATATTTTGTAATATGTTTCGATGGCATTATTGCTACTAGAAACTTATATTCATATATACAAACATCTATAATGTATATGGATGCAATAATTAAAGAGGAGACGATCATTCTAATAAATAGTAAAAGCATTTGAACAACAAGTTGTGTTTTACTGGTCCTTCACATTGATTCGACGCATCGCCGCGCTCATTTTCCATACACCGAACAGGGTTTTCGTGGCGGAAGTCAACTAATTACGATGAATGTTTTTCATACAGATAAAATAATTATAAATTAAAACTATATGGTTGTTATCATAATCTTCGCACATCGGAGTTAAAATTGTTGATTAATAAATATTGTTTATTAACGAAACTGTTCGTTCTTAATTGTGCTACGACGGCGATACAGCTGATCCTGCCTGAGCATGAAATATTAAATCGCTCGATCTAGCAAAGAAACATCTTTGTAAGGATACTCCTGACAATACCTACATGTTATTCGTGTCCGTTGTAAATGTCTTCTGCTTGTCACGTTTGTAAATATTGAAGTTAATAAAGGTTGTTTATATCCAGCATATTTGTTTAAAACGAGTTCGTTATTTGTTACTATGCGGCGAGAACTGTAAAGCAGTGGAAATTAAAATGTGCCATCGGTATTAATACAAGCCTAGGCTGACGAGGGGCAAGTGCTTTGAAGTTTGCGTGGGGCCGTTGCAGCCATTCTCAAGGTCCATCATAGCTACCATTGGCCATTCTGCTATAAAAACACAATGAAGAAACATTATAATCAATAGCCTGCTATTGATTTGGGAAATTCGATGCACATGGCTGCAAGAAGACGAAACTCACTTCTGTGCCGATTCTAGCGACTAATACATTTCCTGCCACGCTTGCTAGAGAAGGACGTAGTGCGGCGGCTAATTGTTTTTACGCATAAGTTATTTTGTCCAATAGACAAATAAAATGACTAGTCTGCTGTCTTTATTGTATGAGATAAATCTATACACTGAATTCAGTGTGCATGTATACGAACGCATAATTTGTGATCATGCAATACAGAGTTAACAGTTTTTAGACACACGCACATACACAATTTTCATTAACCGCCACAGTAAGTTCGGCAATTCATTTTCTGGATCACACATAAGAACTATCTGTTCGCATAAATTTGCCGACTTTCATTCCGATGTGATAAATATCGTACCAAGTTGCTGAACTCAAATCACATCGTTTTCGCTCACAAGTAAAGCGATTTGTTATTGATCACGGGTAAAAAATTGGTGATTCTGTGGAGGTCGCCTCTCCATACTTCGAGTTCTCGGTGTCGCCGCTAGGCGTTCCGTCAGATGGCTGGTCTGGTTTCAGTACCAAATAACGAAATGTACCTATTCCCGGATTTGAACCTTTTTTTTGTAGCAGGCAGATACGTTGCCCGTTAAGCTATTACGGGGACAAATTGAGCTGATTTGCGAGATGTCCCTGTAGTATCCAAGTGGGTAATACGCTTGACTGCTGATTTCAGGGATACGTAATGATCCAAATTCGAATTCGGGATTAGACACATTTCTTTCTGTGATGGGGCCTTGCCATCCGATGGAATGCCGAACAGCGGTGCCGGATACAAAACTTTTTTGTTAACATGGCATGCGTGCACTGAAATGACAGCAAATTCATGTAAAAAATTCAGCTGGAATTATTATTGAATGTACTTAAGCAGAATTCACCCGTATTCAAATTGCTGGCCCAAATGTATCATTTGTAACTGTTTTCTCTCTTTGGAGTTAATTAGAAAGCGCCGTTACGAATGGCAAAAGTCATGCAATCTTAGATGAATTGTCTGCCATAGCAGTGATTTTTTTCGAATGTATTTATCTCATTATTAAACTAGAAAGCATTCCAAAAAAAGGCCGAAAAGAAGAACTTCCGTACAATGTTCTGATTGCAGTCTTTTGTTTATTTTATTCATTTCCTTGCAGGCCGCTGTTTCAAGGAACACTTGTTGGCACTGTTAACCGCCGTGACAGTCGAGGGCGAGGATTTCTTGAACGTGACTGGGGTGGACCTGCCGGCGGTGCGAATCACTAGGAGGCAACTGTTTTCTGTTGTTAAAGCTGCCGATCCTAAACAAAGCATAGTGAGGGAGCTCTATTTCAATCTGAGTGGTGATTTTGTGATGGCCTATTCTCTCTGCTTTTGGCTAATTGTTTTGTTACATCTATATGGATATCATTAGATTTTACGAGTTCGTGCAAAACTGATACGCCGACAAAAGAGAATTAGGGCTGTACAAGGTAAACTATTTCAGTATCGTATCTAGCTCCGAGGCATACGTACTGGTAATATCGTGTATAAAACAATCGTGTATGCCATATTGAGTAAGAAGCTGAGGTCGAGATAGCGACAAGCAGTAATCGCTCAAAAATAGGTTTGCATTATGAGAATTACAGTAAAAGGCTGTTTTTGCACAAAGCAGGGTGGTAATTCATATGGGTCTTTTGAACGAAGAATAAACCAAGGACAGTAGAAATCTAATGATATTGGTTTGTCTAGCTTTATTTGTTATGCATTAAATGTATCAGTTAAGCAGGCTAGAGTTTGGTAAGAGTTAATACAATGAACTGTGCCATGTACATGCATATACTAAGTATAGCATAGATTGCCTGTCTAGGATTATTTAATTATAGTATCTTTGTTATCCTATGCATTCTTTAATCCCTGCGAGTTTCTTTGCACTATATTTTCATTGGTGGTTTTGAAGAATCCACTACAGAATTGAGCGGTTTTGTATATATGGTAGCATTAAGTGCAGGTTGTGGGATTGGGCCACTACTTGATTTTTTTGTCAACAGCCTTCGTTTGAGGAACTACGTTTACTTTACGAAGTCAAACAAGTCGACCTGCCTAAATAAATGTGTTCAAATACATTACCATGATTAATTTTTGTTTGTAGCCTTCCTACAAAATGTGCATTATAAACTCAAGTTTAAAACTCAAGTTATTGGGTCATTTTTTTTTTCATCATCTTTTTGGAAAATGATCTAAGAAACACTGTCAGATTACAAATTGTATTGATGACGTTGAACTTGTTTCTAACTTCATAATTTCTGTCAGATTATTATTGTTATGTTATAACGAACAAATATTGAGTTACTGAAAAAAATTGGCCTCTATTTTTATATGTGAATGAATATTACATTTCCTATGAGAGTGGTTAGGAATACAAACAGCTATGGAACGTTGTTGCTTGCAAAATTCAATGATGAAAGTATTTTGAAACATTCTAGTTTAGAAATGACAGATTCACCATAATTGTGTAGAGGCGTTTTTTTTAGTTTAATCTAAGAGACTTGTGAGAGATTTTAGATTCTCTTTTCATAATGCCTAAAATATATAATTGTTCAAAAAGTTGGTGTCGCTAGAGTTCTTAAGCTTTGGCGGCATTTTATACTACACTTTATCTATTAGGGTTCAGTCTCTATCGTTCGACAACTCTATTGAACATGTGGATATTCACACGCGAAGATTCGACACCATCATAGAAAAATATCGTTAGACCATATGGGCCCCTCACATTAAAATAATCCTAAACCGAGTGATGTCATCGGACACGCGACCCAACGCAGGAAACTCAATGATAAAGTAACGCTGTGCAAAAGTAAAAACACCAGAGCTTAAAAATATACCAGCACAGTTTTATTGCCTTTAGCAATTGTGCTTTTAGCGTAGAACTCGTCGGTTGCTGAACACAGGCTCGACGATTCCTATATGAGCGTTTTATCTCACCATTATGCGAAATACAATACTTAAGGTACCACAGCAGAAAAAACTCTTAAATCTCACGAAATCTATTTACTTCGAGCAAGGGTTGCTATAGCATTCGTATTGTCAAGTCGATACCTAAATGGCAGCGGAGTAATATGAGCGGGATGGTTACGTCAATGAATTCAGTGTTAAGCGACTTTCGCTAAGTGTGGTTCTTCATAGTTAAAAACTCAACTGGTAAAGTCTTCACCTGTAGTCACTGGCCACATATGGCGATGCATACCTTAGAAGAGTCACCAGGATTTCATGGCTGGTTGCCAAGCGCAACGACAATAAGAAGCCGTCGTCTCATGACGACCTTTCATCCCGCCTGTACGCTGTGCGGCGTACCCCACAGCTTTAAATTGGCCTACATCTCTTATTTTGCTATCTACCAACTTTGATAATATTTTTTAGAAAAGTAGTTTCCTCTACCCATTTTCTTTGGAAAGAACGGGAAACAAAAGAATTTAATCTATGTGCTACGTATCGGCTTACTGCTAGCCATTGTAACGCGGTACATTCGTTTTCCACGTACAGAGTGATTACTGCAGCAGTTTTCGTGAAAACAATCTGCGATACACTTTTCTAGAATTCCCCTGTTTGGATACTACAATCACAATTTAAGGTACGCCAGATGATGACCCACCAACGAGATGCTGATCTCTACGCGAGCGTCCTGTCTACGAAAAGAACAGTTAGTGGACAAATATAAAATTCAGGTTATTTTTTTTTTGTAATCTTAGCAAGTTTAAATCGGCAAAAGCACAAAGATGTTTTCAGTTTGCAATCGGATTCCTCTTCACTGTGACACCGGGACCTACTGGAACTTGCTAGGTTTACCCAATTGCATAGCTATGTGCTTCCTATTTTCTTGACGACAGGCTTTCTAAGCTGTGAAGTGATGAAAATGTGAGTACTTCACTTCAGCCCGCTGTCCTTTCCGTCTACACAATGCTCTTGAATAGTTATATGTTAAACACATAGATACATGGTTCAGTACTTCACAAAGAGGAGGGCATCGTCGTTCCGGGTCTGTCCTCAATCGCAAACAATCTTCTCCGCGACGTTTATCTTCTTTTGCGGACTGTTAAACCTTCGTTGCAGCAATTGTGGAAACGAGATTCTTAAGCACTTTTTTTTTTTTAAAAATAGGCCGCAAAGCCATATACAAAATTCATATGTGTCAACCATAATCTAGTCAGCTTTTTTTAGTTACTGAATTCCTCGTATGATATATATAGTATTATTACTCTGTGGCCGCAGAGTACACCTTATGTCTGCAGACGGATTCGGCGGAACCCTCGAAAACGATTGGGCTTTCGTTAGATCCAACCCAAACGAGCATTAATACTATCCGTAAGGTACTACAAGCGCTTTGAAGGTAAATTACATGTACTGAGATAACGCAAGCCTAATTAAGACAAGGCTTGCTTCTTTATAGTAAGGGGCTAGTTTTGCATATTCAAGCTATACTCTCTTTCGAGACCTACGATCATCTTTGATTGTACGAGTCCATTGGATGCTACTACTATATGATATCTTTAAACAAGACACTAGTCGGTTAAATCACACAAAGCTTCTGATTCAAAAAAGGAAATATTGAAAAGCAATCATTCTTTAGCCACACGAAGTTGTAATTGTCGTTTGCGATGTGGCAGGAGTAAACAAATTTCTTCCTTACTTACACTTCCTTCTGTCAATGGAATAGAATAAAAAATGAGCGTTATAGAATCCCCACTGCATTGTCACAATAACAGCATTTTCGATCAGGCTTTCCATTCGATATTGATAAGGTAATGCGTGACCTTAATGCTGTACCTGCTCTAGTTCAAATAGCCGCGCGAAAACCTAACAATGAGGATGATATAGTTGGTGTTGAAGCAAAAATGTCGCCTCGAGTGGTTTGTCTACCTTGAGCATCCTTAACGCACGTCTCCCTAGTGGAGGTTCAACAATCCCAAAATTTCATCCACTTTACCATCATTTCAAGACCTGTTGCCGAGCAACTTTGCTCGACTCGAAAGTCGCGCCTTTCTGCCAGCAAGTAATGGGGGAGGTTTAGAGGTTGTTGTCGTTGTTGTTGTTGTTGTTGTGCTTGGCGTTGTACTAGGCGTTTTAGGCTTCGCTTTAGCAGATGGCGCTGGCGTAGTGGTCGCTGTAGCAGTCTGTTCATCTTCATATTCTTCATCATAGTACTCGTCCTCATATTCGATAGGCGCCTGTCAAAGAGCAACGAAGTCAACAAACCGACGCCACGTTAACGGTAAATTAATAGTGGAAACAACTGAACAGAGTTAAAAGTCATCATGCCGGATGATTGAGACGATGACTTTCTCGACGATGTCTAGTAAATTTAAATATTAATTAAATAAATTAATTAAATAAAAATTAATTGTTTTTAATGAATGTTGTAAAAACTAATGATACTTTTATGAAAGGATAATGAGCTCGAGGCCGGTAGACTTTTTTGGTAATCTTCTATATAAGGTGTTCAATTCCTTGGTACTGGATGAACCTTTGCCGGGACAATACACTTATGGACTCGACGATCTGTATCATTGTCAGTTATTTTACTGCTTTCGAACGACTCGAGAAAGAGTGATCCATGTAAGTAGAATGATCTACAAATAGAATTCAGTTTAGTTCTTTGGAAAAAAAGAACACAAAAAGAATATCTAGTGGTTTCTTAATTTTTGCAGATACTCGAGTCTGTTTTCGAGATAGGATTACTAACAGCCGGTCCAGTCGTCTATGTAGACTACAGTGATTGACTTTTATCAACTTTTTGTTCATTTTGAACCTTTTTTAGACATGTTTCTGCATTTTTGAGCCTTTTGCTTTGGAAATTTTGGATTAATGTTAGATCAATATTTAGCTATACTGAATTCCTCTGTTTGTGACGTATTTGAATGACAACTCAGCGAGCCTAAATATACCAATATAATTTCACTCACGATTACTATTAAAAAGTGATGCCCCTATTTTAGAACAGAATTTTCGCAATAAAGTTTGGCTTTAGGCCCCAACTAATGCCCTGCTTGAAGTCACAGACAGTACAGTGTTATTATATATATATATATATATATATATATATATATATATATATATGCGTACCTCTGTTGTGGTGGTGGTCTTTGACTTCGAGTTGGTCGATTTCGCGGGTTTTGGCCTTTTTAAAGCCTTGACGGCTTCCTTTGCGATCGTATCCTCAGCAACGGTCGGGGTATGAATAGTCGTAGTCGTCGTCGTCGTCGTCGTCGTATCCTTGAAAAGAGCGTCATTACGTTTGTAATACGCTTTCGACTTGTCGCATTGTACCGTGTTCACGAAGCGACAGGTGAAAGTTGTCTGGTCGTATACTGTATAGTTGGGGCAAAGGAACGAATAACGGTAGCCTCCGAAACAATAGTGGAAGAGCTGTAGAGATAGACATCGAAATAAATACCGAAAAAAAGCAATATTTATCCTATACGTTGTTCTTTTCTCCTAATCAACCGCACATGTTATGTAATCAGTGTAGGTGGATATGTTTCCCAATTAACAATTTTCTTGCTGACAGCTTTAACTACAGGCTTAGTCGTCCTAGTCCATGGGCCGGCAGCAATGCCCTACATAGAAAGTGTTCAATTAAAGGTAAAATATGGAGATCTCAGGTACATTTGAACACAGGCTTTCTGTATGGATTAACATCTATCTAACCAAAAATATAAGACGCAATAATAATAATAATAACAAGGCGTATTTGTAGCAAGTGATCCTGTGCTAGAGGTCAACACTCCATTACCTGACAATGGTGTTCGATGGAGGCGAAGAACCCGTCGCCATGTTTGTCGCAATCAAAACGGATATCATCGGGCACACTGATATAGAACGGGTAATCGGTCAAATCAGCTCCAGTGAGTTCGCGGGGGAAATTTGGATCCGCCAGGTAGTCTATAACTCGACCATCCGACCTGTGGAACTATAAATGCTTACGGAACCTTTTCCATAGAAAGAATAGTATACTATTTTACACAAGAGTTTATTCAAATCTCCTTTTATATATAAGTTCGAGTATTTATTGTGTATGCTAGTTCGTGTTACGGTCTATTTATAGATTCGCAAGGTCTGCATTTGAGTTGGTCTTGAATTTTTTTATGCTCGGTGCTGCCTTAGTTAAACATTACGTGGCTAACAGCCCCTCCCTGTAAAAAACGAACGGTGTGCCAACGTCCGGTTTCGATCCTGGACCTTGCCTTAGCTAAATGACCTAACTATGAATGCTTAGTAGGATAATGCGTTTTCAATGCAAAATTCCGACAACCATTGGCTCTGTCTGTGATTCGTCCAGATATGTGACTCACCTCTCTTTATATCCAGGGGACAGAGTTGTCGTAGGCTTCGGAGGTTCCGTGCTTGTTGTTGTTGTTGTTGTCGTTGTTGTAGTCGTGCTGGTGGTCACGTACTTTTTACGAGGCCTTTGCTGTCGCTCCTCGTCATCATCATCGCCATCATATCTCTCTCGGGAACGATCCCGATCAAAGGGGTAGTCCCGATCCCGCTGATGATCCCGGTCTCGATAATCTCGATCATGATCTCGTTCTCGATGTTGCGGTCGAACGTGACGAGGTTTAAACGTGGCATAATTGTACGCGTAGTGATTGCTTTCCTCTTCGGCTGATGGCAGATCGTTATACTCGTAGTAGTCCTGAGGAGGCCGTCGAACACGCTGAGGTTGACGCAGCCTCTGTGGCTCTTGGCGAACTCGTTGAGACTGGTAATAGGTGTTGTATATCTGCAGTGACGAATGTGTGATGAAAAGGAAAATATTAAATGACAAACGAGATCTGCCCAGGATTCTAATAGTGACGTGGCTATGGTATGAGTCGCCAGTTTGTCACTTGGATGGTTATTTTCATGTGTTTTATAGGGAAATACATTCATCATAGCTTTGTTCATTTTAGATTGTTTGTTATGTATAAATATTCCGTCCTCAAGTGTTGCCGCCACGCGAAACTATCAAGTAATTCATGAGTATTTAAATCTCTTTGTGAAGTACATATATGAATGTAAAACGTATGCCCCAAAACGTTGTAGAATCGGATGTCACATTCAAGCTTTGAATTGTCAAGTTCGTTGCGTTGCAGTTTCGCCAGCGTTAAAGCATTGATTAATGCTATGGTCTTACACCTCGATTGACCTAGTCACACGGTGCCCTAAATATGCGTCTGTGTATGCCTCAGGCTAGAGCTTTTTCCGTAAATAACAGTTTTAATAGTCCTGTTGCCGTTCCTTCAACGTATACTCTCTGACATTTACTACAATTGGCAATGATAATTAAGCCTCTCGTATTATAATTCTAGAAAAATTAATTTAATTTGAATAGATTTTTTATAAATAAAAGTAATTTTAATTTAAATACATTCGGCACTCCATCAAACCAAGAGGAATGGTGTCTCGATGGAGAAGCTAACCTGATGATAGCTTTGCGCTTGTTGGGGGTACTGATTATTGTTGGTTGAATAACGATTGTATGCCTGTGAGGCTACTTGTTGTTGAGCGATGTGTTGCCCATGAGATTGACGCTGATATGGGCTCGGCTCCCGTTGTCGTTGGCGATTTCGTTGGTCAATTTGTTGTTGTTGTTGCTGCTGCTGCTGCTGTCGCTGAACTGGACGACGTGTCGTGGTCGTGATTTCGGGCACCTCATCCTCGGGAACCTACCCAGGCAATGGTGGAGCACATCAAGGTGAACTTGTGAAACATCATTGTAAGATTTAAGCAACACTGGCATACTCCTATAATAATAAGTTCCCGTAACTTTTTTTTTACCTACTTGTAAGATACATTTTATATTGAATTGTCCAAGAGTATAATTACTTGGAATATACGGAACGCTGATGTCGCCGAGCAGTAATCTTTATAAAACTAACCAAGTGTTTATGGTATAGAGAAATTGAACCTCGGCAAAAACATCACCTCGCACAAAGTTGACGTTTTCCTGTAATCCCTTGTTTTCCGTAATCGCTGTTTGGACGAAATATGTGAACTCTTTCAATGCGCTCACCAATTATCTCTTCACGCCAACACGATAATAATCATCTGTCATCTACTATTATTATGTTGTTTTTTTTTATTTAATCACATCTTTCATTAAACAGAGACTCCGATAAGAGATACCTTCAGTAGTTACTTCACTATTTGTTTTTACCTCGTAATAATAATAATCCTCTGGAGGAGGTGTCGTCGTTGTTGTCGTAGTCGACCTTCTCCGGTTATGAGGAGCCTTCACTCGTATCAGTTTATAGCCAGGACGAGCCTGTAGGCGTCCATCGGCCTGTCTTCGCTGAAAGGCATGTAAGGATCATTCTGAACCCAATCACGGATAGCAGGTAGACGATGAAGCCTAATGATTTTAATATAAATAATTGAATACATAATCAACATGCGCGTTGTACTGCCTGAACAGAGATAGCCTCCAATTAACAAGTGGTCTCTTTTAAACGTTGGGTTGTCGATGTAGCGACTAAAAGATGGTTTTTGATGAGATTCATTGTGGGCTATTACAGGATGATGCAAACCCACTGAATGTAACGCTACTCCTAAGTCGACATCCGGAGCCTGATCACAAAATTTTACCGCACAAGATACTGACAATTACTGTTGTCCTTAATTAAATAATTTGTATGACGTTATTAAATAAGACATAGATCACTTCATTGCAAAAAGAATCATAAAATTTTAGAGACGGCCACATTTGTTGCGATACCTCATGCAATGATTGTTTCAATTACTTGGCGGTCTACTACCTTGATGAAGTTGAACTTATAATGCGTAATGCAGTTGGCATTTAGGATAACGTACTTTTTGCTACTCTATTCACGGGTACAGGTGCGTATACATCGCTGGTGTACACAAATTCGAATGTTACGATGCTTTTGAAGTTAATACACCAATGTGCAGCTGTAAACAATATCAGTGACCTTTTGTCAGGCTCTTCGAAATTATTGGATTTCATGGTGCTTCTAGCGAGTCAACCTCGATAGCAAATCTCTAGAACAGTTTTAATTATGCCCAGTGACATATCGGTCAGTCGATTCTAGCTAGTAAACTTGCAAGTGGTAGAAAAAAAAAAGCAAGTAGACGGTTTATAAAAGAATTTTTTTTTTTTTACGTAATATCACCTGCGAGGTCACCTCAATATCCAATTGCTTGTTCTGATGCCCGCGACCATTTGGATACCTGTCGGTGTGCCACGACTCGTTCCGCAACACATATAATACCGATCTAATCAAAGTACGTATGGAGATAAGCCAATCGTCCAGATGCTATTTGGCAGAACTATAGAAAATGATCTTATATGGCTGCTAATAATAGAATTTTTTCACTGACGCTTATGTTCAGAGATAGCTGGAACTGCCATTAAACACATATGAACCTCATGCGTGTTCCGCTGTGTCTATATCAATAGCTAGTTTAACTTAATTAACTATGTTAACTGACGTGGATTCTCGATCTGATTGAAATCTGTCCATCATCAGAGGTTGCAAACACGATTCTGGCTGTCCATCATAGCGGAGTCATCCTTTGCCTCTTGTCAGAAAATCAAGCTGACGCACTGTCAAAGCCCCTCTTAAATCGAGTGAAAACTACGGCGACGGTATACACAGCGGCAAATTTCATATAATACATATGTAGACGCTTGCGGAGCGGCAAGAACGTATAGATACCCACAAAGCAGAAAACAGTTTTACAGCTTCTTGCCGACAGAATATTATTATTATTGTGTCAGGCGTCCGTGGCGCAGCGAACGACAAAGCCTCCATGGGCGGATGTTTGACGGCTTCGTAATTGTTGCCACTATGCCCATAGCAGTCGAAATGCTGGCAACTAGGCGCTACGAATTGTCTTATGTTGGTGACATTGACGCGTACGAACGCCTGTATTATCGCCACTGATCAATAGAAACAGAGCTATCGTCAATTATTATCATTGTTGGTATTGCGTTGCGAAATAGATAACGGGCCGTTATAGGAACGCGTACGAGATAAGTGAATGAGGCATAACCTTGATGTGCGTTTCGTCTTACGTTATGCCAGCCGACGTAGCTTGCTCGGATAAACAAAAGCCCAGCTGGGGATCGTAAAGAATGGGCCAACGATGGGGCAAATTTTTGTCTTTCCTACCGGCTAATGACGATGTCATCTTTCACACGAGACCGTACGATATGCAGAATCGTTCTAGGATGCCAACAAATCAGAAAGCTTTCGAATTGTCTCGTACAGGAAGCCAAACGGATCTTTTTGCGGTAATTCGTAACCGCGGCATCGATGGCAGCGCCGATAACAAAGCGGGACCTATTATTTGTAGAGGGACAGCTTTTGACGATTATCACTGTTATTATTTTTTTTTTATTGTTGTTCATTTTATGAAATACTTTGTATCTAAATCATTTGCAAGGAAGGTATTAAGTCAGTACTGTTGACAACAAAGGCTTACGGAAAAACATGACATCAAATTACTTTTTCATTAAAGCAATGGTTGCTGGGGGTGCTATATCTTCATAAGAATTTTCAAATAATATTGGGGTAGCATGATAGATGTGGTTCATGATTACTAATTAGTAGTCTGTCATGTGCTTAGCAAGTACTTTAAGCCAATAAAACCGCGACGTATTGTCGGGTCTGACAACGGTGACTGAAGTCAATACTTCGTTTTCAATACAAGCTTCAGTAATTGTTATTGCTTTTGAGCGCTGATTAATTTTTGCGTTTATTCAGAGCAACAACAGAGTACAAAGACAGCATATTATTTAACGTCATCATTTTTAAGCAGGCTCTACCTAGAACTACTTATTAATATCGTGTTCGACTAGTCTAGTCCACTGACTAATTGGATATTGCATGAACTCACCAGTCTTCTGCCACCGGGCATATCTTCAGGATAGTAAACAGCCTCATTTTGCCTTATCCCATTATACGGGTGTTCCTGCGATTCTGCCGACGAGATTCGTTTCGATAGATGTCGGTTTGCGACAACCCCGGGAACTGCGCAATGAAACAATAAGAGAATTAGAAATACAAAATAGCAGTAGCAACAACAACAACAACAACACTTTAGCCGGAAGTGCCAACAAAGTTGGAGGTTATCGGTAGGGGCGGTACTGTGGTCGCTGCTGCAGATTTTATTGCGCTTTCTTGCTTTTCTCTATCTATCCAGCCACGGTAGCAAGCAAACCTATTCTTCTGATATCGTTTCTCGCAACGTTACAATGTCATGACAATATTGTCAACACGGATAGAACCCCTCATCAGGGAGGTGCATTATACAGTTCACGTTGCCATCCGCTGTGCGACTTTCCATCCAGCCACTGCTTCTTCCATTAGCTTCCAACTGCTTATGATGACTCTGTCGACAGCGTTTTCTTGCGGCCGTTACAGCCGAACGCGACCGTCATCGCCCCACAAACGCAAGACACCATCTCTGCGTGCCCGCGACCATGAATTATCATCTACCATCATACATGTGAATAGATATTATTTATTGCAGTTTATTTAGCTCTTAACAATAATCGCCTCAGTCTGCCGCTGTTAACATCACGACTTTACCCTTATGTGTTACTGGAAACAACATCAGCGACTTCGCTAGAACATCTTCCGCTACGCGTCGTTCACAGTCTGGCTGTGCAGGTCGCGAAACTGACTCGCTCGTTTACAAGCGACCCGTACAGCTATGGCAAATTGTAGATTGCCTCCAACGCCGAGCTGCTGCGCGAATGCCGCTGACGTGAGCACAGATGGAGAAAGGGGGGCGGGTTATAGGTAGCGGTCCCCATTTCTGCCTCCACAAAAACGGCCGACGATGGAGCAGGCAGTGGGCAGAGTGGGATACGCCGAATAACAACAATATTCAACGGCCAGCAGACTACAGCTGTTGCTGGTAATGGTGACTGCTGGGGCAGTAGTAGCATGAAATTAAATTCGATTCTGAAATTAACAGGATAGCGCCTGTTTTCACCCGTTCACGCGGTGTACACCGCTTGGTGTTGTTATTGTTGTTGGTAGTAATCGTGTCGTTGTTGTTGCCCAATGTTGTATAAGATATGAATAGCAAATGGTTTATCAACAATATAAGCGAGGCCATCACAGGTAGGGCTACTACCTTTCACGATCAAACGACATGCGCGGGGCATTTATGTTTGCAAATGTGAACAGTGAACAGTTCCAAATGCGACAGTTCTACCTGAAAAAATCGGGTGTAACATCTATTCCATGTGATATTGGGAGCTTACAGAAAATGCAACGAAAGAACTTAAGTATACAGGAAACTTCACGAAGTATTTTTATTGACATTTCGTGTTAGGTAATCTACGCAGTTGAGAGGAAACCGCGAGCAAAGGTGCGCCCGAAAGACAGGAAGGCGGACAGCTTCTTACTCTTTTTTTGCAACGCTTGCCTTAGGAAGCTTCGTCAGCAAAAGCTACTTGCTGTCGGGTTTCAATGTAAACATGATTTCTTTCGCGGGAATTACGAACTACACGGCTATGTATCTCTGCTAGCCCCGCACCTTTACAAGGTGATTTGCATACCACTAAAATCGGACGGATAAACAATAAACCGCAACTATTCTTGGTAATTGTATTATTTTGTACATACACTAACCAACCCTTCTCGCTAACGCGGCCCACTGCTCGGATCGCAGAAAAGTAAAAACGTCATTTCGACGTTTAAAAGTAACACTTCTTTCTTCAATGGCATGCTGTTTTAACTAAGTAACTCCACGAACAATCGACCAAAAAACGTACGCTGCTTTTCAATAAACTGTTTTCTGGTGCAAGCGTCTCTCACCTGTCTGAACGATCGAAGTTGAAATAAGGTGCGCGATAAAGATGGCGAGGCAGCCAGCGCTCAGGCTACGGGTAAGTCGGACGCTGGCGCACATCGTGAGCCCCTCCCCACGTCGGTGGGGAGTACAGCGACCCTGAGATGCAGAAGGCTTCTTTCTGTGAGCTGGTCCGCCTAAAGTAAGTCAACGTTGCCGATTTCGATAGACAGTGCGAAAATCAAAGACCAGACTGTTTCGAACTGGTGCTGAAGGCGTTAGACGGGCACAGGAACCTTTTAAGGTTTAAACGAAATCTCCGCCTTTCTTGTGTGGTAGTCTGTTACTAATGGGTCTGAAAAAGCGAAATATATTATTATTGTTATATTCGATGGCTTGAAACTTCTGTAATACATATATTTTTCAAACTCCTTACTAACAGGTTCTATCGTCCGTGCTGCGCCTCGAGTGAACGATTTCTGCGAAGATCGATGTGGTTTTGTTAGATATTCGTTATATCCGTCTCCTCGGTTACCCGTTTCGTAGCAGACACGCTGGCTGTGATGAACATATGAAAGGACCGATATGCATGGAATCGTACGTCTCATATCAAGCCTTTTACGCCCATATCGGGCCATTACCTTGGAACTATACTGGTACAGTCTTCTTGCTCCGATTAGTAAAAAAGCGCTTGGCTTGTTAAGCGTCGAAGGCATTCTTGCCGTAGGCAGTACTATAATTGCATTTACCTCCCCATCTTTCGTTAACGCAACGGGGCTCAAGGGGTAGCAGTTGACCGTACACAAACTGACTATCGCGGCCGGAACACTTCAACAACTTGCATTATGATTTCTCCAACCACTGGAAGGGCCACGTACAGCTAAGAACAACCATTTTTTTCTTGAGCAGAATCAAAACTAGAGAAAGTATTTTTTTGTTACAGCTGTAGGCAACAAAAATGTGGCGTCCTGCGTACCTTTTTGGAAAAGGAAAGGAACCGGCATTTTTCGGTGACCTTCGTTCATTATCAACTTTACCCTTTTTTTTTAATTTAACTCTAGAAGAATGTATTCGTAGGCTAAACAGGGGTTTAGCAAATTGGCCGAATTTTAGAGCGGACGTAACATATTATACGGGAACTTATCTTAGAATTGCTTTTACCCTCTACGCCTTTTCTAATGATTAGCGTGACTTGCACCACGTAGTATCTGTGCGCTCAACACTTCGTTGAGTGTGTTCTTTGTTGCTTCATCAAGGCCTCGGATAATGGGTCTCCTAACCGCTGAAAAAGGTTGCTTTTAGAGATTTAGGAGAACAGAGCACTCTGCAGTTAAGAGCGTAAGTACTCTGCAAATGAATTCCAACAGATCTAAGCTAAGAATTTATAGCTACAGAATGCTACTTGCTATCGCGTAGCTAACCGGCGAGGATACAACTGCTTTAAAACGCAACATTTGGAAACAAACGCTTGAGGAATCTCTCGCGAGAGATGACCCTAGAAGCTTCACAATTCTGCCCTAAGCCGCTTCACCCTTGGAAATGTCTATGCCATAGCAGCCCTTGCTATTTCGCAGTGTTTGCTACTTCGCTCTCTGGCGAGCCTCCTTGAACTCCTGCACTTCACGCTCAGAACCATATTCCAGCGTGCTTCATTACAGTCTATACATCGACGATGACAACTACATCAACTGGCAACATGTAAAATCACATCATACAGATAGCATGCATCGGTTTATTAGGGACTTGACTGAGTAGAGCGAGGTGTCTCCTATGCAACCGATGCCAGCCTACGGAACACAAGTGGGCGATGTGTGATTTCTGGAGGCCTCTCACCTCATGGCGCCTCCCTAGCAGAGTCCTAAGGGAGTGAAAAGTTCGCAGCTGCAAAATAATGCTCCTGATACTCTAAGGTCGGGAAAAACTTAAAATATCGTACATTAAAGGGATCTTACCAGATCGCAATAATGACTTAAAATAAATTACATTATTACTGTGTATGTGGTCCGAATTTCTTTAAACATCGATTTTTGTTAGATTCCTTTAACACCGAATGACAACTTAGAGAGCTTCACGCTTATGAAGTTTTGGTTGAAGCAATTGACTCCTTATTTAAAAGGCTGTATTTTTTTCACAGTACATTCGTTGACTCCGGTGGAATTAGCCAGTAAGGTATGCGATACGTCTTTTTTTTTTTTAGAGATGCCAGAAAGAATCATATTGCCGATCGCAAAAATTCGCGTAGCTCTTTTAGCTAGAGCCACAAAAACAGCATAGTCACTTTGTTTTTGGTAACGGAACGCCATGTGAACTCCGTATATAATTTATTTATTAAAACTTTATGTGTATATAAATATTCTAAAATATATAAAATAGAAATAAAGCATCAGCGACGTACTTTGCAGGTATTTGAAGTTTTGGGAACATATCACATTTGTATTTTTTTTGTATTTGTAATTTTGGAATAATCCTCTCAGTAACAACGAGTCGAAAGTCTTGCTTCATATATTGTGGCATCTGATTATCTTTATTGCAACCATTACATTATTGTTAATGCCGCCCTTTACCTGATACATAGTAAATAAACAGGCCCTCAATCTTAACCCTAAATAAGGACGTTTCGCCGCTCCTACGTCGCTACCAAAATTAGATTACTTTTCGTTGGTTGTCAGTCAATCATTGTTCAATATAAAATGCTATGGAACATCTGATGAATATGGTGGAAATCAAAGATTTACCTATGAAGGGGGCTAACCACCGCTCACGGATTTTGAAACAACTTCTAACAACGTGGGAAAATGTACAGTTAAGATGTGTTCTGTACAAACTTTGCAACCCAACGTATAGGAACTTTAATGATTGGTGTGGAAATCGCTCAAAAAAGGCGTATCAACGTCTATTTAGAAATAGCCAAAATGTTTAGGTTTTTCAACAATTCCAGATTATTTGAGCCAATACCCACATTAGCTTATTAGTGGTAATAGCTAAAAAATGCGTAAGGTGTGTAAGTTTGCAGCCGGACGTAAAGCACGAATCATTGTATTAAAAGTACTTGAGATCTAGGTAGAAACAGCCCTAGCGAGTGCTGTGCGTTGTCTAGGATGAACTTGAGTGAGTGTAAGTTCCATTAAACATTAAAGTTCGGCCCGCTAACACAAATCTGCACTTCTTTGTCAGTTGTTTATTCCCTCGTTAAGAATAATACGACTATGCGTCTTAATGGGGGGCTTCAATGAGGTTCGATTTTTGAATCGTTGCTCTTTTACCTCATAAATTAATCTCTACAAATGTCATCGTAATGAAAACTTTGCCTTACAAGCATAAATGCTACTAATTTTACAAAAGATGACTGTACGTAAACGATCCTGGCGTGTTGGCTACCCCGCCAATATACTCGACAATTCCCGGAGCCTTTTATCCCGAAAAAGATTAGGTCGAGTTCTGTAGATGCAAGCGAAGAGAAAAAATCTTCAATGGCATTTATTCTAATACCAGCACTGTAAGAAAATTATATCATCATATGTGTAACTTCTGGCCCGTTAATGAGATGATAGCAACAAATAATAAAAACCCAAGAATTGTTATTGAAATGCGTGTAATGATTGGCTCGTTAATGGGACATTGATTAATAGCATTTGGCCGTAGGTGATGAGTAAATACAGAGAACTTACCTGCGCGTAAAGTTATGAGTTGTTATTCCTTTTTAATTTGTAAATTTTTCTGATTGCCATCACGAAAAGCCGTATCCGTCTGGAAGTAGCTTAAGTTTGAAAGCTTTAAGTATATCTCTCAAATCTATTGCACAACGAGCCGTTACCTGAAGTGATGATTAAAGCTGAGACGAGCAGGAAATAAATACGACGGAAGTGTATATATATATATTATATCGTACGTTGTGCGTTCACGTAAAGGTAAGAGCTGTCACCGAACAACTAACTGGTTTTGTTTAGACAGCCCATTTTCTAAGTACGTACAAACTCAGCCAAAGAAAAAGGTCCAACTAAATGAGCTCGGTTCAAAAAAATGTCTTGAAAATTTGCCTTAAATATCGTAAATCTTAAATAATCTTAATAATAAATCTTAAATATTTGTCAGAAATGAAAGCCTTTGGACAAAGAAGCCATTTCCAAATTTAGCAGTAGAGTCGTACTCGCATTGATCTACCGATTAATAAACAAAGCACGCCAGTCCCCCACTTTTTTTTTTTTTTTCGATCAACACAAACAAATTGATGATGCCGATTATACCATGACTGATGTTTCGGCGAAGGCAACCTGCTTTTGAGTGCCCATGTAGATGTGTTAACTTAAACGTCTTTTATGCAGACTGTACACAACAACAACAGATAGAACTCCTGCGTGATGACTCCTCAGTTACACGGGGGAGCGATCCGCCCGAAATAATGACTTAGCCCGTCTATTTCTATTTTATTATGAACACATCGTGAACGAAGGCCGAACGCGGTAAAATTTAAACGTCCATGGTCCGGTCAACAAATTTCGTTTGATTGAAGCTCAACCTCAGAGCTAAATAAAGGAAAAACAAACGATCCTGTCTCGAGCACAAGCAAACGATCAAATAACTGGTTAACGTATAAACAGAAACGCTCCTTTGAATCTCCACGCACCCCATTATCTGGACATGTATGGCACGGAAATACGACAGAAACATTATTTCCTATATACAAATAAATGCTTGCTAATAAAATGCGCTTTAGATAGTGCGTTGGTAATTTTTATAAATTGCTTATATTACTGAAATGTTCAAAATACATCGTACATTTAGCTGTCCCTCGAAGATGGTCTTCGTCTAGTGAAGCGTGATCTTTTCATCTACATGTTGGCAAGCCTTGCTGCTGGTTAGTCATAGTCAAGAAAATATCATTTTACGCATAGACATACAAATCAGACCCCGTTAAAGTTTTGTTTACTGTTAAAACTGTCTTCAGTACAACCTTCTGTACCCCCTTAGCAAGTGTTTGAGTGACTAGCTTATCATCTGCCTATGCGAGATTTTGTCATCGCGATGACATCTATCAATAGGTTTCTACATCTTTAAAAAAAGGTCAGCAGGGGTCAGGATCACTGCAACTTGTGTATACGAAATAGCATGTATAATACTATAATAAATAGCTTTTACTTTCAATAGTTATTGAGGAGAGTAGATTGACTAAATGCATACAATGGAGGTATTAGTTTTAGGTCCTCAATTTAGAACGTCGTGAATGGTAGTTCTAACAGATTAGAAAACTGTGAACGAGAACTCCCGTTCGAATGAGGCTATAACTCGAAGGAATGTACTTTCACAACGCATGTTCTGTTTATCTAAGTAATCAAGGGCACCAAATTCGTCCGTAGTTTCCGCTAGGCGTTCAAACAAGTTACTGTATTAGATAAGCATATGAGATTTGCCATGCTGCGTTTTTTTTTTTTACGTAAATGCGGGCAGTGTTTGGTTACCCTTCAATAGAAGTTATCATTCACTATAAGCTGTACGGGGTTCATGCTTTCGAATTATAATTACCGTTTTATTTCATATCTCTCTACGTTCATGTACTGTTTAATGTAATGTGCGCTATAGTTCAGTGAACTTTTCCTAATATCCAGCGTCATTTCACACAGGTCCCCTACTGAGACAAGTTTAAATCTGAATTTAAAATTGCATTATCTTGGTATCCATCCACACAGGTTGTGTATCGTGTGGATCGATAGCGGGACCACTGCAGTTTTTTTATTATTTCAACATATTTTTTTTTACCTAAAGATAACAAAGCGTTTTTTTTTCTTTTTCGAATTAAATCACTGGATTAATACATTAAGCGTTAAACTTCTATACGTTGACTAATAGCTGGTGGTGACGATTTGAACTACTACAGCACCCGTACAAGTCGTTTTACATATTGATATTAATTAGTCTCAAAATGTTCGGCCGAGAAAAATTCCCATATCTGCAGTCGCTGTCGAAAACGATTCAGCACGACGTAATGGCTACTGCTGTGAAGTCAACGATCAACTAGCTACACGTTCACACGCATCCGTCACCTTATTTAGTTCAATTTAGACGCAGTAAA
Organism: Varroa destructor; assembly: GCF_002443255.2. Taxonomy (NCBI): domain Eukaryota; kingdom Metazoa; phylum Arthropoda; class Arachnida; order Mesostigmata; family Varroidae; genus Varroa; species Varroa destructor. The sequence goes on along the minus strand of NW_019211455.1, from coordinate 47,263,299 downwards.
ATGGCGCGTTTCGTACCACAACATCTTCTGCAAGATACCTTTCTAGGCATCACGCAATAACTCTTATTCCAACTGATACAGTAGAAAATATAGGCAAGAGGTGTTTTAGAACGTTTACGTACGTGAGAAGGTGCCGTTCCTTGACGTCGAAGTTTACGCTACGAACCTTGCTGTTAACCTGCGTGCGTTATGTGGCTATTGCCACCATTACAACACGCGGCTGCTATAAATTAGTTTCTTTTCTCACCATTTCCGGACCGATGACAGTGGTCTGATTAAATCGCATGTCATCCAACGCTTGATAAACCACTCACTTCTGGTACAGCGTTTTTGGCACTTCGAAACGCCCACTCTGTCCGGGATCGCCTATTTCGATGCACTTCGTTTTTCGGCAGCTCTTCAGAGCCGACTTCAAGTCGACATAAGCTAGTGTGAAAAGAGGCTTCTTTCAGCGACGCAAGCGTATCGCTCACCGACATCATTGAGTACACGTTTGCGGTTTAGTTAGCGATACGGCAGATACTGCTACTGTTGTTCATGCTTACGTCGATTCCGTACGTGAACGTCCTGCTTACGCTGGTGCGACGTCGTCCACGAACGATAGACGCCATACCGACCAAATCAGACAGACAGTTCAGCGGCAGAGACGACGACAACAACAACAATCATGGATCGACTAATGCCTGATTTAATGAAGAGGACTACTGGTGCAGTCCCTTACGTATATCGTCGCGAGATGACGCGTCCTGTGGGCACAATGCGGCATGTCAATGGCAAATTTGGTTTCAATAGTTAGCCCTGCTGTCACCGTCGTGACGGCCGATCCGCATATCCGTAGAGATGTCGATCGGTCGCGTCGCAAGATATTCATTGCTTCCGAATAATATAGGCACGCATACGTCGATAAATGATTACAGGATTCAAATAATGGCGGTATCAGTATACGTAGATGTCGGTGCACAACTGCAGACGATGCAAATCGAATTGGCGTGATCGATGCCAAACGCAAAAAGTGTAGGTAATATGGAAACTTGCGTATGACACTTCTCTCATTAGCAGACATAGCTTTGTTGACAGGGGGCAGAAATATTTCGAGTTTTACGTCGTTTAGCCTTACCAGTTGAACAGCGACCTCTTCCGGCAGGAAACGAACCGGGTGCCTCTGTCCGCGCTCGATTTTGAATTTAGACATTACCACATCAATAGCCCTTATATTTGGTCGACAAACACATTGTTAGTGCCCCTCCGCAGGTAAGCATAAGTTGATGGATATTGTTAATAAGATCGAAAACGGATATCCGGAAACGTTTATTTTTAGGGTATATGATGTCGAGTTTTCAGTAACCTCAAATTAGTATTGTTCAAACTCTCTGTTGTCAATCGTAGCTTGCCTGGAAAGCTAGCAATTTAAAATGTTCTCCCAATATTTTGTTATTTGAAATTTTTTTCTGCGCAACAGACGTCGCGAATTCACGATACGGTATTTTTCAGGTTTAACGAACACGTACACGGGCTGGTCCCCTCTCTACAAGCACGTCACTGTATCTACCTACTTTCACATGCACATGCACAAGACATCACCAGAACAATGCCATCCATTTAGAGACTAGAATATCTTTCCTTTACAGGAAATGATTGAACTTCATTGCATAGGAATGGGCTGTGTTAACTTTAAGCGAATCCGTTGCGTCTTCTTCTTCTTCACCGCTACCAATAGCTGCAACGGCACCAGTATAATAACAGCATCGTCTATGAATGCAGCAACAACGACCCCAAGAGATTTTGATTTGATGTGATAAGATTTTCATCGATCAATCAGTCGACCTGCTGGCAGGACCCACATTTCCAAAAGGGTGTAGACTTTCGAGACGTTTATTGATGCGTCAAACGCTTTCGATGAAATAATGATAATAGTATTAATCATAATCATTACCACCATAATATTAAAGCGAATGTTGGTGTTATTTATTTCTCACTAAAGGTGGCGTCACGCCAATGCCGGCGTTCGGTAGAAATCGTCTTTACGGTCCACGATAGCGGCGGCAGCGGCGGCGGCGGCGGCGGCAGCGGTTCTAATTGCAGATGGATAACGGCCGACGTAGTAGACATCACCGCCAATAGCAATACACTTACAGGTAAGGCCGGTTGTTGGCTTAGGCTTGCCAAGTCTCCTAGTGATACGATAGCGGCGTTGCAATGTTACACACTGGGGAAGGCGGCAGTATGAGGAGCAAGAAAGGCTCACTTTAGCACTTATGTAATAATACTTACGATTCCGTCAGCGGGCGTTCACTTGGCAGCATTCGCAAGAGCACATCTGTGTTACGCGTACAAGTTCCTGCTGACTAACCCCCCGTTATTTGCTTTTCATCCATGCCTATTTGTCCATTTGCCCTCTACATTGGCCAGCGGGGTAGGCTGGCTGATTGATGCTGATCTTACTGATGGAAATGATTTGATGATGGGCAAAGATGTTGACGCCGTTAGATGAACCGTTGGCAGCAATGGCATGAGTGACAGCAAGAACTGAGCGCAGAGCGGCGTCTAGGAGTCGTCAAATGGGATTCATGCAATTCTGATATTTGTCGCTACGACAAGCGCCAACGGCTATTGCCATATGGCGAATCAATATAAATGTATAGTGGTGATGCTTGTAGCTGCTACTGTAAATATATATCTACACGAATAGTAGCTTGTGCTTAGCGAATCCACCAGAGTTTGCAACTTAATAATTAGTTGGACTATAATAATGATTTTCATATGTGTCGAAGGTTCGTTATTTTTACACCCTTGCTGCCGCGTCCTGCCAGCCTCTTGACAATCATATGCCTACCATTTGCGTTCCAAAGTTATTTCTTTACATACGTAACCGGACTGCGTGTCTTCGATTGGTGTGCCTGCGGTCCATATGTCTCCTGAAATGTTCAAGATAACGGGCTGCACTCATTGTTTGATTCTAAGCACGTCTCTCGTCTGGCCCCTTTCGACTGACGGCAGATATTGAACGGTGCCTCGTCTGATCCAGGCAAATTGACTGTTCCTTAAAGCTCCGCAAGTTGTACGTGAAATACATTACGCTTTTTCGACTGACCTAGAGCCAATATGCGGAGCACCCTTTTTTACTCAGTTCCGCATCTTCAGTTTTTGGGTTACGATTCTGCCCCACGTTACATGCGTTAGATGCTAATTTTGATCAAGCTCTGTTTACACGGAAGACTTCCTTGATTACAACAATACGTTCTTAGCCTTCGAGACCCGATATCTGATCGCCCCCTCGCTAATCTTCACCACGCCGAAGTTTCTCCGTTCTTGAAATGTTTGCACCGTTCACGTCCTGTGTTTTCGCTCAAGGCCTTTTCGCCTAATGTCTCTATCAAAATTCGGCGAATTTTCGCACTGCTGTAAACTTCGAGAAATAAAACTTTTACCACCGAGTGTTAATTTTCGAGACTACGGAATGTTTATTCTGTTGGACGAAGAATAAACTTAACCCCACACACACATAACACAAGTTTTAAAAAGCCTGGAGTACTCATCGGGCGAATCGTGAATTTGGAACGCAAAGATTACTCAGTTTCTAGTCTAGTATATGTATGGTTTTGTACTGAACTGAATGATCTTATTCGATGATTTCACAGGGCTTTGAAAGCTTAAGTAACCGGTAGTATGCAAGAGCGGCGGAAGTCAAACCGGACGTTGAGGTTGCCCACCGATGGCTCTTAAATTTAGGTGCTTTAAGCCGTTGCGTCACGTCAGTATCAGCGATTTGCGAAGAAGTCGGTCGAAGGAAAATACTTAATGTATTTTTGTTTCTAGTCTCTGCTGATGTTCAATATCCAGTACATCCTTAGACCGTGATCAACATTACAGCTCCTCGTTATTGTAGATCATATGAGCATGGGATCGTGTAGCAGATTAAATGGAGCATTTATGAGGATTGAAGGTCTTAAATACTATCCAGCATTGCCTCTAAGGATCAGTAGCTTTTGTCTTTGATGTTAATCTCAAAGTGCCGCTTCATCATTTAACATTCCCTGTAGATTGTTCTGCTCGAACTCGGTTAACTCTTGTGCAGATCTATTTATGCGATCAATCTTTTTTACCAAATGTAAGGCAGTAATAAAAAATTGGCATAGAAAAAGGGCATGTCTGCGGTTTGTTGAAGTCTTTTTGGTCACTCGTACTTCGGGTATAGCGCTGTTAGTTCTCGATCACCACTCATCAAAACGCCAGCAATTCGGTAGCGGAATATTGCATTACCCACCAGGTGAACAATTCCAGTTTTTACGTTTTTTTTTTTTTTTTAATTTGTTTTCATGTAAATATCTACATGGCGTACGTATCTGATGGCATGGCCCTTTAAGCAAGTGCTACACAACGTACAAACAAGAGAAATACATAACTAACATTCAGTTCACTTGTTTTATGTAAACGTCACATATTGTCCGCTCCTAGAGGAGTACTCGTGGAAGTGTTATGTATACAATGTCCCATTGTGTAAATAATATACTACACTACATTTTACACTAAAGGTCGTTTACTTTTAAATAACCCGTTTATAATCAATCAAAAGCTTCAAGAATGTCACGGTTGTGGTTTTATGAAAAAAAAAAAATCGACGATAATAGTCTATGTTCGATTATTAACAGAGGAGACCATTTTCGTCATCCACGATTTTGATTCAAGGGTCGCGCACGAGGTTTTACCGAGCTACAGAAATAGTACAAAGCCAACACGGACCCAAAATCTCCTATGGCCCTGATATCTAGGATGGAAAGCTGTTCCAACGCGGTAACGTAGGCACTTCGTAGGTTGATACGTGTAGCATGGCTCATCGATTGCTGGCAAAACGATAGTATATTTTTCCAACGGATACTTCTTGATTCAGTCGTTGATTTCAGTTGATCTAGCGGGCATTTCGGCCGACGAAGGTCGCCGATCTACCGAAATAGCGGTCAAACTATGTTCAGTGGTGCAATAATTGGCTGGCCACTTTCCGGCGCAGGTGTCATTCTGTTCGTGGAGCTCTGGTCAGGTGGCGGCCAGATGTCGATGGTGACCCAAAAGAAAATACCGTATCATTACAGCTTGCGTCGTGGGAACCCAAATCTGTTAACAAAGATATTTTCCCCAGGTTTATTGAATGAGTCGCAGGACAGTAAAAGCAAAGTCGCTAAATTTATTTAATATATAGACATATATAATCCGTCAAATTGGAGACTCTAGCCCGAAGTGCGGAATCGCTCTACCCATATGCATGAGTTCCTTCGCACCAAAAGCGGTCTTGGACTTGAGTGCTGCTGCACTTCAGAGCTTTTCGAACTTTTTGTATACTCATCATGTGAAACATGTTAGAAGAAATAGCGGATTCTTTCATTACGAAAAAGTCATGATGAAATTTCGTTATAAAGCCCAGGTTCACTGAGAGACGCAAGCGCACGAGGCCAGTTGAAAAACCCAGATATAGCCGGCCATATCTACATAGATCGTCGCACAAACGTGTCTAACGAAGGATCGCTTTGATGCACTCATAACAGCCCTCTGTCTGAGAAAAAAATCTCTTATAGATAACATACAGAAGTCGTACGGTGGGTCGATTTCATCAAGATCGGGCTCGGATCAATGGACAGCATGCTTGATTAAGCAGACTTTTGCACTCTATACTCTATTGGAGTAGGGAAGTCAAGTACATTTCCTGAGTGCAGTTCGAAGTCTTATAATAAATCTCTTAAATAATAAAAAAAATCCACATTTAAGAAAAAAATTATTGTCACAGGCCGCCTCGTTTTATTAGTCGTTTCGTCTTAGATGGCTTCTTTAGCCGTAACGGAAAAACGAAGGTCATTGTGGAGTCATGGGCCTGGCCATTTTTAGCAAAAGCCTTTATTTATAATATAATAATTATGGCAATAAATAGAATGTAGCATTATTCGATATTCTCCCTTGATCAACTATTTGAACTTACAATCACCATTTACATAGCATGTGCTAGACAAACTTTCGAGCTTGTCAAGCGTCATCAGACGAAAGACAGCGCATATCTTAGAAATAGACTAGTAACAACAATGCAACCTAATGTACTACAATATCAGTTGTGCTCGCCCCAGTCTATTAATTGGGCTCGGAATAAGCAGCTTTAGCTACCTACCTTAACAGGGACTTTGTAGGTACATCGGATATGGACATCGTCCATGTTATGCCTCGGGCACCGTTGAGCAAATGATTCCATACGCGCGTTCTCGATGTTCTTTGAGCATGGACTGTGCTAATTTCATATAACTCGATACTCGAACCGTTCGAAAAGGCCAATTATTTACAAAAATTGTGGAATTTTCGGAAAATTCTGTTATATTTACTTTATTTAGGATATTTTTCTTTTAACTACCGTATGCATAATGCAACGTTTCAGCAGAGATTGTAAAATTATTATTGTTTTTATTTTTTATATAGACATTGCATATGTGTCAAATGGAGATTTAAAACCTTTAGAAAAAAAAACGATTTTCCAAATCGATGTAGCTATTTCATAGCAGACATGATTATTTGGAGGGTTTCCAATTGATTCACTCAGGTAGCACTTAATCAATATTACATATGGATTATGGAATATATGAAGTCACCGTTTATATAGAAGATAATGGCACAGGTCCAATTGGCATAATCCGCTGTTTCGACGGACTTCCAGTACGTGTTGATAAAACTACGTTAGGATACCTTTGTACACACGCGATTTAGAAGCGCGTTTTGCCGACGATTACCTGTAGATTTCTCTTATGAAGTAGATCACTGATTATTTTTTTCGTGTTCTATATTAAAAAGTAGTTCCAGACCTTCTTCAGTTAGACAGTTAACAAAACTGAAGGGATGTACATGAACAAAAATTAGTTAACAAATAATAAAAGGCACTTAGTTAAAGATTTTATGTAACAACAGAAATACAGAAGGAACAATGGATCTGATTGACACTGAAAAAATAATAAACTATTATTACCAAAGAAAAAATATGGTATGACTGACTCTTGGTTGCTTTCCAGGAAAAGTAATAAGTAAATCCATCAATAAAATAATTCAGAGCGGCGTTTTAACTTATGCCGCATTAAAAAAAAACCTGTCGAGTAGCCTTTGAGCCAACGCAGTGTACTCTTAGTGCATCAGCGGTCGTTAGCAGTGATAGTTTTAGTTTAACTTGACACTTGAAACAGAGTTACGATATTCCGACGAAAAGGTCACCCCTTTAAATGATCACACACAGACAGGCTGACTGATCCCTTAGTTCGCGTTCGTCGGTCCCGGTGTTATCTTGAGAAAAATTGCCAAGCTCGATAGCGTTGTTTATTGGCTGTTACATAGTTCAGAAAATATTAGGCTATAACAGGCGAATCCGGTGAACTTCGACAAATTTAATAACTTTACCGCTACGCCGCTAGCAGACGACATTTGGCTGGTAAATATTCTAGTATTCTTAAACTTGCGAGTAAAAACCAGTTGAATTTATTCCAAGAGAAATGAAAGCAGAATGAAAAACATCTTTTTTCAAACAAAAAATTTAACGTTCATTAGTCCTATTTTTATTTCTCGAAGACCACAGAGTTGCGGAAATTAATCGAAGGCTGGTAAAGACATCAGGAAAAAAAGACCTAAAGTCCAATGAATGCGGCCCGCTATATCGAGCTTCTTAAGAGACTCGTAAACCGTTAGCACGAGAGTCGGAATTACGTAGTCTGGGTACTTGGTGTCAACACCAGACCTCATCGTCGTGTTTTCATTATTTCCTGGATTGGGCAAGGGAATATCCAATTTTGGCTTCTACCCGCTTATTCTCCCGATCTAAGTCCGTGCAATTTTGAGATTTTGGATGTCCTGAAAAGACAGTCGGTACCCATACATATCCCATTATCTATTCATTTTGAACAGTCGCATATAAAAGAATTACATAGGCGAACGCAAATGGTGAATATATGGCCCTCCAGAAACGATCAGAGCGTTGAAATGCAAGTGTGCAAAAGGGACTAAGCCTCAATGGCAATTCAATTTTAGTGTCAGCCGGATTCGGCCTACAACTGCCTAGTGCCTAATTTCATTGAATAGGTGTCGTCATGATTATTTCTGCATTTCGCGAGCATGCGCTCACGCATTAGATTGTTACAAGTCGATAACATTGTAGAGTAGATAGAGTTACTGAATAGATGCATGGAGCGTCTTCGCTTCGCGTGTTTATATCTTCGTAAAACAAGCGTTACGAACAGGCCAATCAACAAGCATTTTTCGAAAATAACCTGTCCTATTTATACTAAATTGTTTTTATGGCATGGGGCAGCTACCCATCACAAAAGACGCTAGGGATAGTCCATATGAAATCATATACCTTCGTAGATGTGAACAGCTAGATAAGATATGTGTATATACACCATTAAATATATTTTGTCCGCACAAAAAACGAAACACCCGAATAAAAAGTTAGTAGAAAAGTAACCAAAATATCTTTTAAAAAAATGACTAATATCCATATGGCGAATTAAGCGTGTCCACTATCGGGTCAACTAAATGAGCTATGGGAAATGCCAAGTGATTTAGGCCTAATCGACCGAATTAGATATTGAATGGTTGTGATAAGATCAGGTATAACAGACAAGTACAATTCAGTCTGTACAGCCGTTCTTACTAAGGCAACGCTGTGTTATACGTTAACTTTTCGAAAAAGCAATTCACTGCGACCAACGTTCAAGACCCCAAAATGTCTGACCGCCATAAAGTGTTTATTGTTTTAAAAAAAATAGCTAATATGCATCATATTAGCGATTTTTTTGCCCGTTGCATATTAACACGATTGTATAGATTTCGTGAAGTAGCTATTATACACTGTCCGTGACAACAACAATGTCAGCAAATAGCACCGATATCGACATGTGTGGTCTTTTACACCGTCTACTTTCTACGGTAATTTTTTTCTCATCGCTTATTTATATTTGGGAAAATAGGAATATTTAAGGTAACCTTCGTCTAGTTCAAGCTGTAGCACGATAAATATACAGATATCGTTCGGTGTGACGGCAGAGGATCGTGCGAGACAGGTCTTTTATTTCGTATTTAGAATGCAATGCAACGTTCGAACGGTTCTTAGTTTTGGGCAGTTCGCGGTCCCACTAGATCCTACAGGGACATCGTAATAACAATAACAACGTGATGAACAATAATAACATATCACAGATAGAGTAGAATTCGGACCACGTTTTATTTCGCTTTCAGTAGCTGCTCGTCTTGAAACAGTCAGTAGCAGTAAGCTTTATACCTTCCGCCAAAGCCTTCATACCATGCTGGTTACATTACCCAAGACGTTCGACGTCAAAAAGCAGATCTCCGCGTAGACAATCCATTGTAACTGTTCGGCAAAAAGAACCCACTTGTGAATGATTTGATACATTGGGGGCAAAGCCGGACGGCTCAGATCCATCCTGGGTGAAGGGATGCTTCAAAATAGATACGTCGAAGAAATCTACTGTCAATAAAACTATTAACAATGAATGACCGAAGAAGATAAGCTAGACGCTCATCAACGTGGCAGATCCGTGACAAAGTCAGGGGCGGGACAAGGTAGAGGTCTGCTGGGTGCTTTTGGTAGAAATCGGCGCACGAAAGGCGTTATAGTGAAGTGAACCGTTGAGCATGACGCCAGAGGAGACTTCAGTTTAAGACGATGCTCAGTGTAACGTAATCAGGGAAATAACCGACATATTGTTCCGGCGAACTAAGAAAAAATGGGCAATAAGAGCCGGACTCACGTCGTTAGAAGTTAATTTTAGGCCGTCGATGATTGTTATCATTATTAAAAGTAAAATGGGATGATAAGTAAATTTTATGAAGGATCTTGGAAACGAGGAAGCAGCGTAAAGGGGGAACCGTGCTTCTAAAGAAAAAACCGCATCATTGATCAAAGAATTACGTATGATATATATTCATCTGAATAGTAGACTTTGAGCATAATGGAAGTTCCATTTCGATTATGCAAGACAACGCGGACTCGATCATTAGAAGATGGCATTTGTCAAACGTACTTCTAAGGAGAACAGAAGCAGGTATGCTCGTGACATTGTTATTTCGTATTCGTACGTTCTTTTACGGAACTTTTCATTATCCAACTTTGATTCGTGTGAATTTTAACTTGAACTAGGTTTCAGAGTGTAATGTATAAACGGACAACTCATACCTGTAAACAAACTCGGACTAGGTAAATAAGCCTATCTACTACTATTAATTAAGCATCTAATTAAACCGTGAACGCATTTTTTAGCAACTAAATTTCCTATTCTGTCATTTTTCCAAAATTATTAGTTATCGTTTATTTAGACCCAATAGGTGAGTAGATGGAACATGCGAAATTAGCAATTGGAAGACGGCCAGCATTTTACCACGCATAGTAAATTAGTAGATAGTAAATTATAATTATAGCTGGACTTACTCAAAATCAAGCATTAAACGGAGCAGTGAAACGGCAGTCGGCATTCTATTGCATAACACAATAATAATAAAAAAAATGAGCGATTGATGTAAAGGAGAGGCCTGCAATAAAAGTAACTGACAAATTGGTTCTAAATTCAAAAAAAAAAATTGCTAGTTTTTAACCATCTAAATATTTTTAGCCCAGCTAGACAAAATATTAAACGTACGTATTTTTCGTCTGTGTTTCTAATAAAAGTTCCCGTAGAAACCGTTCCGTGCGCTTCCTTCCCATAAATACCACCCGCAGGCGACCCGCAGTTTACTGCTTTTATTATAATAATTCGTTACTTAGCAAAATTATGCCTTCAGTTGGGGCAACAGTTTGCCCTTATTTGCCCAGTAACATCTAGCAGGAAATATTCGAGGCATTTCCGATATTTCTTTTTATATTACCGTTGTTTCTATACAACAATGAGGCAAACTTCACTCCATCAGCCAGCACTTCGGTACGAAATAAACGTCTTTGGACACATTGTTTTTCCGTTAACTTACAGAGAATGTTTCGGCGCAGATAGGAGCTTTGACAGATCTGTTTGTAACAGTGGACCAGCTTTCCGCCCATATATATATATATCTGTTACATGCACACAGCGTCTTCGTTATATCTAACAGGCAGATACTAACTGTCCTAATGGTAACGAATCGTCGACCGAACGAGCGGCCGCCGAAGATTGTTTTTTCTTTTTGTTGAACGTAAAAGTGGTAACAATTAAACCACAAACGACACTCACTATGGCACCAGCAGGTCGCCCTGCGACGTTAGTTGGCAAAATGCAATTCTGAATAGTCACTGCGTTAGCGACGGCGGCCGCATTTCACGTAATTATAGTTACAACTTAGTAGATACACCAGGAGAGATATACGTTGTTGAAGGTATTCATCAAGGTAAAACATCGAATCAATTAATGAGCAGTATTTGTTTCGAGGATCGGCAAATCTGTATCCGAAGAAAAACGTATCCGAATGAAATGACTGCTGACGATAGCCAATCCGACGAGTGTACGTAGTGCGGTACTAGCCTGGCTATTGTTATCAGGCACCCTTAGCTATTCTGTTAGGGTCCTGTAATACCAGCTGAAGTTGAGATGGTTCTATACGTGGTAATGCTCTGTAGAATTTTTAGTCTTAGAGCTTAGTCTTTAACTGTTGGGACCATAGGGATTACTGGTTTGGAAACTGTGAAGTAACTTGGCGTCTTAAAGTTACGCACGAGACGACGACAACAAGCCACATCGTCCAGCTAAAACAGACACCCAAATCAGTGTTGTTAAGCGTGTATTTAATCACACCAATGACATATAGTTTGTTTATAAATAACAATTTTTATGCACCCACATTGTGTGGTTACGTATCGTTTACTACAACGCTCGCATTCTATGTGATCCAATTCATCAACGTATGTATAAAATGTTTTTGAAAATTGGGAGTATTTAACATTTTTTTTTCTTTCAATAGGCATTGTATGATTTGTTCCGACCGTGCAGGTATCTGCACGGTCCGCACGGTGCAAAATCTGGAAAATGAACGAACTTGATTGTAACTTATCCTTCTACGATCCCGCTAGGATAGCTGTCATTACGTACGCCGTTAATACGTTTTGCTGTTAAAAATACGACCGCGATTTCGCTGCTATCGAACGAAATTTTGGGCGCCAGCCAAGGTCGAGTGTCCCGAACGAAACACGCCTTGGACCAAGCTGGTTTTAGCGTCAACTTGCGTTAAAAGACAACGTAAACGCTTAATTCGTGTTCTTTATGGCGGACATGGTCAGGAGTTGGAGGCAGGAACGACGCGCGGAGAAGCTTGGATGCATGAAGGTGGAGAGCACACGAGATATTCTGTGATCAAGTTATCTATTAATATTTTAATTAGTAACGACACAAGTACAGAGTACAAACAATATATAAGAGTAAATAAATAATAAAAGACGAGTAAAAAACAGCAAATACTTGCTAACAGTTACAGCTGTGTCTGAAAAGGGCACGTGTTAGTTTAAGTTAGAAAGCGGATTATAATTACTACGACGTCATAATTCAACGCTAGAAATATTATGGAAGGGAACTGAAAATTAGATTAGACTGAAAAAAAGTCGAATTGGAGCCAGGCTCAGATTGAGTGCATGCTCTTTTTTTCTTTATATATTATATGTTAAATATATGTATTTGTCAAAAGCATCTCAAGTTGGACGTATACGGTGTCGATCTTTCGATAACGTTCATAGTATTTAACGCCATCTTAACATACTTTGTATACCACACAAGCGTAGCTTAGCGATTTCCGAAAAAAGAGCCACGAAAGTGTACGAATAAAGCGATTTACTTCGTCTGACACGACACGTGCATTCGACTAGAATCGCACTAAGTCCTGGAACAGGCGCATGATACATGATCAGAATTCAAATCAACCAGTAAATATATAAAAATCATATAGCCAATGAAAAGATTTCGCCTGCTGCCAAGGCCCGTCCATCAGTAGTCAGCTTTTTTGGCTGGCTAACTCATTCACAAAGACACAGATCTGTTCCACGCCGTCGTCGTTTCGTATCGAAACTCTATTGACATAATATCATTATATTTATCGCCTGACAGTCAAAGATTATCATCCGGGCCCCAACATATACAGCAATGGAAGGTCATCGAAATATTTAATGGCCTCAAAGTGGGCAGGCCTGTCTGGCATTGTTGAACCTGGGGTTATTCATACCCACCGGCCCTTTTGTGTAAGGGGGAATTCTATGCCTTGCTAACACCAACGGCTATAGTTGAACTGTTTTCTTGTCCTACTCGCATGATTTCGCCAAATGATTTTCTTTTTTTTTGTTACCGATGAACGGGGTGTCGGTGACGCTTGCCGATACGTGATGACGCAATCAACCACAAAACCTCGCTCATGCCATTGCTATGGGCCGTACGTGATACGAGTTCATGCGACCTATCAGAAGACGTGATACTATCCAGAGAGAAAAACTTTGTTCTCGTTAAGATGTTTTTTTACCCCATTCAGCGACGGAGTGAGGTGACAGCCGGTGTTAGTAGCAGGTCAGTGAATATCTTAATAGAATGCATATATCGGACAAAAAGACGATATTGAATTTCTGTATTCAGAAAATATGCTATATATATGCGGTGAAGCAATGGTCGCTTAATAGTTGGCAGGAGTTCATTTCATATCTGAGACTTAGTTAATGTCAAATGAAAACTCTAACGATCAGGAGACTTTTTCCTTATATTTAATACACACACACACACACACATATATATATATATATGTAGGTGTATGTATTAGATAAATATAGCATTTGATTTTTATAGCCGTCGAATGTTCGAGCGAAATATTACGAGTGCAGTCGATATATTCTTTTTTTTTTTTTTTTTTTGTCAGTTTAAAGAAGTCGAACAGCAGCTCTAAACCAGAGTGCCACATGTCCACAAAGGGGCTGAGCGTTAGCGGCTAAAAAGTGCACTATTTCTAGTTCCACGTATTGGATAGACGCCGCGTAAATTACTTTGTTTATTGCCTATCCGTCGCTGGCTGGCTGGCTGGCTTGGTCAAATTAATTAGACAAGTCATCTGAATCGTCCGGCAAAGCATCTTTCTTGCCTGCACTTCTATCAAGTAGACAAACTGTACTATGAGAACCATCCGCCATTAAAGGGCTTGGCCTTGAAAAACTTCTGATCTATTTCACTAGCGAATGTCGAACTAGAAATAAATAGGGCTAATGATATATAGCGCAAAACTTCAACGTCGATGTTTTGCGAGAAGACTAACTAAGGAACTTTAAAGCAGACGTGAAGTACGGAGACTGAGCGTGTTCATGCAGCGTACTCAAACGTCCCGTAAATGCTGTCTAATCTAGAAAGAGAGTTAGATTCTACCGGTGATCAAACGATTGCTATCAATACTCCACCGGTTTTCGACTTCAGGGATAACCAGTGTTAACCTTGTCACTGCAATGCTATCGTAAATCGAAGCACGAGATTTTGCTATCGAAAGTATAGGGCCCTATCCAATAGGCACGGCGGTGCTTCGAAAATCAATGATCGTCGATCATGTTTAGTCCCGTTTGCAGCGTTACGAAAAGATTCAGATACGCACCACAAGGCGATGAATACATAGGAGTCAACGTGTAGATGCTTCATCGATTGATTCATAACGCTCTATTAATAGTTATTAATAGTTCCCAATTGACGCTCTAGTACGCGTTCGTAAATGGCACCTGAATGCTAGAAATTACTTTTCTGCAAGGCTACTTTGGCGGCATAATTCAAACAGCCCCATCCATATCAACAATCAGCAGACTGCCGATATGGTTCGGCTCTATTGAAGGGTAATTGCCTTTGACGCGTTTTAAATAGCACAACTGAAGAGGTATGCAGGCTAAACGTGTTGGATACTAACACCCGCTGCTTTATTTGCTGCTGAAGCATCAAAATCGGAAGACTGATTTACACGGTATAAAGTTTCAATAAACAATGCTTGCGATGTGGCCATCACCAATATACTAAGTATACATGCTTTAAAAATCAATAGATTACCCGTCAACTCTTACCACAAAAAGATCTGATCAGATCAGACGAAACGCACTCTACCAGCTTTTTCTAAACTCGACGTTTTGCGCAACTGAGACTCACGAATCCAAACGTTTCTAGTTTTACGGTTACTGCTGCCGTTAGCTTCAGGTAAAAAGTTGGTCGTTCCAATTTGACTTGTGATTTCCTGAACGATTTATTTAGAACGTACCACCATTACGGTGCCCTAACCTGCCTTGTCCATTATACCTATCCCCACGTCAAGCCCACATGCAAACGAATGATTGGCATCGATAGGTCAATAGGTAATACCATAATAATATTATCTGAAATTCGCCCCGCCGAAATAGCCTCACCGCCAAGCTGTAATTGGTGAATACTCATCGTAAACGATGTTTTCACAAAGTTATGGGCGCGTCTTCACAAAAGTCCGATTGAAGTCACCGGGGACAACGTTATCCAGGCCTTTACGGCTATCCTCAAGATGATTACTGTCGTCAGCCCCGCGTACACACGCTTCAGTTGACGTCGTTACGCGTCGTGTATGATAGTAAGCTAGGGTGCATCGGGCTGCTACTGAACAGGTGGTTAGACTTCTTCTCACGGCTGCATTTCCAGCCAGCTGTGTCAATGAAATGAGCAAACAACCGGACCGAGGAGTAAAACAAGCGGGGGCCAGTTTTGCCAAGATTTGTCGCTTTTGTTTTAGTACGCGACGTCCGGCCTTAGCCAGTGAGCCAGGGGCATCTTATTGCACTAAAATCGTTAGCTTCGGAATAAAGAGCTCATAGTGGCAATGGTCCAACTTGGCGGTGCAACGGTACAGATGGAAGGAACATGTTTGTCGTAGTAAATAGTGCCATGTTTCTTTCTTCTTTATGTTAACGATGCCTTCCCTTTCATATGCCATCATCAGCATCGTGTTTAAGCAAGAACTTCAATCAGTTTCAATACTGTTGGCCAGCGAATACTGCTAGTGGTAACGGGATTCTATAAGTGGCCATAAGCTGGGGTTTAGCCTTTGCTGTCATAGCATGATAATGCTTCACCGGTGACATATAGCCAGTGCGTGTGTAGGGGTTTCCAAGTGGGAGTGTTATATCTATCAGCTGTTCGGTTTAAGGTGAGGTGAGAAGGGTGGCCATCGTCTTCAAACCTATTAGTCTATTCTCGTCAAAGATACAGGGTGGGAGGTGAGTATAGCAAAAATGTTAGTGCTGGCCAAAAGCGAATTTTCGCTTTTGGCCTAGTGTTCGATGTTAGGAATCATGCACATGGGATCTGTGCTCTTTCGAATTGGAAGAAACCTTTTTGAAAAGAATAGAACTGAACCAGGTCAATGCCAATTCTGACGCTGCTAATACATGACTACTAATATGGAGTGGACAGTTGGGGTAGTTGGGTCGTTAGGTGAAAAACGCCAGAGACGGCAGATTCAAGTTTTGAGGGGCGATACATCCCTTGAACCTATTGAATACAACAATATTCATTCAGTCGATTTATTATTTAGAGCAAATGGTGAACGTACCTTGTATCCGGGGCATTTCATGCCATCCAGCTGTATCTATATGGCCTTGAATTTGGTCTGATAACCTGTGGCCGTAAGCACTTGTTCGTCAACATCAACTACTTACCTCAAATAAAATCTGTGGTTTCTTTTGCGACACTAGAAGTTTGTCATGACCTTTGTTAATCCGTAGTTTTTGTTGCGTACGGTCTAAATGAATTCAGTGACGAGCTCACCTGGACTACACGCTTTAGAAAAATCTGATTTACTCGTATTTCTCAAAAAATGCACACAAGCCAGATGGTGGTGTATTGAAGATACCCTTAACACCGAGTTATTCGATTAATCCAAAATGGCCTAAACCGTAACGAGTGTTCCTTGATTTTGGGAAGGTCCACACTTGCTGCACCCTTTAGGACCTCGGTGGGACTCAATGCAATCACGTTCACATGTTTCACATCCCACTAGCTACGTATACGATTAAATAATTTACTCGCACATTAAGCACTTTGGAGAAACATAGTTAGTTAGACACGACTTAAGAGGCAGGTGACAGTCACAACGTAGGAGATAGAAGAAACGCTAACTGTGTTTCCAGGGTGTTTTTTTAAAGGTCACACTTCTCTACAGAAATCCAATCCAACGCAAACGTTGTTCCACGAACCTACGAACCTGATCGTCAAGCAGATCTATGTACTACTCAAAAGCTCACACCAACTTCTCGACGAATTTTCCTACTTCTGTTTACCGTGCTCTATTCTTTATCTGCGACCAATCTGTCAGGCGTATAGGGCGAAGGTACCACAACGAAGCCCCTAAGGGGCCTTCAGGAATCTCCGACGAGCAACAAGGTTGCTGACGCAAGGTAGCACGCTCCAAGCAGCATCGCTGCAAAACTCCGAATCAACCACCATCAGCCTACAAGAACCATTAGCAGGTAGCCGAAAATCGATAGCGATCGGTGGCTTTCGTTAGTTTCCGCTAGAAGTGGCGCGCGGATCGCTATGCAGCGATGTCGTGAGCACCCGACGAGTTACGGCAGCTGCAGATGGCGCACTTGCTCCGGGTCTCGTAGCCGATGTTAGCTAGCTGCCGTTTCAGCTGCGGCAGTTGCTCCTCGCCTCGGCAGACCTAGTCGCGTTAGCATCGTCAAACAACTACGCCGCTCATAGTCACCCTCGCCCTTCACGGGAGGGGCTCGTGGCGCTCCCGAACCCAGTGGCTGCAGACTTTTCTTCGTCGAAGACAACGACGACCTATGTTCCCTTCGCGTTGCCATTAACGGTAGCACCAATATTATCAGTACTAGAACTAGTAGTTATAAAAGTAGTTGGATTCACGAGCGTTCAATACGACTGCCCGATCACCCGCCTGCCTTTCTGCCTCGTAGCGTGCGTTAGCGTCCATTTGTGATCCTGTACACCGAGAGGCAATGACAGTTTTGCTGTGATCAATGGATCATCACTTATGGGTCACCCATTGACGCGAGCGTCGGCAGCGGCTCACGGCACTCCAGACCACGCCATTGTTGTATGCCAAATACAAAGTGTGCTTAACAGCATTAATACCGACTGCCCCATCCACATGGGTAAAGCTAAGAACGACCAAGGATGCCCCCTTCTCTCCCGTCCTCCTTCGGTTCGTTCGATCCGACTAACGTCGCCAGCAGCAATCTGGTTCATTATGCCGATCGACTCGGCTGGGATTGGTTGCGCCGACGTACGCTTGCTCTGTTTCCCCGCTGCGCGACACTTGCCCTGTTGCCAAATTCCAGGGCTAGCTTATGTGTTACGTCTTGGTATGGCGGATGAAGGCAGACGTCAACTAGTAAAATGTTTTGTGGTGGGGAACAGCCAGTGAGATAGGGGTATATGCATGGGGTATACAGGAACATGGTCGCAGACAACGATAATAATATTAACAAATGTTGTAACAGTGATGATAACGATGGATTACTTTGTTTTGCTCATATGATTATCGGAAGTTATCGTTGCAGGTGTTAACGTGAGATGAAGTAGATCAAAACAATACAATAGCATGGCAAACCAGTATTCGTTTGCCGTAAAGTAGTTCAAAACGCAGTTATCGACACAGATAAATCTCGATCACGACGTATTGCTCATATATGTTAGTAGCCGATTCATACGTCGTTGATAAGTCGATTGTTACCTCTCTGTTTATCACTGTATTACGTTGGTAGCCTTCGAACGCGCACCCACATTAACAAAACGTTGGTATAGAGCGTCTCGTAGTGTGATTAATAAGGAAAAGCCTGTCCGGTTGATTATTCTACGGTGAACTTTTACGAGCAGCTTTTGCTTGCCATGAAGTTACCACGCAGATTCGTGTTCCATGGCAAACTGTCTTGAGAACCAGACCTATAAACAAGTTCAAATAAAACTGTAATAACTAAACAAACAATTCTGTGCATTTTCAACTGTCCTAACTTGTCGATCGTTGAACTTATACAGCTTATAGCTAGCCTTGTTCCGTAAGAAATAGGAATTATCAGAAACGAATCTTATTTTTTTCACTAATATTGCGAACGCTAGCAGATCTCCCTGCACACTGACTGCTTTTTGTACCGCACTTCAAATGTTCTTTATAATGAACGCAACAATCGTAATGATAATAGTGAGTAGTAAGAAGAATTATAGATAGTTTCTCTTCTGTGAAGACTTATAGACTAGACAAACGCGTTAGGTTTACGTTTATCTCGGAAGTTCCGATCTTATCGAATAACTAATAACCTTTGCATTTCCGATCGAACTTCGCTGCTGTAACTACTTCTGTGACTCATCGACCACTTAAACTCGTTGTTTGTTATCGTACCTTTTCTATTTTGGCGTCGCTCTCGATTCTATTATCCTCTCTGTAACAGGCATTTTTATTCTCACACCTACTGTTATTATTACACGTGTATGGTCAACGCTCTGGCTATATTCGTTAATTTCTACCCAATCGATGCCAGTTTCGTTTTCCTTTCGTGGGGAACGAAGGCTAAAATTTCCCTGAAACAGACCTAGCGCCAGCAGCAAAACTCGTAACGGTTTCGCCGTAATACGCCGTAACTAATCGATTTCCCTCATAAACATCGTGAGTGTCAGTTGCTAGTTTTCGCTTCGATCAGCGTAAAGCGAACGCGCGACATCGACGCCGTGGTAACCAGCTACAACAGGCCATCTTATGTCATCGGCGCGCGTTTTCGTATCCGAAAACGTTCGGCGTTTGCTCGCACGTGTGCTGTGTGAAGTGCGTGACTGCGCATGTATTTGCCTTTGCACTTGTTGCTCTCTTTCTTGTAGTTGTTTGTAGCGTTGTTGCCCCCTAGCCCCCTGCCCTTTCCTACAGTTACCACAATTGCCCCAGTAGTGGCATCGTGCGTTGATAAAGTTCGGCACGATGAGGCTCCTACGGAAAGGCTAACCCCGCGTCGATGGCAGCGACGGTACACAACTGCAGCGTCAATGGTAACGGTGTCGTTTGGCGGAGTGCGAATACTTCCTTCCGCAAAAGACCGTCACATGTTTGGCCATCAAACGTTAGCGCGCAGTTACTTGCCAAGCTTGCCACAGGCTCCGACTGTTAATGTGTGTCTGTGTTTCAATATAGTACGATACGATGTTGTTTGCTCGTCTATCTGTTTGATTTTTAACAGCTACTTGGCGGTTCGCTATCAACATGGGTCTCCGTTAAGGTTTGACGCTCGCTAGTTAAAGAGAGAAGGCATGCTGTCCAAGTGAGGACCGTACGACCGAGCAAATTATGCGGGTGTAGTACGTGGTTGAATTGTGTGTACTTTTGTGAGGTGCGTAAGGCACGTAGGGCGCATATTTAAAAATGGGCTTATTGTATAAGGTTTATTTGCGTAGGTGCACTGCCTCCGATGGATCATTTTGTGAAGCTATTCTGAAAACACAGTATTTACCTCATAAAACGCCGGTGATTATCGTCGAAGCATATAACTAATCTGTGTAACTATGATTAGTATGAGAAGCTGATGATTTTCTATATATTTCCTGATCCCACTAGATGCGTGAAGGAAGATCCTTCTATTTAAAGATCTAACAGATTTTTGAATTGCAAAAAAGTAAAAATCCCCTGCATGATCTACGATAGGCCTCCGTGAAATAATCTGTCGTATAGGACTTTTTACAGCTTGTCGCATGTCAGAACCCGGAAGCATATCAGGACCTTTGCGTCTCGCAAAATTTCAACGTTCGTAATGATCAAATTTCATTGCTTTAATATAACTTGGACGTTTCGCTACTTCTACATTCCCAGAGCCACATGCGCATTGGGCCACTACCAAGACGCTGTTGTCATGCCAAACTTGATTGGACGGTCAAACTTTAAAGACCGGCACTACCAATCTAATCCACCAAGATGGGACGAAGCAAACACGTCGTCCAGTCTTGACAGTCAGAAGGTAAACATAGACGCCCATTGAGACCAACGCTTGCCAATTGTCTCTTCTACAGCAACTGCAATAGATTGGACCATGTCCGTTGTATCGACTAGCCTTTATATACTATATTTGACTCCATTCGAAATTAACACCTTGCCCCGTTATCAATTGCTGGATGGCAGCATGCTTTAGCCCGATATACGCCCCCTGCATTCCGTAAGCGTAAGAGACGTCCATGCTATACCCCCCTCCGCTGTACGACAGAAGTTTAATTCAAATTATGCGATGGACAGAACGATCGTCAGCGAATGAACTAAAACAATTAACATAAAAAAAAAAGGTGACCTCAGACAAGGCGAGACTGTCAATGTTTTCATGATCATCTGTTAAGGAGAAATATTAATGATTGTCTAAAATCGGCAGTATCTGAAAGTTCTGTTAGTTAACAAAAACTTACTGAATCCAGCCAAACGATTGCGAAAATACGTATGTCACGCATTTTATCGGCTGACCGCAGAAGATCCAGATTACGTGAGGCGAGCGATTTAGAGACCCGTACTGGACCCAGCACGACCATATGGGTACCGCTAAATCATTCTCTAAACGCCTAGGAAAACAGCACGCCGCGTTTCAAACACCTGCTAGAATATCATTTGCGATGATAGCAAGAATAACCTCACGCATTTCCTATCGATACTTACGTCAGAGGCAAAATCATGTGCACGGATCTAGCGCGGATGTAAGCAGTATAATTTTTAGCTTAACTGAGATAAAATTTACTTAAACACACAAACCTAAAGGCCGTAGCACTTTAAATTGACTTGTGTGAAATCCAAACGTGGTAAACATGACCTAAATACAAATTAAAGTACTGACAATAGTCAGCGTGAAATGAAACATAGCTACTTTTCATCTTGGTGTTCTTCAATGTCCTGTGGCACTGAAGGTCAAAAAGTAATTGCCTTATAGCGGTGCTAAGGAAAGAGCAACAAACGGCACAACCGTAATTGTTAATCGGCCTCCTCTTTTTCTATGTTTTCATAAAGCGGCCTTCGTTTTGTACGACGCTCGTCGTTAGTCGTAGTTTCAGTTGGGTAGCCATTATATCTAGCCCGACAAGCCAGCGAAGGCGTGCCGATGAAGGCGTTAACCCCAATCCGATAAAGTGCTGCATCCATGGACACAAATGGACCTATTCAAGTCGCCTCGAATGCGCGCTTGAATTTGAAGTGTGCTTAATACATTCCCAGTTACTGGCGTCGGTAGCTAGTGAAGGGTAGTCGAACTGAGCATGGTTCATCCGAGACAGAAATCAAGTCAGTCAATAATACATGGAAGAGCCCTTTAGTGTAAGCCTCTAACGCTAGTCCGAACAAGTATGAGAAGCGTTCGCAAATAATGAATGGGGGCGTCACCCCCGAAAGAGCTCTAAGCAAGCCATGGTGTGGATGTGTATATCGTTCTACGTCTTAGCTTCCCTTTGCCTTCTGAAGTTGTGCTGTTATATATATATATATATATATATATATATATTAATTGTAATATATACTGTCACTTTAATATTGCAGGCACACAAGCTTGTACAGCATTGTCTCTAGACCAATTCAAATCTTCATTGATCAAGATAATACCTTGCACTCGAATTTTCTAAAACTGACAATGCAGAAAAGTGACCAAAAAATATATTGATTAAAACAGTATTAGCTGGGCTATTGTGACAGTGTGAGGTGGATAGCAGGTACCTCTGTGGACGTTTCAACTTGCTCGTTCTTTTCTACAGAAGCTTACTTATAATATTAGCCCCAGCTAGAAAGTATTACTCAATCGCGAGCAACTCACAGCAAGCTCGACGAGCCTACCTCTATCAAAAACCGATCACAGAGCAAAATCTAATTATCCATTACCTACATGATCGACATCTCTCCTTTGCTTTGGAAAACTTGCCAACTGCTGGTCTAACTGGAAAAGTACACAGATCTCGGTCGATCGGACGAATACTTATCGACAAACCATCATCATCGTGGCTAGTCTCATCGATCGCCAGTACTGCTTCTCTGTTCTGGCCTACAAATTGGTCTAGAATACCTAATATGCTAGGCCAGTAAGCGGACTCTACCCGAAAAAATCGAGGCCGAGCTTTTACGATGAAAAAAAAAAACAACATTTCCCTGTCGCCTGCGAGGTACCGGCACTGTCAGTCAGTTCCGCCAATATGAGCATGCACGTAGCTGCAGTGGAGTACGCTTGCTAACTGATATATAGCTGATAAGCTGAAAAGATGCTTGCGAACACCATTGACATACGCCAAAATAAATACGCTTGCTCAATATACAGTAAAGTATTGTATAGTTGTATGCTACTGTAGCAGCGTTTGTTTATTTTCTGCTGTGCGTCCTGCGGCTTGGTATTGAAACGATACCGAGATAGCCAACCAGGACGGCCGCGAGCGAGCAAACGGACAAACGATAACGGACGCGAGTGGCGATAGGGCACGTCGTTAGCGTACTAAATTCCTCTTGGCGACGACGCGATCAACGATAGATATCTTCCACTGCGTTTCTCAACAATACAGCGGTTTTTTTTTTACCGTCCGTATTTTTATTTCTGAATATGGACCCGCTCGATGATTGGACTTGTCGTACCTGCGCATCGATGTCCGACACGTCTGCGTCTGTGTGACAAGTAGCAGACCAAAAAAAAATACAATGAACCCAAACGAAATAGTCGACGACTTTTGACAAATCGAATTGAAAAAGCAGACGATCTGGCTACAACCAATGAACTAATCAAAACGGACCATTTAATTGGTCCAATCGATAGCGACCTATAGACACTGCGTACAACATAGTATACCTGAAGAAAGAGTAGTTAGGTGACGAGTGAAATTGTTGCAGTTACACTATAATCCGTCAATAGGGATAAAAAGGCTAAGACTGAAAAGGATTGCAAAGGTGCAATACAGGACGCAGACAAAGTCCCTTAACAGTTTAGGAATCTTTTTTTTTCAGATCCGTACAATATATTATAAGTCAAGGGAGTTTTGCCCCACTGTCTAGAAGATAAAAAACTTTTCCGGTTCGAATGCCCCTGATTAGAATCATTATTAGTGCTCTTGTGTCAGTAGAGTTATTCAGTCATTATGGTTATTGTCAGTGCATGACAGAACGAAGTGCTATGGTGGCGCCACGTATAATACGGAACAAGGATTATTTTTACCTCCCTAACAGTGACTCTATATTAAATTTGTGGGGTTGCTGGTCGATCCTTGTGTCGTGCATAAGCATATAGCAATTGTATCAATAATGAAGGTCGTTAGCAGTGGCTTTATGAAGGAAGCCCTGTCCGGATGCCCGAACGCAGTACGAATTCGACGCCACTCCGTATTGTTTCCACCAGTCGCAAAAAGTATAGCAGTCTTACGTTGCAACGCTCGAAGCCTGTAGTTGCTGCTCAATAGCGTCTGCTACGCACTTCTGATAAGGTAAAAAGAAGTAAACGAAGTATCATCTATATGAAAGATCAGGAATTTGCCTGGATAACGGGTGGTTTCGGCACTTCGTCAATCAGCCAACCCCCCAACACATTTGTTCGATCATTTCGCAGGGGTAATTCCACCCGTGAATCGTCACCAATATCCACCCTGCTACTGTACCTGCATCAAAGACGTTTCTTTCATTGACGACTCGTCTCGACGACGTTACACAGCATAGCATAACAGCATAACAACGTAAAAATTCGAATCTTACCAGATACCGATCGGAAGCGTTTTATTACGGTGATCCGTCTTAGCGGCTCCCGAACGAAGGTTTGCTTCAAACCTTTCTCTCGGCTCCTCTTCTTTTTTCCTTCTTCCCCGGCTTTCTCCCGTTCCCCGTTATTCTCAGCCATTGTATGTTTGCGTGCCTGTGCGTCGATGTGTCTTTGTGTGCGAGTGTGGCTTACTTGGGTCTGCCTCGATACCCATATACCTTTATTCGGTCCAATGAGTGTGGGAGGGTCTACATCTGCTAAGACTATTTCGACGGCTCTGCCGCTGTTTTATCATTCTCTCGCGCCAATAGCTGTCTGCATTAATAGCTGCGGCCGCGGAGCACTGGTGTTCTTAATGCGAAGGGCACCAGTAGCCCCGGTCTTGGGCCGAGACCCGCAGAAGCAATTGGCGGTGGAGCCATCTAACCGGAAGAGAACGCGGCTAGTGACGCGAGGCTCGTGGCTAAACAAGCAGACAGTTAGTAAGACAGATGGATAGCCGTTCGTAAAAGAAGAAAGGCTGTGGTTGAACGAAGGCATAACACCCGAACGCCGCTGCGATAACGGGCAAAAACAGCCAGCCACAATGCCCCCAATCGTCTACTTCCATACCGTTGCTATGATACAACTGCGACGAGAAAAAGGAGATTTAAAATCGGTGGTAATGGCGGTGATGTCTCGGATCGACCGCCGCTGACCGCAAGTTCTGTCTAATCACGAAGCGATACCTGTCTGATAGGGTGAGATAGTTTTGTATAAGAAGGAGTTGTGGCAACTGTGTTATTTGCCTTTGATGTACGCATGGACTAACCCTATTGCGTTAAGTGAGGGGCAGTTCGGAGTATTTTTGTTATCGTTGTCGTTGTCGTTGTCGTTGTTTTTCATTTGTGTTATTGTTGCTTTGTTGTTGGTGTTATCGTTCTTGTTATGATTATCGGTGTAACACGAAATAGAGTAGCCTACATTGCAAATTATGCCTATAGGAGGCCAACAGTCCGTTCATTCATTACCGCAGGGCTTTTTTGGTGGGATAGCTACATTACAAGGTACCATGCCTCGTTAGAGAAATGCCTTAACAAATGCAAATACCTTCCTTCCTCTTTTTCCCGGTTCGCTTTTTGTCCCGATTATATTTTTCCCCAAAGGGGACGCACATCCCACCTCGGCATGTAGCAGATCAGCAAACCACTCGAGCTCGACTGCGAACAGTTAGCCCTCTATTGATACTCCATAGTGAAGAACAACGGCTGTCCTACTAGCGGGGCTGGTTTTCCGTGTTCTGTATAAGCCCGTCTCTTGCCTTCAAAAAGAAAACTCCAGATCCAAACAAGATCTTCTGCTTCGTTTCGAAAACAAAAGCGAGATACTTGTGTCTAGTTTTATTTCCTCTCCATTCCTAGCGTTGTTGTTGTTGCCGCTGCATTTATCACAAATGCTGGTAGAAATTGGGCCCGGTGTTGAACTGCAGCCAGCAGATGGTAAAGATGATGACGGTCGTCGTTTTACAGTTACTGCCAGCCGAACAACGTAAAACCGCGAACCCTTACCAACCACACGACCAAAAGAGCTACCCTATGAAGTTTTAGTAGATAAAGTATTGCACGTACCGGCAAGAACGATCAAGTGGATATGGTCAACAACAGCGGCCACAGTGATCGCAGCTTCACCAGTACGCTTTTGTGCCCCATTGGCCAGTTCAGCTCCTCAAACATGGATAAAGATCTGAAGGTGAAGATAAACTAACAAAGCAACCATATATATATATATATATATATATATATATATATATATATACAGAGTGGAGCAAAATTCATTTGACAGTTCGAACGTGTTCCCTTTGCTTTTTGTTTTATGCACAGGTTTACTACATTTTACTGCTTTACCACTTTAACAAATGTAAAATGGAGACTTTCAAACGGCGAAATTACTTTGTTTCACTCTGTGTGTGTATATGTTTCTACATGGTATGCCAAAAATTAGTTAACATTATTTGACAGTGATTTGAATTTACATTCAGGATGACTTTAATAAACGTAACGAATTTTATTGATAACAAAACGGGGCAGCCACACATTATGATCGTGATGTAAATGTTGAAGATGGTCCATATAGATGGGTTGAGGAGACTGGACGCTAATAGGACAGGAAAGCGTCACAACGCCAGATTAAAAATTTGCAAATCTCAAGCTCACCGCTACCAGCAGTGTATTGACGGGAACGCTACTAATTTGCGGAACATCTGTAGTAAGAAAAAAAAAACACATTTTATTAGATTTGTCTGAATATATAAACGTATGTATGCATGTGTATATATATGTATATACATAGGTACTTTGCTGTGCCGCCCTATATGAGTCCCTTATGGGTTAGCACAGTGCAGATGCTAGTATCCTGATGACGCGGTCCTGGCTAACTCTGCTGCTTCTCCGTCTTCGATGAGCTTGAAATAATAAGACAGAACCGTCCTGCGCAGCTGGCCGATAGCCGGCCGACCACCCATTGCGAGCAATTTTTGTTCGCCGGTTTAAATAATAACCCTTGTTGATGGCCGCAATCGATATGGCAGTAACGAAATATATAGATGATACAGGAGGAAGCGTACAGGTCAATGAATGTAAGAGTTTCTAATATATTACAGATGAGGTAAAAAGAATGTATTCATTAACACTTGATACACAATATGGAGGATTACATTTGTTGCACATAAGGAGTACTGCTCACCATGGCACCGCTAATGAGATCTATACACGTACCCGAGCTACGTTATCATGGTTCTGGGACTACTGATATCTCCATATCTAACGATTCACGCATTCGCTGAGTGGCGATAATCGCCTATATATATATATAAACTACCCATATGCAGTTTGTTTTACATGATCCGTTATGCATCCGTACCTATATTTGTTCTGGTCACAACGGTCGTGCATCATTCATTTTGGTGTATCTCTGCTGAATAGAGTGATACAGCGAAAATGAATTGTTCGTTTCCTAGAAGCGACCGCACAGATGAAGTGTTACTAGGATTTGTGGTACGTCGACCATATAAGGAATTTCTAAAAAAAAAAAGAAAATATAAATTAAGGAGACTGTACATATTAGATGGTAGCTGGAGCCTTTGACTCGTTTTCATGAGGATATATCGATATGATTTGCATTTCTTGGTTCAAGTTGGCGTTTGTTAGTGTTCTATGTCGTTGTGCCTCTTCACCGAATAAGTCATTTCGTGCACGTTTTTATAAAATATTTTTAGAAGTCAAAAAAGAAAAGCCATAATTTCGATATTTATCAAAAAAAACATTCTTGCGGTGAAAAACTATTAAATGAATAAGACAAAGTAATTATGATGAATTCTAAATAATCCTCTAAAGTGAAATAGTTTTATAACACTTCTATCGGTACCGTTAACGATTTGTTATCGTATAATCAATTTATATGCCATTTTCATAAAATCTTTGAAAATTAGAACATCTGCTATAAGGCTTAAAGTCAAAACGTTGTTCTAGGGGTTCTGTCTTGAGGCATACAGCTCTTGGGACCCTGAGCACATAGAGACGCCTTCAGCCGTATCCTATAGAAAAGAAATACGGCGTATAACACTTAGCTATTAGTATACGGCACAGATCAAACAAGAGGAAATAGGCAATGAATGCAAACTGTAACACCATGTCTCATAATTTACGGGCGTAAGGTCAATCGTCGATAGATTATTGACTAAATTGTTTCGCGATACGCTACGCTCTTCTTTTTGTCTTGTAACTTCGATAAGAATTATTGTAGCATAGTGCGGAGGCTCTTGATGAGAGTAGGCTTACTGGAAGGGTACTAATTGTAATGGCTACACGGAGCGCAACTTCGTTTCCTATGCGGGGTACACGATACGTCTCAGCAAACACTACCATATTTGTCTAGCCTTTACTAGACAAGCTTTAGGCGCTCCGCCTGCCCCAAGCTCGTGTCATTATTGAACGATGCCCGTCAATATACCAGAACCAGCCATTATCATTGTTATTGTTGTTCAACATCGATATGAGCGCACCGTAACGAAGGGGTATCAGCAGTAAATTGTAGCTGCCGAGGCAGAAGGGGCCACGCCTATACTGAATCATGCAAATGCCGCTCTGGTGACTATGGCAAATGGCAGTGAGCATTTTTGTGCGTCAATCATCACCCCTCCATTATGAGCTCCCGAAGCGTTCTCCCGCAAGCGCGTGTTGCTTCTACCGATCGCAATCAGAAGCCAGTTAGCAATTTGAGCATTGATGACGATGTTTAGGTCCTCTTATAGCCGATTCAGCCGGTCAGAATTTTTCGCTAAAAGGCTCTATGACATAGCATCGCGCTGAAAGAAAATGTCGGCGTTTTTCGGCGCCAGTCATTTCTTGGAACATTTTGCGAGCCAATTCCAGCCGAGTCGAACTACATCATCCTATAAGGGTAACAAAGCTCGAGCGAAACAGTGGACTCTCGTTCTGGCGGGCCCAAAAAGCTTATTGAAGTGGTGCATGCGAACGTCTATAATAACCTTGCCTCTTGAGTGCCGATTAACTGACCAGCGGACGATGGCGGTTTTTCTTTATGCTATTGTCGTTTTTGTTGCCATTGCTACCACAACTGCAGCGGCAGAAATTGTGGTGTTCTGTTTTGTATGAATTCGGCTACTGGCTGCGAAAGGGGCAGAATGGACGGGGTGGTCCAAGGGCACGGCTTAATGGCATAGCATCGCTTTTCTTTTCTGGCTGGGGGGCAACGAAAAATTTTGTTGGACCCTGGGCAAACTACATTGAGCTACCGTATCGTCAGCAAAATGAGTGTGGGTGTGTACGATTGCGGTAGTATAATATTCTCATTAAATACAGATTTGCGGGCTGTAAATGCTACAATATTGTTAGACAACATCGTCTTCCCTGGGACAATCCTTTCATAATTCGAAAACATTATTTAACCACTGGCAAGGTCATGTCTAAAGTGACATTATTGAACGAGTAAATTAGCGTCTTTCTCTGCGAGGCACGGTTCTAGTAGACAGTAAAATAAGGACATATTGAATTTGAGAAAAGGCGTGGAAGTTTAAATACGCTGCATAGGATAAGTTTGGAACCAAGGCCCAAAAACGCGAGGTTCAGGGTTTGGCAAATGAAAGTTTTACGGTATATCGTAAATAGTTCATATCAGAGCCCCGTATGGACTATCGTGCGGTCGAGCCGGTGTTCTATTGCTCGTACAACATGCAGCGCCAGTGCTAGCAACAAAACAGTCATGTAACATACCCAGTAATGGGAGTCGCGGAATGTACGTATGCTTGTTACATGTGGTGAAGCTTTGAAGCCGAAAGTAATGGTTTCGGATAGCTTCGCTACGCGAAAGTCCTCAAGCCATCGTCCGAGGGCGTTGTCTCAGTCGGCCGATGACCGGAGGTAGCCTTGACGCCCGCTGAAAATCAATATTAAACCCTGCTGCCTAACAGCTTTCTCCCATCAAATGGATTCGCGTTTTGTATCGAATCATTTCTAGCAATTGTTGCCAATCTATGCTTGCTTCGGTCGGAGTGAAGCGTCTGCAAAAGACAAAGTCCTATGTTTAGCTCAACTGAGTGAAATCGATAGTTTGGCTTATCTCGGCTAGGATTGAACTTATTCTAGCTGACAAATTGTGACTATGATTTTATATTGCCAACGAGAACCATGGTGGTCAATATCTCAACGTGTCTGTATGGCGTACGCGTGTGTCTGTACGTTATGAGTCATAATTAATTTTCTGATAGTAAAATTCTCGCCTGATTGAACTATTTCCTGACACGCGTAACTTGATCAACTTCCGCAAGTATTTGGGCCTAGCATGTTTCAACGCCTTATTTTAACGACTCTTGCAATTACCACTGCATATTAAAAACAAGGTTGTTATTGAGAATAATTATTTTTGGTATTAACTAGCAGAATTGACATTTACTAATTGAAGCGTACCAAATAAATATCTAAGCAGTTAAAGAAAGCCCCACTATATTCAACCAAAAAGGACTAGAAGTTAGCGAAGTTAGAAAATGGCGCACATAGCATTTGAATTAAGGACACTCTTAATTTTAGCCCTGGCAACACATACGGTTCGGCTTAATAGAACGCTGTCCAGTCAATAGTCATTCAACCTATATTAGTTAGATTAAATTACTCGTCTTTAATAGCTACGCTGAAATCACATACGGGCTTCGAACGTATCCGTTCATGAGACTGGACACAAATTTAAGGATTCTTGGTTTCCGTAGCATATCAAGGATATCATATATCCAAGGAGATCTCGAAACATTTCCGTAGTAAATTCTTATAAACATACAGAATGTAACGATTGCAGCCGAATCCACTCATCAAGCTCTTTGTTATATGTGGGAAGGAAATGCACAAACCGAACTGAAGGACACCGACGACGAAACGCTAACAAAGTACAATATCTTCTTCCGTGTTTTTCAACGGTAACCAATTTTCTTAAATTAATACACATGCCTACACACTGTCTATCTCGTATCTCGTCCCAAGTCTACGCGGCAAATATATACGGATAAATAAATTGCTTAAAGTCAAATGAGCGGCATAGAACGTAACTACTATACCGCCATTCTGTTTTTGGAGCTGAATCGACAATAAGTCCCTTGAGAGTAGAGGGAAGGCTGTCGTGCGAAAACTTAGCCATGTAGAAGCACACGCAAAGTTAGATAATGAACAAAAAGAGATACAACGTATTACAATGTGTCAGCTCCTTTTACTGGCCTAGTGCTATCACGAAGAAAGCAGTTGAAACGATGGGTTAGGCCTGTGTGTCGAGGGGACTGCGAGACGAGTCAGATACGAAAAGAAGCAAGAACGAAAAAGACAAAGGAGGGGGCACAGAAAGAGGCCAACCCGAGAGAAAAAAAAGGCAAACACGAGAAAATTCATGTACATAGAGCCTGGCCTGCAAGTCTTTTTAGCACGACGAGGATACCGTAGTCTGTCGAATATATCCATATAGTAAAGATCGGAACTGAAAATCTATGGAGACTGGGAGAGCGTTTGAGAAGCGAATAGATTCAATCTGTTCCCGGCTGGGGAGGAAAGCGTGTTGACTATCTGCCTCATGCTTGGGCTCGTTCGATACGAGTGCTGGAGATAGCGTATAGAGACATAAGCGCAGAAAGGATGTAGTATAACAAGGCCAATAATGAAAAAAATCCTGGAATAGAAATAAAAAGTAACGCAATCTACTAGCGACAATAATAACGGAACACCCGCAAGCACTATATCAGAGTACGCTGTACAGCTCGACTCTAGTTACTTTTTTAGTCCTGAAAGTCTCCTAAGGATAGAGAGATTATACTTCAAAGATGGGTAGTATTCCTCTGTAATCAATCTATTCTGTAATATATGTTTTAAACGCACATGCGTAGTAAGACTTGAATTTACTACCTTATTTAAGCAGTGTATCACTCAGCTTATACAGCGAGCAAGTCTAACATGCATATAAGAGGATATTTTAGAGTTTATATTAAAAAAAAAAACAAACTTTATATAACATAGCTTATTCATTTTGAAATTGAGTCGTTAAAAATTAAACGTTGAAATTTTAGTGGAGTTGTAATTGGATTGATAGCCAAACTAAGCGCTCTTGATATGATTTTTATTGCGGATTAGATTAAAGTACTAAGGCGTGCATGTATAATAAAACAGAGTATCACAAATAGTGGGCGACGAACCAGTCTACTGAACACTCAAATAGTCCTCATTGATTTAAGTTGCTAGGCTGGAAAGTACCGTCTGTAACTTATACCCCTTTAGCACCGCCAAAACGTTAACCAAGCGCATTTCGTGAAGCTAGCGTGAATGATAAAAACTGTGATCCCCCAATATTATCTCGATATTCCTGAAAAAGTCATAGAATCTGAAAAAAACTTAAACATTCGCTGGTGTTATGACGAAAACATCTCTAAGTGTACCTGACAGGATGATGCATGCTATATCTGTTTATTACTATTATCTGCGTTTATTATTATTATTTTTTTTATTATAGATTTACCTAGAATTTACAAGAGAACACCGTTTGGCACATATCAAATTTATTTTAAATAGTTTGTGTATAAACTTTGTGTACAAAACATGTTTAAATAAAATATATCTAGGACAAATATGGCTATACTACCTGTGTTAGGTGAGTCTACGAGTACTAGTTAAATCTTGTCTTACAAAAGCGTGATATCTACACAGTTACGTCAACCGCATGTTGGACATGTACTTCTTTGTTTTCGGACATGGAATAGTATCTCATAGGGCCAAATAGCAAGTGATTCTTGACCCTTTTTATCTGCACTTCAAGGACACTTTTCACAGTTACACTGTCACGCCCAGAAGAACGGCCCAATTCACGGCACGGTTTTAGTCCTCTTAGCCGCCTCCTCAACTATAATTCAAAACACACTTCACTCACACATATTAGTCTCCATGGTGGTGCAGTGAATTTCCCCGCTAAACCTGTATAGGTCTATGTGAGTCCTGAGCCGTGCGCAACTGCATTGCATTTTGTCTTGGGAGAGGCCAGCCGTTCGATAAACTTGACGGCAGTACCGGACGTCGAACTTAAGGCAGTTATTTAGATTAGTAAGCACATGAAACGTAAAATTATACTTGGTTGCATAACAATTAAAAAAAATGTTGTAGCATCCGTACGCTAAACGTAATTTTATCTGATAGGAAAAAATATCGAATAAATGCACGAACAAATCATGCTCTCTGCAAAGATGACTGTTTTGCTCTAACGATATGTGCCAGCTTGTCGGGTTTCGCTACTCCAAAAAAATGTATTAAGTATATAACATACTCGCATACGATGCAATTTGTGTAAATCAAAAAGTTATTTATAAATATTTGGTCATCAAGCAATATCAGTATCAAGTTCTAACCAAGCATTAAAGACATGCCGTTCAGATTTAGTAGGCGGAAATTTTATAGTGGCAGACAAGTACCTCAGCAGAAAGATTTAGTCTGGAGATAACTCTCGAGTTGTAAATTTTAAAAAGTACACATGTGATTAAATAAAAAAAAATCAAATGATAGCATATTGCACATTTAGGCATTACAAGCCCAATGTAAAAATCTTTATTACGAGCAGAAACGTTATCCTAAGTGAATTACAAGCGACGGGTGCGCGTTACGATTCAAATGTTATATTAATCGCCATAAAAACAAAGCAAAGTCTATCCCATTCATTTAGGCATCTGCTACTTCATAGGGAGAGAGCAGAAGTCATAAGCATCAGAAACTAGGCGGAGCAGGACAAAGGCGCGTAAATCGCTCTGTGGAACGGCCAAGTCGAAAAGTGGCAGGGCGCAGAACGTCGGCGGATTTTCTTTTTTATGTAAAGTTTTTGGAGTCGTTCCCTTCAGACGTAGCATTCGGGATTTAGCTTCACCAACTGTATAACCGGTGTGCGTTTTAGCGCAGGTCTACCTAAGGTTTCTCCAACGGACGTTCGAAACAGCATGGTCAGCACACAAGCAGCTCTTATTAATAATAGTTACTATTACTCCTGGTTTTGCTGATTATTTATTTCCGGATATAACGCTTGCCAGTGCTGGGATTTTGGGGTCGCTAGCTATGACTGGAATGGCGGCGCACTCGAAAGAAATACGCATTAGCTTGCTGGTCCGCGTCAAGGCGTACAAAGATGCTGTCGTTACGAAAACATGCTCTCCTTCTAATGAGGTAGCACAGGCGCCATCTATCGGCAACTACTCGCTAACTTACCTAGTGTCCGAATCCTGTGAGAGACAGAAATCACAGAATTAGTTCCGGAAGACTCAGTGCTGGTGTTAGGACGCAGCACGATACGGAACGCTACAATGTAGTAGTAAGAGTCATAGGAAGGAATTATTTTGGAAGGCTCGCTTTTATCGAGTGCAACGAAAAGTAATTAGAAAAAAAAAAACATCGGTTAGGTTGATCGGAGGCAGGTGCCAAGGTGTTCTGTTCGCGCTTCAATATTTCGAATTTCAATAACGGCATTATGCCTATTTTTGATTAATCTATAATACATGCGGTAATGTTTAGTTAACAGTCAACTTGACTAGTTCAGCTTTTTCTTTTAGGAAAACGATTTGTTATATAAATTACAGAAACACCATTCCGTAGACTTTAGATGATTTATAATCTGTTTTTAATGGTTCTGTGTGTACACGAAACTCACGAGAGAGCCGTAAGGAATGTAAATGTTGACCCAGATGTGACCATATAAGATTGACCGTTCTTTTAAACGCTTAGCTTTCACACCTATTCAACGAGGTGCCTACTTGATAAATAAACTCAGCTTTTACCTTAGCGGCGATATATGTCTCTCACTTAAATGTTTCGTCATAGTCTTTCGAAGACAATAAAGCTATTTCAAATGGCTATAATAGTAGGTAAACCTCTTTGGCCCAAAATAAGCAGGAAGTCCTCAATGTCAATTTTAGGCGGCCTTTTTTGCGCACATTTTCTAAATTTACTTAATCGTGACGTTCAGTACACAGATATTTAAAAATTGTTATTTAACTAATTACGAAATCTAAAGCTTTTAAGTGAATTCTTTTATTTATTTTTTTAGTGTTGCCGCTTGATTCAAGATCGTGGTAGTTAGTCACATGAAAATTAACCACTATTTTTTGGGTTCAGCTACATGTTGTCGCCGTGGGTTGGCGATTGCTTTATCTGAAAAAACTTTAGGTTTCATGCTTTGCGTAGATAAAATTTCAGTGGCAAGATATATGCCTGTATTATTGGACTCGGGTCGGCGATCTCTTCATTAGCATATTTAAGTTCCGTTTTGTTTGAGCTAGCAGTCATCTTGTTTGTGGATCCGTTTCTCAGGACAAAGGAACGTCTGACCTGAACAACCTGATGCCGAACCTTCATACGCAAACGGGTAGAACGCAGATGTTTGCTGCTGCATAGAGGTACCGCCATGCCTACTAGTGCATTTTACTACGGAAAATTGATATAATGGTGGTAAATTCTGGTATCAAAACATAATACTAGCATGACATCAAGATCTATGCTAGTGTGTATACTAACCAGTAAGTAAGTAAATGATTCATATCCCATTTACAATATATGTAAACTTCATATAACAGCACGCATGTGCCGTATGGAATATAGATAGTATGTATAGAGACGCAATCTAAGAAATCTTAGTCTTTGACGGTTGTCTTCCTTAGGCATGTAAAAGCACACAGCCTACCTAAAATAATAAATAATTGGGCCTTCAAAGCAAAGTTCTTTAATTCTTTAATAATAATAAGTTCTTCTCATTTATTTAGGATTCTCAGCTATAAGTGGACAAGTGCTCGAGTCGTCTATTTTTAAATATGGTATTAAGGCCTTTCCCACCTGTACAGTATTTTAGGTTGAGGGTAAATAGACCGGCTAGCTGCTTTTGTTGCAGGCCTATTTAAAGTGGACGTCCGTTTTTCTTTCCTATAAAATCGTACAGGTATTCTTTATAAGCACATCATATTTAAGCGTTCTCACATTAAGTTCCTACTGCCTATCAAGATTCTATCCGCTTGTTATTCTCGCGAGTGATAGTAACAATTGCAGATTTGGTAAGAAGCCCTGATGTCGTACATCTCATTTGTCAAAAGGTATTACGCATCTTGCAATCAATGCCATTTCCATAAGTGGCTAAGTTGTCAGACGAAGTTATCCCAGGTGTAATTAAATACTCGAAACATAATATTGGCTACTCAATAACTGTGCTCGTACATCTGTCTCATGCTTAACTTCGAGCACTTTTATCTGTCAATCCGAGGCTGTTTGTAAGTATCGATAGATTTCGAGACGGAATCGCGGATCCGACTATCAAGACCTGTCGACAGAACAGTTTTTTAAAAAGAAGGTTAGCCTGTTAGAAATCTAGCTAGATTTTTCTCTGCCGTGCTAAATAATGCACGGCAGAGAAAAATCAAATTGGGACTGCCTGTAGCAAAGGCAAGCTAATTTGGATTGGTTAAGTCGCCTTTCGAAATATTATGCTTAACGAAGGAAGTATAAAGTTATACTAGTACACTTTTGTTTTTTTTTATCAACGAGTGCAGGACCGTATTAATTTGCGTGTGCCCAGCCAGATCAAGACGTTCTGATCTGAAGTTCCTGACACAACCGCCTGCCTGACTCCTCGAACACGCAGGGATTAATTCGTTGCAACGTCTCATTTTCTTGATTGTTCATAATCATTAAATATATTTGGGGAACATTGTTCCATAATAGAATCACCAGCAGTTTGTAGTAACAATTAAAAGCGGAAAAATTCAGCCCTATACCCCTCAGAAAGTCTACAATATTCACTGGATCCATATGCTGCCCGCATAACGTTCAAAGCCGCTAAAAGATATATTGGCCTAAACGTCATCTATTCGGTTTGAAATTGTATTTGGAAGGATAGAAGTTCCCAGTATTTAGTACTAGAATTTGTACAGAATAAGTAACGTCGTTACATTGATATAGAACGGCAGACACAGAATTTGGCGAAAACTAGTCACAACAAGACGCAATGCTCACTTCCCATAGGCGCTTTTTAAATCTTCTATTTTATAATCATCAATTCTCAGTTGGGTGAGCTGTCTGCCTCATTTCAGATCTTGTCTCACCAGTCAGCGTCTAAAATAAAAACGGTTTTACAGCTCAACTTAATTTAGGAGTCTGAATAGTTATTTCGTATACCAGCAGGCAATTGCATATTGTGATCTACTTTAAGGCACGACCATAAGTATTTCGAGTTTTATAACCAAACGTTTATGATTTTTTCATATTTACATAAATAGTACATATTTTTTTTTTATAAAAATACTATTTGGTTTTTTATTTTTATTAGAGTACAATGAAAGAGTTTTCGTTTTGTTTTTTTTTATTTGCAAGCCCTGTGAAGAGCACATATCTTTCCACACACATATGTCACTGTAAAAATCAAAATACCACAAGTATGTAAACTATTATTTACATGATATATATAATATAAGCAGCTGGCTATGTGTAACATCTGCGTTGCTTTTCGCAGCTGACCACGAGTTCCAGACATACAGTTCATAGGCGAAAACATCATTCGATTGTATTTGCTAAGTTATACGGTAGCGGTGTAATTTATCGTTGCATATATTTAGGAAACTTACCGAGTAAGTTATGAGCGAGAGAATCGAAAAGCAGCTGGTAAGCACCTAAAAACTTTGCGAGCTACCTTTTTCCGTTATGCTCAGCACGCGTGTATTACCAATCAAAACACTGGGTCTCGTTATCTAAAATGACCGATTCTACAAATGATCGGTAGATATTCACTGGAAGAGTTATGAAGTCCATACACCGTCAGATGTAATGCAAGCGTGCAACGCGTACGATAATGCCGCGACAGAATGCTTTTACCTAATACCGATTGTAGTAGTAGTATGGCTTTCTCGCACGTAGTACGTGCCAGTGAGGCAATAACACTAGTCACAATAGCAGCAATTGTAAATAATTTTGGATATATGTGTCAAGGGACTTTTGCTTTACCTCGCCTGCATATCACAGTAACACTATGTAGCTAGTAACTATTCTAGCCACTTTCCTACGTACATGGTAGGGCTAGCTTTAACCACCTGTCCTGCGAGTCCTGTTTTGAATCATTCATGCCACCGACCTCATTGTTGGGCGACTTGTTATCATTTCTTCGTTGTGCGCTCCCGTTCGTACATAAACTTGATTAGAGAAAAGAACGTATACTATGGGCAACGTCACCTGAAGTCCAGTGCGAGATTTGGGTTAACACAGACTGCGCCTTATTCTAGAGCAGTACAACAGCGTTACCACTTAATGTCAATTTTTTGCCACTAGTCCATATATAAGGCGGATTACCCCATTCACAAATTGCTCCGTTCAACAATTATAAATACGAGGCTGATTGGTTTCAGACGACGCGGCCGATAACGGCGAGAAAGGGTGAATTCAAATTTCACTGTTGGCTGGACCCAAGGACATCCTCTCGGTTATCAGCCAGTGTCGATTTACGAAGCACCCAGGCGCCTTGGAATAAATAGTTCGAACTGTAGGATTTTGAGAATACGCTGTTGCATTGGATAAATGATCGCCTACGGTGAAGATCCAGATCATTATCGGGTACATCCAGCCTGCTACGTCCTCATTGCTGTGAGATAGGTTAACAAAACTGTGGGACTGTGGGACGCGCGTATAGAAGTCTATATGCGCGTCCCACAGACGTAACATGTGGTCCACCTTAATGTCAGGCAAAGAAGAAGTTACAACTTCTACGGTACCTAGCAATTGATATCACTGCAACTTGATATATTACGATAAAGTTACCAAGGGTGGTTGGGAAGAAGTATTCAAACACTTGGCTTATACTGAGAACTACTTGATTTTCAATCGCCTTGGAACACTGCAGAAAACTAGTGAGCGCAAATACACGATGACTCGGATAGACTTCGGTGCAACCTGTGGGTTACTCAATGGGTTACCTTCCAGCCGGTTTACAAGCATTGCAAGTTCATGTCGGACACGACTATACTCGAAAACATTCGAAAACCTCGAGATATTCGTATCCCAACCGTTACATATGCTGATTCGTAAATACTTACGTTTTCATATGCCAACTTATGGCTATTGTTTTGCCATAAGTTGGCATATGAAGACTACTATGAAGAGCAGTACTTAGGTTGGCTAAGTCAGCTCGAGAACGACTTGTTTAGGACATCGAATGTGGCCGCTCTTCAGTGCGCAGCGACTCCATGCAGCTTGTTTATGCTACAATAGCATGTGGACAAAGAAACGTGTGTACAGATGACATTACCATGTTGGATATTGTTAAAATAGTTAATTAGATAAAAGACTAGCAGTGTTTTTATTACCTCAAGTATGCACGATTAACGGAAGGTGAGCTTGCTGAAATCGATTCGGGTAAATTTGTCGATTTGCTTGTCCACAAAACGAACCGTGAGCGGGTACTTTGTTTTTGGACACCAACTTTGTTACACACGCTTTGCCTTGTTCGGACCCACAACGCTGTTGTTTATTGAAGAGCTAATTACAATACTGATTAGCCAAGGCCTATTCGCTCCTACCATCTATAGCCGCTACCCAGAATATTCAGATATGAATGTAGACCTCAAGGAACAGCTTTCGACAAACTCAATATTGGATACGCAGCGGTGGTGTCATCATACCGTAGGGTCTTATGATGTTATCTTGAAACTGCGATATTTGGCAGCCCAGATGGCGTCACGAAGGCCATTACATTAATCTACTTGGCGCCCACATTTCATTGCAAGTCATTGGCGAACTCAGAGCAGGGAGTTATATTATAGTTATCAGCAGGTAGCTCATCCGTCTTCATTTGAAGGACCTGTCCCCTTTCTTCTGTAAGGATAAAAAATGTGAGTATTGAATACGCTGCGAAGCTCTAATGAACTCTCATTATATGCGGCGTTCAAAATACTACAGAAGGGTAATAGATTATATAGCAAAAAACTGAAGGGGGAAAAATTAAAATAGTTATTAATTAAAAATAGGTTAAAATTCAAATAGACGATCACGTGATTAACGATTGCCTTTCTACAGTGTTCTCCTCTAGCGAGATTGGTACGAATCCTAGAAATTATTTTCTAAAAAACTATACTTACAAGAAGTGTACGGATATATAGTGGCACAGAAGGCTCGATTGGCAGCAAACGAATATTTAAAAAAAACGCGAAAACTTTCTTTGGTAATTTCACGCTACGAACGCGCGTCACAGTTGAACATTATGTTTGAGCGCTTAAATGTATATCCACTAAAAACACCTTTAATAGATTTGAAGTGACCATCAATAATTGGACTTACTCATAATTTATTGGAAGCTGCCCAACGAAATTTCAGAAAGTTTCCCAAATGCGTTTTGCGGTCGTTTTATCAACTGTAGAAGATTTGTCGAAGAATCGAAGCTAACTCTGGTTGGTACTATTGCAGCATCAAAGAGTTAAAAAGCCCAAAGTGTGTATATAATAAAAGATGTAAAATCTAAAAATATTTCAAATGTCCGTATTACGTCCGGTATTCAAGTTGTTGAAGCATCCTTTAAACGGACGGCTCCTTCCAGTACGGAGCGCAGTATATCTACTGCCAGATTCGAACCTGGACCACCACGTGTCACAAACTTCAGGAAACAAATACGTTAGTTACTGCGATATTACGGAAGGAGGTTTACATAGGACGAGACCTAATAGCTGTCTGCTTCTCTTGTTGAGAATATACCCGTCGCGATCAAAGGTGACGGCAATTTCCTCTAAGTCCATTTTATTGTTTTTGGTCTGGCATCTCAACGGTGACAGTCCTTCACTGATAGAAAAGATACGTAGAAAACTGTGTCCCGACGAAGCGAAACGAACATCTGCGATGGCCTCATTGATCTCTACGAACTCGGTTCCATCGTTCAATCCTTAATGGTTTTTTGGATTTTGGTTCAATGGACCTTTTGATTGGGTTGGTCGGCTAAAAGTCAGTTGTTTTGTCATGAGCAGTCCTGCGCAAAACAAGAATGAGGGAAGGGTAAATGGGTTGCGTGCTGAGTCTCCGTCACCCAGCAATAACCGAATCGTTTTCTATTTTCGGTACGCCACCTCATAACCAAGACCTTTGCGAGGTGTTCTGTGAGCTTTACTAAACAAATGGTAGCGATTCTTGCCGAAAATTTACGATTAGTAAACGACAAACGTTTTGTACGTGTGTATTTTAATATGGTCCTTCCCTTTCATTACAGCGGGAATGTACAAAGAAAATAAAGCATACTTGCCCCCCATTTTATTCAACATGTCTACACTGCAAATAATAGAGGATAGCATGGCTACCGCCGTGAGATGTCGGATATCACCAAAAATGTAACCCTGGAATGTTATATTGCATTCTGAGGGTTCAACGGGCAAAAAAAATCAGATTTCACGAGAAAAATTTAGTAGCTGTTGTGGTGCAATTTTAGCGCTTCGTAACTTGCTCTTTCTTTCTTTCTTTCTTTCTGCCGCGACAGCGGACTCTATCGTATTAGAATACTGCCGTCCGAAAACTACATAATAAATGTTTCGTTTGAATTTTCCGCCCAGCGCTGGTGTTAAATCTCGCTTCCGACAACTATTGGATCAGGTAATAGTCTCTCACACGCGGCTGAATCGTCACTATGATGGTAACAACATCGTGCCCGTGATGGCACTGTACTAACTCGTTTACCTACTAAGGTTCGTGACACGTGAGCTGTTCGGGATTCGAAATCGGCCATAGACGGTACAGTGTCCCGTGCTGAGAGAGGCGAGACATCTGAAGCAATGCTTGACCAAAGCAAGACCAGACGTAAGAGTCGAAACATGAATTTAGTGAAAAGCCCACTAATGGTTGTTTATATGCCTGTATATTTATACACTTGTGTAGTAAGTGTATTTTTGTTGGAAGTAACAATGCTTTAAAGTGTTTAGTCACAAACCGTTTAGAGAGAAGATTGTTTAAATGCTATCCTCAAAACTCGATGGACTTAAGCAGAAATTGGAAAGATGTCAAAACTCGATATTTTTCTCATGTAGACGAAACATACTAACCTTAAGGGCTGTATGATAAAATACTAACTCGATTGACAATAGTTAGTCGACAATTATCGGTTGGATGTATCCGTTTGTATCACATACTAAACGCATTAATTGCTTGTGTTTATGTAAATCTGAGGTTGACTGAATCTGGTATAGATGCAATGTCGAGCTGAAAAACCTCTAACATGTATGTACTTCGGGTAGTTCTGGAAAAAGCACAGAAGTCTCATTTGATGCAATCACTCCTGTCCCGCATCCTTACAAGGCAAGCATTGGTCAATCTACAAGAAGCAACTCTGTATTGATTTTCTTGTTAAGTTTTTAATAAATTGTTATTGTTGTGGTATTAATTTCTATGTAGCTTTACAGGTTATAATTTTCAGCGGTGATACATATAACGTATACTACTACTTACGTTAATGAGATTTCAACTGATTTTTTGAATAGGACTTCTCGATTTAAAAAAGCATCTTATGTAATATTTAAAGAAAATTTTTAGAAAAAAATATCATTTTTTTCCTGCAACTTAGGGTGACGAACGGAAGGGAAACTTACTGAAAAACCACATATATAGGGATATATATCCCTTATGTAGATATATCCCAACTTTTAAAGTTACATTGAACCAGCAGCAACTTGGTTAACGGGCCAATACTCAGCCGCCATAGCTTGTAGGATTAATCAATGGCCGGTACGCCACATGCATCTTAATCCTTAACCGTTTGATGGCAAGCAAAAACAAGGTTTTACAAAAAAGAAATTTCTATTCGACATACTTGATGCCAAAAGAGGTTTTCACTTGCAAAGACTAAATGTATTCACAACGCAGAACAGTAATTGAACTAAAAGCACAAACTACATTAGACATACAGTTACAAGTTTATGACCCGCATTTACCCAAGCACGCGACAAATCATGTGATTACCAATTAATGCCTTCCAACGGCATTAGACGTTTGAATATTCTATCGCTGCGCTTTCATCCCGACGCCTTACCTTTACAGATGTGAGTTTGTGAGCGAGGGAGCTGCACAGTCTGATTTCGTTGCCATGACACCGGTATAAGATCTTCTCCTCGCCGATGCGTTAACACACGGGGTACGATGTGACTGTTTGATGTAACGTTTTACTCAGATAGGGCTCCCCAACACTGCGGCTCCCTGTACAATACACAGGTCGGCAAATTACGCAAAAAACAACAGATTGCATCTGGTCTGTAGATTGCCTCGTGTCCATAGTACCTGTGAATGTAGCAGTTACGGCTAAAACTAGCAACGGCAGCACGACAATAACAACGCTTCGCCTAGTAAACTATACGACACGCCTATTGCATCGTATGCGTGCCGACTGCGTGCCGTGCGGCAATAAAACCATACCCCCGACATCTAGTCGCCTAACCAGCTCGAGACGGCTTTCGACATCCCTAAGCTTCATTGTCACGTACTATGTACTAATAAAGCGGCCGCATACTGCCCCACCACGGCAGCCTTTAGGGTGCTCGGATCGGTGGTAGTTTGAAAGGTAGAACAAAAAAACGCTCAATCTTGAAAACGCATTCTCGATGTTCTCCTCGAAGCGAACGAACGAATCGCTCTTCAGTCTTAGAAAACGAAGAGCTGCCTGGGCAATGTGGCTTTTCGCGCGCACACATAACACAGCTAAGCAATAGAACAGACGCAGGCTCTGATGCGAGACAAATGGCCGAATAAAATGCATTGAAGGAACAACAGTATGGTCAACCCCGTTTGTCGCCGTCTTCGTCGTCATAAACTAATATTGCAGCGTGCTTATAACGAAACTCGTTAGGCGATGCAGGAAGATACGAGCCTTTAAAGGAGAGTTGA
The DNA here is from genome assembly GCF_002443255.2 of Varroa destructor. Classification (NCBI taxonomy): domain Eukaryota; kingdom Metazoa; phylum Arthropoda; class Arachnida; order Mesostigmata; family Varroidae; genus Varroa; species Varroa destructor. The sequence continues at coordinate 47,219,178 of NW_019211455.1, read as the reverse complement.
AGAAGCTCTGTGTTTCTTAAGCTTGCACCTGACGTTGGCAGTACGATAATAATCATAATTTCGTTATATTGCAGACAACAGTGAATTTCGTTCTGGCTCATAACAAGCAGCATTTAGGTTGTAAGGATTTTTGGCTAAGACAGGCCATGCCAGGTTTAGATAACAGCAAAAAATGTTCAGAACTTTAAAAATTATATGAAGGGGAAACTGTACTGGGTTTCTTCTCCTAAAGGGGGAAACGAAGATTTGCTTATATGCAGTCGGAAATGGAATGTCACCATCCGGCTTAGAAAAAGGGACGGGAAAGATGACGGAACACATAGAGATTCAGAGGAAAACACGATATGAAGAAGCCCCGAAGCCGAAAAGTTATGCCCGAGAACCGTTATTGTGGTCAATTTCGTCAGTTAGCGGTGTTTTGATGGGTTCGTTCCACACACAACATAAAGGGATGCTGGTTTCAGTTATCTAAATTGCACGGTGGAAATTGTTGTTATTTGTATACTTAAAGAAACCCACGTAATCGTCGCTGACAAATAACATTTAGCAACGGTCTACAGTTTACTCGTTTTTATCGCTAAGCGTTATACACCTGATGCAGCACTTACCTCAAGCCTTGTCAAAATGCACAAATTTGTGTGAGAGAAGCGTTAGCATTTGAGTATGGCGTTATTGACATCGGCAAACTATATTTGGTAACCGATGTCGCAAGTTGTCCTCTTATTATCAAAAATTGATTCTGAGACCTGAGATACTTCATTGGAACACAGAATAATACGGCAGAGACAAGTAAACACAATAACAATAATTATTCTTAATTTTTTCTTTTTTTTTCCTTTTTTCTTTTTACAAATCATTGTGTTCTCGCAATTGGCAGCGAAGAAAATAATCGTGCAACTTTTTTACTTGACTCGTTATTCTAGCCGATATTTTTTGAGCTATTTGTTTTCTTTATAGATAACGTGGATTAATTGCAGACGCTTTGCTACGGCCGCGTTCTTACTTTTTGTGCGATTAGTGGAAGAAGGTGTATATAGAAGCATTTGTATTGCTTAATTCACTTCAGGCAAAACTGTCAAACTTTTAAAAAATAATAAAACCAAAGTTGAACCGAAAAATCGAAGTTAGAAGCTCAAGCAAACACAATTTCTGACCATTTCAACATGCCCCAAGATGCGTAGTCATTCTCATTTTTATTAACCCTACAAAAAACTGTAAAATGCTCTCCAATACAGTTAAATATAGATAAATACAGTTGAATAAAATGCAATATAACCCAACAGCGCAAAATTATCTACAACTGTATTATTTTAATTCTATAATAAATAACGGCTAAATAAAAGCAAGGGGAAATCCAAAGTGATGCTTTGAAGCCAGAGAATATGTCTTGATTTAAGATCTTGCGACAGATTTAATGAAAAGTATTTCCTACGAGAAAGTAGATGTTTTATAATGATGACGCCTTCCAGACTCTTATAGAGGTTATTCGCCACCGTTATATATACACATATACATAAACAGACTTCCCAAAAATTCGTTAATTTTGTTCCGGCTTTAATATATTGCTTGGCATAATCCAGCTCACTTTTAGGTGCGTCCACGTCATTCTTTACAATTCCTTTACATGAATGAAAAAATATCGTGCACAGAATTCTCCTGTACATAGCGTGACATGTTAACTATAGATTATGCGGTGTCAGTTACGTGAAAAAGTTAGTTACCGTCTCTATTTGACATTCAGCAATTGTCGAATGAATCGAAGTGTTACCTCTGGTGTGCTTTTTTTTTTGTAATATCCCTGCATATTTTAGGTAGACCCTTATCTAGGTAGAAGTTCTGTTCGTTACATTTCCAATTATACTTATTCCCGATACTGGAACTAAAAATCGCTTCTTCTTTAGTTAGGTAACTTACAGTTATAATCCCTTAATATGCTCTTCTAAAATGTTCTTCTGAAAAAAGTTGTAATTCTTCTGAAATGTTTGTATTTATTTTACACTCAATTGGTACAGGCATAAAAAGCCAAGTACACATTAGCCTTTATATTAGCCTCGTCACCCACTCAGAATAGTCTACATTTGAATGTAATAAATAACATGCGACTGCCAGCGTGATCAGCATTTGGCCCAGCTGGACGAATCTCACCTAAAGGCTTATTATTACATTGTCAACTCGCCATATATGTCAATGCTGAACCTCCTGCTACAGTGTAATTGTTTCACTAAATAACAACACCTGCAGCGATCAACTAACTTGATTGATATTCGATAAATCGTCATCGACCAGCTGAAAATTCCGCTTACGATCACGTGAGTCAGTCTTGCTGTGCTCTCTTCAAGAATCCTAAGTAATACTTCACAGACTGTTAAATTTCAAGAGTAAACAAATAAATTGTTCCAATTTATGCTCGACCCGATATGCTCAATGAACGTTAAATACTGTAATAGGTAATGCGGTAAGCACATTATGGGAGGCAAATGTCATTGCCACTATTGCCACTGGCTTTGCGGTTTGATCCAGCAAGTATTGTTTCAATGGTACGAAACTTATTTTTTGCTCGGGATCCACTTGGACGAGAAGCGTACTAGTATAAGCACACGTTTGTACGATTATGAATTCACCCGCGAAAAAAAGTCACACTTCGTAAGCTTTAATGGACACTAACATATAGCACTAAAGATATACTAATGCGGCAGCACCGGTCGTCGCACCCTGATCGATTGACCATCTGCACGTGCGACATAGGCTGATTTTTTCCTGATTCGCCTACCTTTATTATGGGCGTGTCGAGGTCAAGTGGAAGCGCCCAGCTCTAGTTTGTTCAGTTCCGCAATTACTTGCTAGCCTTGCCACTACTGGAATTAGTTGTTCATCAAACTAGAAAGCCAGAATCGTCCCTCAAGCCGTGATCCTACGGCAATGCTGTAACAAAGACGAGGAAACTATCAATTTGGCCGGTTGCTTTCGCCGCTTCCCTTTTTATATCGTGGCATATTGTCGGCTGGGTCGCTGCAAAAACAAACAGACAGCCACATGCATATACACATACGCACAAACTGCCTAATAAGGTGGAAGTCGTACCAGCTTCTGTTTGACTGAAAGGGGGCGAGACTTCATCGTCGGGCTGCCCGAGTCCTCACTGGCTCGTACACATTCGACTGCCGTTCTTCGCGGAGCCCTCTTCAGCGAGTTGCTATTATACATCGTTCAATACGACCCTTATCTCCCGACTGCAACGAATTCGATCTCATTGGCTAATAGAAAAAAGGACTCTCTTAGCTATCAGCTACCAACTACGCATACATTGGTCTACAGCTCCTAGGAACGTAGTTTGTGCGGGAAACGAGGAAAACTAATGGCCTAAAGACCTGCACGATATCGCCCTGTTGTATCCGGTAGATGTGCTAGCTGCTGAAACCCTGCGTGCACAAAGTTGATAATCAATGAAAAACATGCAACGAATACTATCACCGCCCCGTCGATATGACATATGGTTACGTTTGCGACAACCGAGAATAAACCTGCCTCTTGACGTAATATCAGAGAAAAACATAAGCTTACAAGGTAGGGCACACGTACCTCGACTGTAACGAACAAAAACGCATATAGATATTTGGCTCACATCAGAACAAGCACGATAAAAACACGTATTTTACGTTGATTGCAGCACACATCGCAACAGAAAATGCTCAATTACTCTAGTCTTGCCTTCGAGAAGCTGTCGTTCAATATTCTTCAGTGTTTTGATTAACTGAATAAGGTCATAGTGCATGTTAAATTGACATGCTACGTCGACCGAGCTCAACAACCCTATACGTTATTTGTCCTTGTAGAGCTAATATTGGTCCGCCACCGGAAAAGGGTTCCCTGCGTGATCGGTTCAGACGGCCTTTCAGAGCATTGTATACAATCGAAAAAAGACGACTTGTTTCGATTAGTACATGCAAGAAAAGTCCATGGCATATAATTATCGTGGGGTAAAGTGGACTCTCTGATCGTATAGATAAGTTAGCCAAAATAAGAATCAAATGATTTATACTCTGTTGCGTTTAGCTGTTATATATATCTGGTAAAACGACCTTCATCTATTTGCTGATATAAAAATTATGGTTTCAGAAATTAGAATAGGTCACGAATTATTTGAGATATATTTCTGATATTTTATTTTAGCAAAAACATGATTTATCCTCGATATCAGATCAAATCTCAAAATTATCGATATATATAAATATAAATATCTTTCTCGGTAGCCATTTTCTTGTGTACGATCGTGCTTTTTTCTCTAGTTGAGCGTGACAATAGCTATTAATAGCAGTCAAAGTAAATTTTTCTATTGTGAATGCGCAGCGAGGTAATGTTAAGGAAACACTGGATGAATCTAACGATAATTAGAGCCCGAATATAACCTAACAAAATAAGGAGATTTTTTGCCTAAAGTGAAAACATTAAATAAAGCAAACTTCAGACCCCGCTCTTGTAAAGATAAGATCAAAGTACGTGTCAAGACATGTTAAACAGTAAAAACGATAACAAATTTAAGGCCACCAAAAGAAGTGGCGAAAATTATCTAAAACTCGTTTTTTAGATGAATTAAAAATATCGACTACAGAATCACCTTGCATTTCTACTTCTGTTCTCTTGCGACATTAACGTCGCCGCATTACAAGCCACGAAAGAAAATCACGTTACCCGAATCATCATCTACCGCGTTGACGGCATCTACTGTGCTTATTAATCGACCTCATCGACTCTGCTTCAGATTTAAAGTCGGTATTACCTCGCATAAATCGCGATAAGACAACAGATAAAACTAACGACTACCTAAGTTCCCAAATAAGTGAACATTTTGTTTTTCTGTTTGTTCTTTCTACGCCAATTTGTAATGTATGGAGCAACCTAAAACTGTCTAGCTTGTACTGACACCCAAAACCCAAAATCAGTTTGTTGGTAAATTATCATCGCCGCATTGTAAAGAATAAAATTTCTACTATTGATAGACTCACAGATTTCTATTTTGGATTCACTCTGGCGACTCTCACTTCAGTCGATTACGTATTGAGACTAAGCATTATGATATACCGGCGCAAGCCACTTGTAAGTGAAGAAAGACGTTGCCTGTCCTGATGCCACACGCACTGTCGTCGAAGTTGAAGGTATGAAGCGTCTCTCAGCCTTATGCGAAACGATACGTGCGTTTCGGAGAGCGCCTGCGTATGTGAACGGGAAGTAGCTACGAAGACAGGTTACCTCTGAGGAGCCACTCTTAGGAAACGCACACTATGTTGGACGCTCGGTGCAATCACCAGGGTGAATTCATCAAGTTAAGGATGAACGAGAAAAGCGCGAGAAAGACCACCCCTCAAAAAGGTCTGGGAAAGGCGGTAGTTTTTTCAAGATGCTGCTCTTTCTCTGAAGAACTGTGTATATTCGTTAGGATGGGTAAAAGCAGCCAGACACGAAAGCTTTAAGATTATGTCTTCAATCCTCGTTGGCAGGTAGGGCAGGGTTCGTTGGGCAAGGAAACGGTTGACACTAACTTATGAAAACTGTTATGCTGCTCGATTCCCTTCCTTGCTGGCATTGGCGCCTCACCGCCATTGCTACCTTCGCTTCTTTCGAAATCACCTCGTACATGAATTGGCATAGCTGTGTAGAACGGCTTGAATTCGCTTGTATCAAATCTACTTCAGTCTCTCATGATGACGACTTCAAGGCTGATGCTGCGTATGGTAGTGGTAAAGGGACCGAGGCGTAGGGGTAGTTAGGGTGAACGCTTTGCAATACGCGGGACAGGACCGGTCGCGCCTTACGACGAGGTTTACAGTCTGTAAGATGAAAGGGTAAATAGACTTCAAGAAGAATGAAGGCCCTTCCACGAAGGGCAGCCGTTCGCAAAGGTAGAACCGTAGAACAGAACGTGTCTTTGTGGTGCAGATATTTGCCTTCGTATCCCTCACATCGGAGTTTGTGCCCAACGAATATTGCTAGCGCACAAAACTTTTATAGAAGGCAAACTTCAAATTCGAGGCGGCAGGAATAAGGTAGAGTGAGAAAAAGAGACCTCACGCAAAGCTGCTCAAGTGTTCGGCAGCTCCCATAAGAAAACTCCCCTTAATGAACATAGACCACCTCGTATGCCTTTCCAGTTTGTTGGTGAGCAAGCTACCGCTATACCATCGTGGTAACCCCAAACATAAGCCCATATAATTTCTAGCCTTTTGGAGATAACTGGTCGTCATGCATTAATGGGAACGGAGCGAAGAGAATTGGGTTTTACAACCTTCAATTTGGCGCCGAAGGATGCACTCAGATTGTATTAATCCTGTGCGATTTTTTGGTAGCACATAACGCAAGCCCGCTTAAATAGGTCGTTAATTTGTAAGTGTTGATACAGTGTGCTATGAAACAACAGCGTACGTGCGTGCATACTTTGAACATTGCGTCCATCAGCCACAATAAACAACTTGGAGTGAAAACAAAGCAATAAATGGCTACTATAAAGGGCATAAAATTATAGTATGATCATGATCTGTATGAAGTACAAACATATTAGTGTCACCAACTGTAGCAGATGCCTTACCTGAAAAATGTATATGTTAGACTCATTATTTCTATGTTGTGTTGGGTGCATTCGATACAAGATGGATTAGTATAGGAAGAATTTTTTTTTATTATACATTATACGGTTCCCTAGTCACTATCGGATCTGTTCTTCGGTTGGTATAAGAAGGTTACTATAATGCCATCAATATTTAATATAATAGAAAATATCCATGATTTAAGTGTGCCCGAGTACGAAGTGTTGTGTGAAATAGTGTAATAAATAAATATAGTAGATAATATAAAATAAATAGTGTAAACTATTTACCCGGCCAGTTTTCTTAACGGAATGAAATCTACTTGACAACTTAAACAGTTTCTAAATCTTAAAAAAAACCGCTACGCCTTATATTTTAGACAGCTTAGTTTTTAGCCCTACCGACTTGGCCCTTAGCTAGTACCATCATGAGAACACAGATCCTTGTTCGCTCTTCAATCGGAAGTCGTTTGTTATGGATAAAGGTTACGGATGATGCGTAAAGTTTCAGTGTCTACTTGTTTCGAGTTTTCGTTCTACATGTTTCGAGGGCGTCACGGTTAGACATTCCATCATTCGAAGTTTATTTCTATGATGATCTTTTTTCCTACGTGGTTTTGATAGTTCTGCTAATAAATGCAATAGCTTAACCTGTTTTCAATTAAATATATACCATTAATTATATCTGTAGTGATAAAGGCAATACTACTGTTGCAATGTGTTTTCGTTTACAATCGGCTTAAGGTGCACTTTTTGTACAGGTTTATTAATGTTGCTCACGAAGCAATGTTTTCTACGCGTCCTAAAAGCTTTCAAGGTAACGAGCACTCACAACTATCTGTATAGCATTATATAATATACACACGTGTGCTAAACTTCAAAGAGCAGATTTGATCTTTATTCGTATTTTTTTTTGCATTAGCATTTCGCCTGAAAACTCTTAGTCAGCTGTACATGGAAAAGTAAACTAAAACGTGACCAACAGATACCAACGGATGGCTCATAGACCTATATCGTCTCAGTAACAACAGTTTTGAAACGGGTGACTTGGACTTTCTTTCCCTAACATTGAGCGCATGGTTTTGCAAACATCGTACTTCGTTATCGTACTGTTCCATCATGCGTGTTGCTCTTATGTTATTTATATTATAGTGAAAATTATTGTAGTACTAATTATAGATCTTTCAACAGTCTGTGCCGTCCTGCTGGTTCTGAATCCACAGATCATATCAACATTTCGATAATAGCGAATATGTTCCACATACAACAAACATTATTTTAGCTCCTTTCCAGTACTGTCTTTGTAGTGTAGATGACTGACTTCCAGCACGCAACAAAATGTGTTTACACCCGGATTCGAACCTGAATGTATCACTAACATATAACCACTGTACCATTGCGAGGACATATTATACATTGGTGGCAGCTGATAGGTTATCCATACAATACTGGCACCGATCGTAACTTTGAATACGATGAAGACCAAGCTTGAAACATAAGTAGAACAAAAAATATTTCCTACACTTTTTTCATAAATAGGCGCTTTTCATTTTTTTTTTCCATTGTTAGTACTTCTGAGATATTCTTGATCATCGTTTACACATTTTTCAATCAACGTCGAAAATATATTCGGTTTTGTAATAAAAAAATATACAATTATTAATGATTATAAAGGTTACAATTATAAAGATATTCAAGATTTTTTTTTTGCATACATTCACTATTCTTAAGTATTTTCTGAAAATGTCCAATAATTTCACGGAACTTATTAAAATCTTATTTGGGATTTGTATCTATACCTTTGTATTGAATTACTAAACAGAAGACTTAACATTTTTATACAGTTCGTAAACATTTCTATATTGTTGCAGTTGTTTTATTAGGTAATTAGGAGAATAAACGAACACAGCAAATACAATAGATTCGTGAATACTGATCATAAAAAAAATCCTCGAACAATATAAATCATACGTTCAATACAAAAACGTTTTTGTATTTATAATTATAGAGATCTATCAAATTATGGATTTTAGACTTTCATAGATATAAACAACGTTAGTGTCAAAATCATAAAAACGGCAACGACTAGCGAAAACAATAACGATTTAGATAAGTGCCCTGCAGATGACCATTACGCGTCATAGTTCTCTGACTAGTTTCAAAATAATGTCCAGCTTTTCCTATGTTCTACTTGACACAAAGTGCCAAGGCAGTTCCACTTCGATGTAGTAAACTCATCATCAGGTTTGAGTTTTTATCCATTATTTCTGTCCTTGCTGGTTCCAGTTATAGCTACATCAGCCCAAGCTTGGTTTCCGCTGGAGACACCGTGTACAACTCTAGCAATGTACGGTTTTTAATTCTTAATGTCTGATCTTAAATTCAAAGCCAATGATATGGAGTAGCGGTACAATGAGCTCGAGCTTTTTTCCGGTAACTTAATTGTACACAAGAAAGTTCTGAGACGTTCATAGTGCTGAACATTTTGAGATAAACGATTTTTTTCCACAAGAAATTTAACCTGCTTTTTGTGTTCCGTTCAGCTAAGCTGCTTGCGATATTAAAACACACATCTTCCTTTTAATACAACGTCGTCATAATACATACCTCATCATTACCTATCGCTAATTAGCTTAACAAGTAACCTTTAAGTACAAGCAATACAAATCGATTAGCAAACAATAAATAAATTTATTAAGCCTAGATTGTGTCTATGTCCGTGTAAGGTTGTTATGTCCGTCTTTACTGTATCCATATTTTATTTGGTGAACTTCATGTGTGTGTTCATTGTCTGTTCCGTTATTGTTTATTTATCTTACTGTTTTGTGTATTTAGTTTTTGTTGTTGTTTGTTGCTATCTGCGTGTACATCACTCTCCGTCATTCTTTCCTATTTTGCTATTTATACGACTCCTCCTACCGCTTGGTTTAATTCAGTTTCCTATTTCGGTTTGTTTCTTTGTTTGTAATAGAATATACAATAACTACCACAATATAATTGCCATCGTCGTCGCGTTATTCCATCATCATCATAATCAGTACCCATCCATAATATTCATAACCACCTTAGCCACGTCCTCTCTCGGACGCGTCCTTATTCAATAGCTTTAGTAATTGTTAGTTGTATCTAAATTTCGAGGTCGCTCTCCTCCTCGACGCTGAGGATTTCTCCATCTTTACCAACCGTTTTCAATCTTCTAGAGCCACTTTTAACAGGATTACTTCACTGCGTCCCTGGACGCGTAACTCCGTTCTTCAACACATTTGCTGCTTATTTTGCTTGGAAAACGTGCTTCTTTACAACTCGATAGTTGCTCGATTATGGCGATCAGCTTCGGTTAAATAGTACCTTATACACAAAACGTATCGATGGCAAACCATCGGCGGCACTGCGCTGTGCTTGTCATCATTGCTTTTACGGGCTAGCACCACGTCCAGCAGCACTAGCTTATATTAATTTTTCCTCATTTATTTATCATTAATTTTATTTCTCTTTTCTATTTTATTACTGTTTTGCTAATTACGTTAGGTTAGTACCGGGCTAGGTGGGGATTGTACTGTGAGTTGTACCTACGGTTTCTGTCAGTATCACCACCAGCGCCAGCCGGATCATTGGGTCCGGCATGGTCTTTGGTGCTGCCCCCCGCAGAACCGCTGCCACCGCCCTGTTTGTCGCTGACTTTTCCGACAAGACTTGCCAAATACTCGCGCGTCCTTCGGTGCTCTTTTTCTTCACGCTCTAGTCGTTGCCGTCGAAGTAAATCGAGGTTTGACCGCTTGCGATGTCTACGCTCCTCTTCGGATTCGGGGTCGGACTCGGATGACGGAGTTCTTCGCCTTTTACTCTTTTTGGCTTTCTTGCGTTTTCGTTGCCGTCGGGTGTACTCATCATCTGTTGAGGAGGATGATATGCTTGGACGTCGGCGTTTATCTCCGCTAGTACTGCTCGCCTTTCGTTTGACGTTCGATACGCCCTCCGGAAGAAACTCGATTCTTCGAAGATCAGCCTGATTTTGCCGTTGAAACAGATCCAACGATACCGAGTTGCTGCCGCTTGAGCCACCGGCGCCACCGACGGCCGTCGATGCACATGGCGAAGAGGCTCGTGGTGACGACGGCGTCGAACGGTCAGGTTTCTTCTGTAGAAGATATTTTTGTATCGTTCTCAGTGGGTCTTGCGCGTCCTTCTCGCGTTGGTCGCGTTTCCGAGCTGCTGTTAACGCCGCCGTCGTCGCATCGGCTGTCTTTGCTGAATCCACGATTCCCCCACCTTCTCCTGCGTCTACCGCCCCCACAGTGGTTACCGTTTTTTCTAACCTTTGGTAGAAACGTTCATTGCCGTCGGCGTTATTGCTACTTTGCCCCAAGTACTGTAAGATGCCGACCTTTCTCTCCCAATCTTCCTGGTCGCGTTTTTTATCAGCTGCAGCCTCGAGATTGCCCCCATGCAATTTTCCTTCAGCCAACTCGACATCACGGAATAGATTTAAATGCTCCACTTTACTGCTACTTCCCGATGGGTTAACAGTATCCACCGATTTGCTGGAAGGCAATGTTTGGTCATCATTGTTCACACTACTGCTATTCTCCTCCGTACAGGCAGCGTCGACGAAAGCGCCCCCGACTTTGGCTGTCGGCGGCGAAGATGAGGCCTCTCCGGCGCCGTTGGGTCGATCATTATCATCATCATCCCCGGGACTTTCACGGCTTCCCGTCCCATTGCGTTTTCGTAGGATATCTAACGATGCTTCAAAGTTGGCAATGTGCGTGCGTTTCGCGAGTTCTTTTTCTTTGGCTGCCGCTTCCGCCTCATCGCGACGAACTCGCTCGATGTTTTTTTTAGTACGCACGTGCCAACTCTTTTTGGGAAGAATATTCATAGCGAAATACTAGTGACGATGATGACTAATTTGCTAAACGCGGTTATACCGGCCGGATAATGGTGTGGTAATCTCGAGCGAGAAATGCACGAGGTTAACGTCTTGTGTATCCTAGGTATTGTGGATTGTTAGTCTCGAATTCGGTAGCAGCCAGCGCCTTGAATTTGAGGCGCAACTGATTGGGAAATCGAGACCGAGATCGGTCTTTTCGCCTAGCCAGCTTTTTGTGCAACGAAACTTTGAAATAGTTTTCCCCAACGCTTGTGCCCAGTCTAACTAGACCTCTTAATAGACTGAACGACGGACTCCTTCTCCTTAAGTGGCCTTGCCTCTTCTTCTTCAGTGAAATCCTCAGGGTTGTAAATGACCTTGATTACTAACGAACAGCTTGGGCACGTCGCCACCTCTTCACCGTTCTGGAATAGTCCAGATAATCCGAAAACAAAAATAGAGACAAGAGAATTAGCGATGTTAACATTTGCTATATAGCTTCCAGGTAGAGTAAGAATTTAACATAAAAAGATAAAATAGGTATGTAAAAAATTCTATGTGTCCTACAAAATGGCTTTGGGTTAATCTTAAATGCTATTCATTTCTGCATTGCTTTATATATATACATTTTGTAGACGTTATATATATATAACATCTACAAAATGTATATAATTGTATATACGTTTTTTAATCCGTGGCTGATAGCACTAACTTTTCAGAACATGGGAACAGAATACGATAACAACGTAAATAGATAAACGCTTTCGGGACCTATTGAAAATACTTCGGAAAAAGCGCCTTTCCTTGGAAGCGCCCCATAATATTACAATATTCTGTGAAAGCTAACAAAAAGTTTTAACAAAACTACTGCGTAATAAAATCAAGCGTCATCGATAACAATCGTAAAATCTCAATTTGATTTCTATGACTAGTGTGGTTGTTATGGATCTGTTCATTGCTCTTCCGCTTAAAAATATCTTTCCAATAAACAATAGCTGAACTCCCTAAATCGCCTTGGTCAGTGCTCCATTCACCGCAGAAAAAAACTGTCATCATGGAATGGGTGCCGAGAATAATTGTTTTATTTTTTGTTTTAATCCTTGCGTAGTTGCTTTTTACTTTTTACCTAATTGATAAATGAAATCACTGTTCAACATTTTACTTTGATGAACGACGCAACGTAGTGGTAAGCTCTACCCGCAACAACTGATGGACTGAAAGATGATGCTAGAAAAATATATGATAAAATCTTGCAGAAACTGCCAAAACTGTTCAAAATGGCAACTATTAAGTATCACTACACTAGGTTTTAACTACGATATTACTACAAACAGACACGCTGCAATAACGGCATACCCACAAGAAAAGTAATTGCGTTCATTTTTGGCGAAAATCGTAGCTATCTAACCCCGGACTAATTTTACGACTCGCACAACATTTGAATTAAATCATGGTGCCAAACGAGGATCGTTGTTGACGCAATTCTTACCACACAGAGTTTTTCCCAATGTTCTTTAAAATCTCAGAACGACCTCTATTAACATCAAACACATTCGGTTCTAATATCTAATAGCTCTTTGTTCCCAGTAAAGACAGCGCTAACCCAGCTGATACCACAATGATTACCGCTACATAAACAAGAGCGCAAATCGAGTGACGTTTCATTACGTACGACACTTCTGTCTCTTCTCACTTTTTTTACGCATAATTCTCTGGAAATATTAACGAAATTTAATCGCCTATCGTGCATTGATGCTATTTTCCTTCTTTTTTGATTTATTTGAAACTCCAGCTATCACCTGGTTTATTTTTCATGTTTTACACCTGGTACGTAAGGTGTTACGCATTACTTCAGACGGCTAGCTTCTGCCAGCACGGATCGATTTGTGTGTTTAAGCTCGAACGCTCGAACTTAAACCACCGCATCTCCTTAAGTTTAGCAACAAACATATCATCCACTGAACTATAATCGGATCTATATCCTCGTACCATTGTATCTATATTTACCAAACTGTGTGTCAAAGAGTCCTTCTAGTTATCAACCGCACTGTCCGCCACATCGTTCCCGAGCTGTCTCACTGAAACTGTTCCCCCATGTTGAACCCCAGGAGTCCTTTTTTTCTCCTTAGGCCATTTACGACTGACCGTCGGCTTCATCTGCGCGTTACGGCCAACCGGAGCATGACGTTAACACGAACGACAGACGAGCAAAATCCGAGAGAGTCAAAGTAGATAATTCAGTTCAGCCCAAACTATTTCTATAGCTATACAGGTAGACTAAGTTCTACCCATGACAGTTTCTCGTTTTGGTCTCAGTTCACGTTAAATTTATTACATCATGCTATACGCGCTTTTAGAGGACCCTCTGCCAACGACTATGTGAAACGACGCCTACGGCGACATGTAAGACCGTTCTGTACAATCAAAGCCATCCGAGGTTTGATTCACAAAGACACAACAATTACAGCCGACATAGATTAAGGAGGACCAGCACGGAGCAATAACATCATAAACATAATTAACAACGCATGCATTGTTAACATAATAAAGTATATCGGCGACAAATCAGCCCGCTATCTGCTAAATGTGACGGTCCATCATGACGATACGAGCACTAATGCAAGTAGCATGTGCGTCACAGCTAATCGACGCTGACCTGCTGATCGTTAAGTCATAGTCTGCTTACAGTAAGGCTATACAGGGCTTTCATTCTATTTTGCTCAAGACGCATTTTATCACAAAAGTATACACAGACAGGTAACACTATCGATACTGAAGTCTACGCTAAAGTTTACTTGCTATCTCCACATGAAGTCAGGCTATTTTTCCCTTACTCTGACGAAGAAATGCCATTAGGTAACAATAACCATCATTATCAGCAACAGGTCGGCAATTTCAGTCGGTATCACACAATCGTTAACGAAACGCGGATCACTATCATCATGATAATCATGATCATCCTCATTGCTCCGCTGATATGCGCAGTTATTTTGAATATTGGCCAACAACTAACCACCCGCAATTCCTGACCATCATTTAAACCGGCCTTCTGTCCTTCCGAATATCTACTAGGGGTAGGCAAACTATTTGAGTTGCTTCTGTTATGATTTGTCAACTTCGTCTTCATCCTTTTTACATACTGTTGAGAGATTAGCGTGTCTGTGAGTTTTGAGAAAGAGACCAACCGATAGTTACAGCTGTTTCAATAAAGTTACGCTAATTCGGACTTTCGTATAGCGAAGAGGCGCAAAAGGTTTTAGGCGGTAAAAAGTGTAATAATAATTAACGCATCCTGGCATTCTGCGCGAAGACGGGCCAATATATGTACAGGACGACACTAATCTAAAAAGAAAATGGGTTCTAAGGTGCGTTGGCTCGTGTAACATAAGGATCCTACCTTGAGTATAACTCATGAAGCTTAATACAAAACGAAAATTATTGAGAATCGCAGCGCTTCCTGGCTGACTGTCGTTGCCAATCTTGAGTGAACGCCATCGTGATCAAGAATGTCATTGTGATTAAGCTATATTTTTTTGCGCCTAAATTTTTCCCTATATATATATATATATATATATATATATATATATATATCGGGAAAAATATATATATGTCGGTGGAATATGTGTGTATGTGTAAGTGTGCAACTGGTTTTGTCTTCCATCATTTATTTTAATCACATAATGAGCAATTTAGGTATTCAGCACAGGGAATTGGTGGAAGCAACGAACGATAAGCTTTTTATTTTTTTCTTTGCACTATAAGCACACACGATGGAGTAAGTTATTTCTACTGTGTTTTTTTTACCCTAATGTTTGTCATCGTTCTTTTTCGACATCTGTTATTTTTGTTTTGTCATCGTTCGTTCTTCTTTTACGACCCAGCTCCAATATCCACAAGAAGATCTACAAACCCTGCAAATTACGTTCTTCGTTCTCTCCGGTATAAGCTACTAGATCTACAATACAGTTACAGACGTATACTTCCGGAAGTTGTTTTTTGTAAAAGAAAGTGTGCTCTGCCTCTTCAGTTCATCTGTATAATCATCATAAACATCGTCTATATTCCTGCTTTCAAAATACTCGCCTTCTTGGAAACGAGTTCAACATATTTGTTCCCTTGCTTGCAATTACGCACATTACGCTTCGATGCTGCCCTGTCGACTTTAGGTACTGTGTCTCGACATGTCTCTACAAAACGTAAGTGGCAAAGACTCGGTAATCACCAAATCATCGACTGCAACTTCCCCCATCATCAACAGCGCCACAGGCCAGATCCCCAACGCACCGCGGCTTCTCATAACATTACCATCCAATGATATTGGTACCCCTCGTTAAGTCACTGTTGTGCTACTAAACAAACTACGACTACCACGTAAAGAAAAGGGATGGAGCTCTTGCGATGATTCTCTGCGAGAGGAGGGTCACCACTTGAAAAGTTACAATGTTGCAGTAACATATCCAAGTCAGTGCTACCCACAGCATCTGCGGCCGTAATTGAAGCCGTAATTACATCGCATCGCAGTCTAGCTAACACTAGCGGCTCGTGACCTCCTTATCCAGTTGCTCTCACAGCCGTTTACTGTACTGATGATGCCATCGACAACCTGCTGCAGGATCAATCAGTCTTCTCTCATGTCTTGTTTCTCTTACGACAACTACAACACAGTTCACTGTCGACTTCTGGCCGCTCTGTCGCCATCGACCGCGCTAGCAACGACCAGCGTATTTCTTTCGTATGCTTTCGAAGCGCTTTCAGTTTTTCTACGCGGAGACCCTCTCACTGCTCAGCGCCAGCGTCCAACCCTGAAACGCTGAGTAAACGCCGAACACTGTACCCGTACTGTCCCGTATCGCGAGTCAACGAATGAATGGCATCAACGGATCTACCTAACACAGGCAACCCCAGCGGCGCCGTGGAACGAACAGCTGCTCACACACAACTCCAATATCGCGGAACTCCTCTCTCACTGCTGCTGGCGTAACTCAGCGCAGTCATTGCCGCGGCTCTCACCCTCATAGTGGCGAGGCCGTTACAGAGCTGAGGGTCCCCACCTTTAGCGACACAGTCGTTCTGGCACGCAGCGTTCCACTACCACGAGGCAACACTCACGGCCTCAATATAGACGAACCAATATAAAGTTGGCAATCGTGGTAACGATACTGAGCACAGCAGCACTGACTGTATCGGACACGCAGCGAACAGGCCGATGAATAAATGTCGACCCAACGCCACTTCTTGAGGCCGTAGAGACCTAACCGAGTGGGTAGGCTCATTGACGGACTGGTCACAGACAGGCAAAGTGGTCACATTGCAGTAACGATGCCGAAAGGGAACAGCAGTCCGACTGTCCGTAGACGTCGACCTGTGTTGATGACTTGGATAGTGGAACGGGCCTCCGGTGGGAGCTGGTATCTGCTCATTCGTAGATGATGGCTAGATCTTCGTAGAGCACTCGTAGACACTGGTCGTAGTAGAAACTACCAGCAGTAGTAGAAGAACTGTGTGACGCATTGTCGATGGCAGAAAGATAGTCGCCACTGTTTTCGACAATAGAACACGCGATTCTACTGGTTTTGATTAGCAGCCCCAATAGCTTTTGCTGTTGGAGCACAGCAGTCTTTGCTGAGCACGTTTGATTCGTACTATCATCGTTTGTCGAAGATACTGAACGAAACGCAGCAGAGCAAAAAGAGTAGTAGAAGGAATAAACAGACGCTTGTACAGCCAACTGACGAGCCGTAGACGTTGATAGTGCCAGTGGTATGCCGTTGGTGATAGCTGTTACGTTTGTCTCCGATCTTAAGGGAACAACAGGAAAAACAGTATGGCCATTACACATACTATCACGACAGCCTGGTTGAGGCCAAGGCATTATCCACTAGGCCTCATTGTCGGTAGAGGTCCGGCGGTGGCGTATTCCATGAGAAAGCCGGGTTAATACGTTAACTCCGTCAGACACGCATGTGCTGTGCCCAAAGCGTCGCCCGAAAATAGTTTATTTTAGCTCTCACAGTGCCACATTATCGCTACTGCCGGTAACGAACGAACAATTGCATGTCATATGCTAGTTATGTTATCTTGAAATTTATGAGTATCTACCCAATAGATAAGACACGCCAAGCAAGAAAACGCTGTAGATTCCAAGCCAGTAATATACTGCGCCAGATCTACTTGTCACAAACAAAATAATCCAGCGCAATCGATTACGACAAACTACTAATACGATTATACCGAAACCAGTTACGGTCTGATGAGTTGACTAAGGGATCCATATCGACTACTTACAGCAGTGCGCATTCAGGAATGCATATATATATATATATATGCATATGTGGCTGTGTGTCTTCAGATCTCGGTCCAGCACCATGCCAGAGGTAGATCCCACTCGCAGAAGAGTAAACTTTTCCGTGGTCTGTGGTCTCGATAGTAGCTAAGGCAAAACCGCAAACGGTAAATTTCAACTGTCTGTACAGCTGTCCACACGCCACTCCATGTCAATAATGAACGATCGCTACCCTAAAGCCACGTCGGTGGCGTCAGCTAGCTGAACGGCTGACGAGACGGCGCAGTGAAACACGCGCTGAAATAGCTGCCGACACGCTATTCTATCAGGGTACTTACAACTGAGGCGGCGGCAGTAGCAGCGACCGAGTTAGTTGCGACAGGGGGCGTCAATAACGGCAACAATCTGCAGCACAAAACGAATCTACGCCAGAGTCAGTCATGATACGGCGACAGTGGCTGACAGGCACGGCTGCGTATTCTATAAATTTAGATATACAGAGTAGGACAAAAATACTTCTTCGTAATTGGAACAGAAACCACTTGGCAGTTTGCGAATCTTTATTTCTCATCTGTTGAAAAAAGCTAAGAGGGTAAAGTATAGTAAAAATTAGTACAAAATCACTTAAGCAATGTCTCTCAAACTGTTAAATGACTATTTTTCTAACTGTCAAAAGACGTATCCCTCGCTCTGTATACGTATCATTAGGAACAGAGAGAGGACGGTGTCGACCCATTACCCCACAACAGCCACTTGAACATCTCGTTGGAAAGACGAAAAGATATGATGTAGAGAAAGTGTAAATAACGTACAAAGAAGAGAAGGCCTCAGGACAGAGCTACTGGCACAAAGAAAACAATCAGTAAGGGGGGTATTGTTATGTTTGAGTGGCCTGTGGCGTTCCTATACCTCTTTGTCTTTATTCGCGCAAGCGAGTCGACCTCCCGAGCTGCCTTAAACGTGTACCTTGCAACGAGAAGGCTATGGCGATCAACAGCAGTAATGGTAATATCTAATAACGCAACGGGGTACGTAACGATTACGAGAACTTAATGCGAGATAAAATTGTTACAGTAGTCGCGACCACACGCTGATACTAGACAACAGCCACTGAAGTCAACGCGAATCACGCAAACCCAGGAAAACAGTTGCGCCTTCCCTGCAATGCCCGCTGTGGGATCGGTCAGGTGTTTTCAGCGACTTGGTCGACGATAAAATGGAAAGAAAAGTCTGCGCATTGTATGTAAAAGTGGCTCTATTATTATATATTCATAGAGAAAGTGTTGTAGTGACGTATATCACCGAAACATGTCGAATGGAAATGTTTTGTGAAGGCACGCCTAACAAGTTTTAGTCTAATTCGCTTGGCTAGTATAACGGGATAAATGGCTAGTGACATTATCACAAGACCTGGAAAGTAGCTTATCACGCTAACATATACAAGAGTCGCCTTGGCTGATCCATTAATCAAATCTTGTCAGCGTTTTACATTAAAGTATAAAGGAGTTAACAATAGAGCTTGTATATGAAAGGCGAAAACGTTTTTCTCAAATGAACTCAGGTTTTACAACGCACTAGTAGAGCTTGCTATCTTTGTTTTGTTTGGATACCTTTTATTTCAGTTAAATGTATTTTTCGATAAAAACATCGAAAGTTACTTAACCAAACATTCGCGAATTAAACACGTTAGAAGCTATATATATATATATATATATATATATATATATATATCGACCAATACCTGCATCTAATATGTTGCCGATGGGCTTTGTTGCCGGAAGCCGGCGAGCGACCATGGTCAATACCGAACGCTGATCAACGTCGCCTGTGTCATCGCGACACGACTCTCAGCAAGCGGTACGCAGCCGCATTGAGTATATTTTGTCCACATTTGGTTCACTGCCAAAATGGCAGACATTCTCGGCGCGCTGGCACTTCCAGAGAGACGCTGTACAGTCATACATCAGACTTCTATTGAATCCTTTTTTTTGCCAGCTTTTAGTGTAGACGAAACACAGTGAGTGGCAGAAATTGTGACCGTTTCTTGGTTACAGGCGATATATAGTTGATAGTAAGTCATATTATGGTTACCAAATACAAGTAATTAAACCAGCTTACATAACAGACAGTTGTAGCAGAGGTGACAGAAGTGATTTACACAAACAATCGAATTCAGACTCGATCGTAAAATAGCGCCATGTAGTTAGACAAAAATTCGTAGGTAGAATCTGATAGTGTATTGACTACAACAGCTGGCGCTCTGCTGGATTGCTGTTAGCAGGGCAGTTTTTCACCACCGAATGAAATCACATTATTATAAATTATTTTTTAGCCTGCAGCACTAAACGCAGATGCCTGCTGCGAAGCTTTTTCACGGAGCCATTCGTCAACTTTAGCTCTTAGTCTATGCCGCTATATGTACAGGCAGTACAGCAAGAGCAAGGCCGCATAGATCATCATGAACTCGTGCCAGGATTTAAGTGCGATATAGTTCAATTTTTCCGCTTTCGAAAAAACTGTGTAACAAGTTACTCGCACGATTAAATTAGTTAATCTTTAATTAAACTTAACTCCCGGTCAAGTGTTAAATACCTATAACTATTTCCTTGAATGAGAACGACACTGTTCCGAACGTCCTCCAGTGCCTCTTGTGCAATTAAAAAACGAGTTTAATCAATTAGTGATAGCGCGATACGACAAATAGCTAGACTATTTTTACTACTTTTTATTATTAAAAAAACAGTGAAAGAAAAACACAGAAATTATGATTTCTTTCGTTACATTCCCTACAACGCATTAAAGCATAGCAGACAGACGGACCCACTTTTCAGTTAAATTTAGTTCACTGCACTTCTGTCAGAACGGACTCGCACCTTCAATAAATAAATAATCTGCAGACAAGATTATTAAACAGTACGACAAAAAAAGGCTGTAAATCAATCTGTATCGATTTTCCCAACAACACTAGAACAACTACTACTTTCGACCAAAACGCATTTGGAGCCACACCAAAGGGCTGAGCCGTGTAATATCTAACTAAATACGGCACTTGATATGAATCAAATGATGCGCGGCCGAGTACAATGAAACATAAGCCTCTTTCGCAAAGTGACCTCATGAAAGCACGAAATATACAAAAGAACCTCTGTTTACATTCAATACATCATTCTACGGCCTCTCAACGCTAAGAACACTTCCGCTGTGCTCTGAACGGGGTAGCAGTACATGCCTCACTTTCGTTACTGAGGCGCTAACCTCCACAAACTCAGGATGACGAACAGCTATAGACTGTCTTATGGCCTGTGAGAGGTACCCACGACACGGCAGGCACGTGATTATCATTTTATTGTTATCATTCTCATTTTGCTTTTAAGCTATTGTTACGAATAGGTTGTCAAGATAAATTACAGGTGCTCCTGCACGCCTATTCAGCAATAACAACGCGTAGACGATGAGAGGGGCCGTCTCTGTCGCTACTGTATTTAGTGATTTCTGGCACTTCCGCAGTCTCGGTGGTTGAGACCGCTGTTGTAGGAGGCTAGCATCGCTGGTTCAAAAGAGCAACACCAATAATTTAAAGACCTACTATGTTGAACAAACCTTTTGGCTGCCTGGTTGGCTGGCTGGCTCGTTCGTTTGTTTATTTGTTGATTGGTTTGTTCACAGCATCATGAAATCTTGCCGCCATACAACCTTTAGTCTAACTTACCAGTCACCATAGCGTATAGCTCGTATACCGTATAACTATGGACTCGCATGAGTTTACAATAGTCTGTGTGCAGTTTGCAGTATACGACGTCCGTTGTTAGGAAACATACGCAGCTGCCCCCACCAACGCGACAAACGAATGCGAGATAGGCGAAAAAACTAGCGCCTTATGGCCCTTGACGTGGTAATTACGCGAGTCGATCGAGCACTCCGCAAACAACCACAGCGACTAGCAACACCCACGGACATGACAAAACCGCTCGAGCCGATCTCCAAGCTTCGTTTGCTAACTTCCGCTTGCCTAACCGGCCCCATCTCTTTTGATGCGACCATGTCGGGCCATTATCGACGCCCCGGGTTAATTATGCCCAGTTGCTACCGTTCCATCCTGTTTCGTTCGTCCGTTCCAATATGTTGCCCGTGCTTCGCTCGCGCCAGCGACCGCCATTATAATAAACATTACTACGATGATCGTCAACGATATCATAACCAATCGGCGGTCCCTTCATCCGTCTACTTGCCCATACAATAGCGTTTATATGGTGGCCATCTATCCGTTCGCGCCGTTTAAGCCAACAAGCGCGACTGCCGTCCAGAGTAAAGAGCAGCCCAGCGGGCCGCTTGCACTACTGGCCTAATGAGCTGCCAGCCTGGTGACGTCGGGGTCAAACTAGGTTTGTTAGGTGACGTTGTGTTGATGCGAGGCTACTGCCGACGGCTAGTCGGCCGACGAGTTTGCTTTGGTTGGTTCGATAGCGCCGCCAGCGACGCTTGGTCGTACACAGAAAAAGAAAGAAAATTAAAGAGTGTGCAATTGATTGCCCACCTTTCGTGTCAGCCAATAGCATAGCGTAACCTCTCCACATACGTAAGGCGTATTGGGAACTTAGCTGGTGTCGACTAGGACTCAATAGAATGAGACGACTACGGACAAAGGCCAGGTCATGCTGACTGGCCACGTAGTGACTTAGGACGTTGCTGTCAACATACGGGGTAAGCATCTGCGTTAGACAGCGGCAGGATGTAGCTGAGGACGGAATACCGATAGAAGTCGGTATAGAACTTTCGCAGAGGGCAGAACCGTCGCAGTAAACTATAGATTAGCGGTCTAAACCTTGACGTCGTACACAAAGGAATGACATCATTCATGGCCGCGGTAAACCTAGCAAAAAAAACGTACACATACATATGCAAACCTGTATATACCAAGTAAACATAAGTATTTGTTAAGCAAAGCGTAAAGGGCCAACAGAGAAGAGGGCTTTGTCAAGGAGCCCATGATCTCGTAGGAAATAATCAGAATATTTATAATTCAGTGTCACCATTGTTGCTGTTGGCCCGATGATTAAGAGAGCAGGATTTCGTTGAGAGTGCAGCCGATCTGCTGGAGTCTTTATAGACACGTTCGTCGCACGCGCGGTTCTTTGGTATTCTACCTCTTGCCTTCAACTACTACTACTATAATGGAAACCAATAACTCGTAGACACAGATAGACTGACCTGGTGTTTACGAGCACAGTTAGCGAAAATAGAGGCAGAATGCCGGCTCTCTTTTGTATATGCGTAGTATACGACCTGGCTCGTAGGCCAGAACCCGGCCTCAAGCGTCCACTGCTGCGGGGGCCAGTAGATAATCATGTACCGATAGATGAAAAAGAAAGCTATTAACGTGGTAATAGCTTACTGTCCGAATACCTAGAGAACAATGTTGATGCAACGAGGAAACAACAAAAAATATTCATAACAATAATAGTAACATCACAACGAAGGGATTACTATAAAAGGTGTAGGAAAAACAAGCAAGAGATCGTGCTTGGTCTGGCTATGCTACTGTGAAAAAAACAGCCATATATATAATCAATGGTAGCGGTTTAAAGTTTCCGTAAGTGTGGAGCACAGAGACTTAGCCGTCCAAATTCAATCTGAAGAATGACGCTTTATTTGTTTTGATGAAGTCTTAGCAGCTACACTGGGCTAAGAATAGAACAAAGAAGAAAAAAGCTGTTTTCGGATAAGGCAACAGTTTTACATATGATGAAAAGCTTTTATACTATCTATGCAGCAGTGTCAGGTTTATTGCTGAATGCGGCCGTTCCAGTAGTCGCAGATTCGCGACAAGTAAATACGCTGGGCCGTACTTCATTACTGTGTTTGCTGATCTGTACTTCTTAAATCGTGTCGATAGTGTCCAAGTGAGTGACAAAACGCGTTATTCGAGAACAGCCCTGCTGGCACAATAGTTATGCAAGAACATGTGTAAGTTAAACACAGTGGGTAGATTTCCCCATTTCGTCGACTGTCAGCCGGCAAAAGCCTTCAACGCAACACGATAACAGCATTCTCGGTAACAGAAAACGAACCGAGATCTCGTACAGGTAAAAATATTCTAATTATTAGTCATACCGTTCATGCAACTCTGTAGATCCCACAGAGAAACGGTTACACGAATTACTGTCAAATGAGCATGAAAACTTTCAAGTTTTCAAAAAAATACGCCTTTAGCCAAATCAAACAGACGATCAGATAACATCTGTTCGTACTAATAATGAATAACATTATTAACAGCAATAATTGCTGCATGATCCAATATTTAATACCGACAAAAATAATAAGTGTACCAGAATACACTAACAGTGCTAGCGCCATCATTGATACAGTTATTGCCATCATGTTTGACATAATTCAAGAGATTTTTACCTTGAGGCCCTTTTGCGCGTTGCCGGCATTAACAGAGCTATATTCAATATCATTTGATGCGTTGGCCTGCTGTTGAAGCAACAGCGGACACTATCGCTGCCTAACGTAGTCTTCAGGCGCAAGCTAAGCTCTACTAAACTAAGTACTACGACGATTTACATCATGTTCGCTTTGAGACTCTCTGTTGCCGTCCCTGCTAATATAATTCGTCAATTTTTTTAGTTTGCTAGCTCTGACTAGCGCACTAAGCCGAGGGTCTACCATCGTCCAGTGTGGCGCAAGTCTATATATACATGAGGATACGCGTACATCAGGAACAGTTTGATTGTTGCTACTAACCACACTTACGGTTAATGTAGCGATGGCGACCGCCGCAGTGCTGGCGGTAGACGTGATGGAATCAATATGTAATAATAAGTTGTTTAACGAATCGCCTACAAATGGCGTTCATCTCCTCATTCACTAGCCGCAACGAGGTTTTTTGCCGCTGTTATCTAACCCCTCTAGCCAGCTAATTAGCTAGGTGGTCAAGATACTTTCTGATAATAGCAATATTGACGCCGGATGGAATCCTAGCGGTATTGTGTTGTCTAGTAAGTGTTCAGCTAGCATGTAACATGTGGTATATTATGTAAACAGACGCATCTTTTCATCCTATCCACATCTACGGCTGTTTTTCGATAAATGAGTTAACGTAGTAATCTTTATCACCGATCTATTCAATGTATAAACGATGCAACTATGGCTTTTCTTGAACCTACCTGGAGGTCAAGCTTCGTAACGACAAAACGATCCCCGCAAGGACACGGATAGTAGTAGGACTCAGTTTCCTCGTCGTATTCGAAGTCTTCAATTTCGATTTCGTCGTGGTATACCGACATGGTCGTCGGACGCCGCCTACAGAAACACGCACTCAAATCGTTCACCGCCACCAGCCACAGCGCAAGGGCAGGTGTTAGCGCACCTGCAATAACGGCTCTGGCATAAAACTGAGAACGTTCGTAAGCTTGCCCTGATCACCACTATCCATATTGCACACAAATATGGCAGGGGGCAAGGACGCTGCGGCGGCAACTAATGAAAACTCGGCGCGTCGTCAGTTCACATTTCACACGGACACTCACTCAACGACGTTCACTATTGCGGACAGAACGGCCCACTGCCATCTTCGATCATGATGATCTCAAATGGTCTTAATTCTACAACCCCAACCGAGTTTAGTACTGTCGCCACGACGTGCTTGCATGTACACGTTCGATGCTACATAGTCCTGGAATGATGATACACAATTAGTGGTTGATTTTGTGATACACTAGCTTGCCTCTTCTTTTGTAGAAACGGGCCTATTGCAAATCGTTGCCGCTTGCCGTTTCTTAATTAGTCGTATTAACTTGCCATGCGTCCATCGACGTCGCGATTACGCGAACAGATGCGTGCATTAGAAGCAGTAGCTGCTTTTTCTAGTACACTTACATCAACATTTATACAGCACTGCAGATGAACACTGATAAATTGACTAGCCGACCCACCAACAATAAGAAAACCCAACAAAGCGAGACCACAACACGCGGCACACGTGCGGTAAATCAGCTAAACGAATATTCAGTTTGGATAGTGGTGCTACAAGCGGTAGTACCTCTACTGTTAAATTCTGTGCAGTGGCAGAGTTCGACGAGGAAGCAGCGCTAAAATGATAAATTTACGGCTGTTTTTGCCCTTGCTCTACGATCAAGGCAAGAGCCCTGCAATCAGGTTCAACTCACACCGCAGAAAAACAGGTAAGCAGATCGGTAGGCAACCCTTAAAATCTGCGGGGTAGATGTAAGGTAATAACAACGATAGCGCCACGGTTTACTTTCCTACGGACTTACAATAGTCGCAACTGCAATGGCAGCATCGCGAACAAAATAACATCACACATATATACAGCCCCTGCGCACACACGCAAGCCATAGGGCAATTCATTGAGAGCTCAGCTCATCGCATCGTTCAGTATGATTCTCGAGTGAGATTTCTTCCATACGAATGCAGCTACCCGTCCATAGGACAAGAAAATAAACCGAACGATTTGTTCAACAAACTAAACTGATTCACCAGCACAGTAGAGTAAGCAAGTCGAATCAACCATGTTCGCAGAAGGCAAGCAGACTTACAGATGGAAGTTTTTGCCTACCTCTTTCTCGTTGCCGCAACGCTATAGATATCCACGACGATCCATGTTACTCGTGCCTGAAACGGCTGCGGTCTCCTTCTAGAGAAAAAAGAAAGATGTGGCCTGTCGATAGGCCGATGAATGCAGCTTTAAGACTCTTGTCGTCTCAGCAACTCGATGAGACGTACTTTGCGTTTGGCACCACTTCGTCTGTTTTCCTATGGTGTCTATTGTAGCGGATTTCTATATTATTCGTCCGTTGCTTCTCTAACCAGAAGCGTAGTAGCTCATCGTCGCAGCATGCAGAGGCAGCAGGCGGGAATAGTCGCCGCAGCCAAACCAGCGAGTCAGCCAGCCAACCCGAAGAGTGGATGTGTTTACGGATGGCTGGCTGCAATTTCGACGGGCTGCGCTTTCCTGGGATGTATGTTGATCACCGTCAGCCGCTGGCGGTCGTTCGTTAACACAGCAGCAACGAAAAGGGCCCCTCGCAGCTCGATCATAACGACCCTAGTGTAGAAACATTATAACACTATATAATGGTGGTGTGTAGCTATGGCGTCTGCCCGTCAACAACAACACTGCACACGCTAATAACAAACTGTGCCGTGAATGGGATCGGGGGCCGGGCATAAATTGGCGCTGAGAAAACGCGCCATTATTCAAAATCGATCTAGAACCAAGCGATATCTGCTGTGATGGTTCGCGGTTAGAGGCTGTTGAAGTAGATGACGTCCCCGTGACGGTTCAATAATAGCGTGCCTATCTGTTAAACCTAAAGGTATGTGCTGACCTGGGTTTGGAAATTCGAAGTAAGTAACAGGTTGATTTGAAAAGGTTGGCGGCAACTGAGTATAGGGAACCGGGGATTTGCATAATTAGCACGATGTTACATGATTTTTAGGGTCTTTTACTTGAGTTACCCATTTCAAACGTGTAGGATGTTTACGCGTTGATTTTCTAAATAGCTTAGTAGAAGAAAACACTGCGCTCAGCAATAAGGTGAAGGTAAGCGAACAAGCAAAAGCCAGATCGGAAGAAAAGAAGGGATATAGTGGGGAAAACTCGTTCCACTAATCCTAATGCAAAATATTTCTCTAAAGTGGAGAGTATTATATTGGAGATAATATATAGGTGATTATGAGACAATGTTTGACACAGAGAACACAGACTACGTGTTTCTCGAACATTATTTTCGTAGAGTACGTTACTACATGTTTGTGAATACACTTATATGCCGTTAGTTGAATGGTATACTCTCACACGGTAAAACGGTACGTTTAGCTTATTGGATGAATAAAAAAAAACTTAGGCATCGTATTGTGCAGAAAATGAAGAAAATTATAAGAAATGGGTAATAATAATAATAAACCTACATTCAGATACTTAGATTTATTTTAAGTAAAACATTTCTAACAGTGAGCAATTATTCCCATTGGCAACGTTTTTCCTAATTTCGTGATTGCGGTGTTCCTATTCAAGTAACACTGGACAGTAATGGAAGACCACTCTTCAGCATCACATTCTCTAAAGTAATATTCCCAACGCACAATAGGCTTGCATAAATTTATTACACTTACTGGGCTCACTATTGACAATAAACCTATGAAAAGGGCAATATATATGGTCTATCCAATTCCGGAATGAATCTTCGATTAGTCTGCCTCTCTACAAAAGATCTAAAGTCAGCTAAGAATTATGCCGCTCTAATTATTCTTCGTTGGCGTTTATAGATAGCTGCATGTATTTATGCAGATATACTTTAATATATTTTCACTAAAATTCTAGTAAAAACAACTATTAACCGAACCACTAATAAGGAAAATAGAATATGATTTTACTTCTAGGGTGTCTGGACATGAGGTTTTCAGGAATTCCTTTTGTAAAGATAATATTCTATCTGCATGCTTATAACGAGCACAACCTTCCACAACAAGGCCATGAAAAATGGTAAAAACAGCGACCGTCTTATGTGACAAATGGCCTGTGTTGCCAAATTCGTCTAGTTTTAAAAAATTATATTTATGCCAGAAATCTCAGTGCTTACCTGTGGAAAAAAAAACATCGAAAAAATAATCGCTTCTGATGGCGTTGTTTTCGGTTTGGAGTGTCTACGGTTGACATCGTGGCTGCATTCTCGTTAATTGTGCCTTGGGCTTCTCTAAGGTTTGGCACTATTCCTGTGATCATTGGTAAATTACTGCATTATTAAACGGTTTATAAAATAAAAGATAACTGAAGTCAAATATGTGTATTATATACAGAGAATCGTTGAGAAAGAAGAGGGTAATTTGACGTTGGTCAGGTTAAAGATGGGCCTAACAATCCAGCCTGGCATATCTCGTACCCAAAAGCTGATTGACTTAGTTTTATTTATTCAAGCAATGGTGTTAAAACGTCGTTTACCAGTGTTACAGTTCATTATTAATTTTTTTTTAAGAAATCGGTCGTTCTTGGAACCTTTGAATAGGAGTTGATACATAGCAAGAATCGGCAGCTAATGATTTATGACTGCATACATGCTTATCCTCAATATACTTTACTTTCTAGGATCATTTGCCGATATTAGCTTATCGGGATGGACGTGCTCGAAGAAAGCTCATGTCGTTTTTTTGCTAACCTTGGCAAAAATTGGCTTGATTGGCCTATTAATCATGCATGGTTGTGACGAGAGGGCGTGGTAAGCATCCTGTAGGACTTAACGGGGACAATTTTTCAATCTACAGTACATGATAGCCGTGTCGCCAAGGCAACGGTACGAGATACTGCCATGTCCATCGAAAGTGTTTCCGAAGGTGCATCCAGAATGCTAGTTTTTCGCAAGCAAACATAGTTGATTGTGTCGTACGGGAGCCGCGGGACTCTCTGGAGTAACTGACAGAGGTGTCAGGAGAGTAAATTTGGTGGCCTTGTAAGTAACCGTGCTGGTGCTGGGTCTGCTTACTAAGCTTCTGTGCACGAGTGGGGTCCCCGTTTGGAGTTGGGCGTAGAAACGTTTCGATGTCTGCTGATGAAAACAAGCCAGCCGTCTGAAGCAATGTCTTTTAGTAGGACTAGACGTAAAAGTTTGAAACATTCTTTTTTATTATGAATTCATTGTAAAAATTCCAGAATAGCCCCATAACAGAAAAGAAGAACCTCTACTGTGTGTGAATGCATTGGGAAACCAAAATTGTCAGCTTAAGCCACAAATACCAAATAAGGACTTAATATTATTTCGGAAATATTAACATGTTAAGAGAAAGTATTAGGCTAACATTTTGCAGGCTTGGAATAGGTCTACCTAATGGAAGGAGTATTTGGCTTTTTTCTAATATATAGCGATTATATAACTTCGTCGATCTTTTTAAGTTACTAAGTGACAAGAGTTACTCAAAATAACCTGATTGAGGTAATGGATATATATCAATCTTGTTGTTAAATGGTATTCTTACTTTTTTTTTTTTGGTAAACGAGTAAAATGGGAAGAATTGGGTGAGTCATGACCTTGTATGTTCATTTCGAGAAGTCTATATCGCCCAGTAAAAAACTCGACTTTAATTCCACATAGATCTGAGAAAGTCTACCTAAGTCGCCGGCGATACGTCGCTTCTTTCGTCGATTTAGGTAGTCAGTGCAACTGCGTTTTTAGCAAATGCCGTTCTCCTCGAAAATTTGCATTGGGTACGTATTCGATAACGTTAAGCCCTTTAAGCCGTGAATAGTCATCTAATGGGCCTATGCCGTTACGACTAATAAGACCATAAACATAGAACATAAAGAATCTGACTCCATTTAAAAGCTTCTGTTCATTGCCTGTAAGGTATTACGCAAATACGCAGGTGCTACGTGTTGGTATGGAGGTAAAACGCTTGTCGACGAAACTTCAATACATGAGAGGTGGTCTGGGCTCGAAACGTGACGTAGAGAGGTTCTACTGAATGCACTGGAAGGAGTTGCCGGCTATAGCCAAGCAATGTCTAGAGAAAGTACAGTACGTACCTACTTATTGTCTAGGTACTTAGCGAGTGCATAAATCTGAATGTACAGATTATGACCCGATAAAAAAAAAAGCTGATAATTAGTTTATCAATGTGACAATCAGATAGTTGAGATACGACGCACTATATCTAAAATTCTTCTTGTGCTCTAAGAGCAGCTTAAGCGTGTCTATAGGCTAATATTTATCTATCAAAGATCAAACAACAACCTCACACTACTTTGCTCATTCGTTTTGCGATAAAGGTTCTAATTCGGACTTTTGGGGCTCGGCCATCTGAAGCAATGTTCAACAGTTTACGTAGCACACGATTGATTTCCTTTTTGTCCATTTGCTTGATTAAGTGTACATAATTACTTTACAGTGAAGTCTGTTTTGATCTGAGGAAGACGTATTCACATGTTGTATTTAGAGCAAACATTTTTATAAGTGCCTGAATCTGTTTATGGTGCCAACAATTATATAAAGTAATATCATAAATATAAATATTTGTTTAATAACATAATATCATATAGGTACGAATCATAGTTCAGAGATATTTTCCTGCTTTTAAAGAGATAAGTCGTTTAGTTGAATACGTTTAGTTCTTTTGAATTGAAGAGTGCTTCATCACTTTTATAAATATTAAATGTTCAAGGAAACATAATGTCTTTTAATTTGATGATCGTACATAATTAAATATAACGAGAATGATATCGTAATGAGGATTATTTTAGTGAATTTGTAGCATGGTTTACATGACGAAAGCTTCATGTCCTGACCTAAATTAAATACGTGGAATAGATAAAAGTAGCTACTGTGGTATATTAGTATTTTTCCATAAAAAAAATGTGAAATACGCACAGACGTTGGAAGTCAAAAGAATGCTGTCCGACGGCGTTTGGCTTCATACGATACCGATACCACGTTTATAAATCTAACGTCGTTTACCATGAAATTGATGTTATGGGGACTACATATTAAAGGTTAAAAAAAAACAGTAAAACATGCACGGAAAAGATGAGTAACTATGCAACGCCGTTATATTATCTATAATTTTCCTTATTTTTATAATAATCTTTTAGGTATGTCTGATACGTCCTTATGACATACATTTATGCTAATCCTGCTATTTGTAACTGGAATTTTTGATTTGGAACATACTATTGAATGTTAGTGCGGTTGATTATGCTGAATCATAAATTCTGTACTGTAGGATCTTTTGGTCCAAGTGTGTCTTGCTTATTCTGTTCTTCGGTCGGAGTCGAAGCTTTTTGTCATGACTGGCCTACAAGTTCGCCAAATGTTACCTGGTTAGGCTAGCCTAGTGGATCCTAGGAAGGAACAGCTGAATCCACGAACGAGGTCTGTTAATACAATGTTTGCAACTGTATCCCGACAGCGATTTTATTGAAGAACGTTTATATAGGGAAAGCTTTGACTCTCTCCCCGGCCGGAAGAAGAATAGATTTACTATGACAGAAGAACGCCCAGTGCCGCATTTTGCGGCTTTTGCCGTTGGCGAATTTTTGCTGTGATACTTTGCCTTATCCATCACGGTTTATGACGCCTCATTCGTTTTTAGTAATTGCTGGACGGCTATAACCCGAATGACTGTTAGATAACATCGTAACAAGTGACTAATCACTGCCATTATAATTAATGAGGGGCTAATATTTGTAAACAGGCGTACTCGGAACTGCAAAATGATTAAAAGGAGACTGGGCCGCTACTATACAACGGTAACCCAGCAGAAACAAAGAATTCCGTTACCCTGTTGTGTGCTAGTTAAGGCAGCTGGTAAGTTTTGCAGGCTTCAAAGCGCACGATCTGACGAGAAAATTATGCAAGCTGTTTGTTATCCTTTGAACTTCGCATTAAAGGAAATGAAGCCTTTGCTAAAAAAGCCAAATGGCTGAGACTTCGACAGATCGGCGCACAGTCAACAAAAAAAAAGCATCTGCAGGTCCAGGAGCAGACAAATAGCCTAGGACACAGGATCGTTTACACAGTAAATTATTAACTTTGACAATGGAGCTGCGATTTACGAGGTGAGGTCGTTACTAGGCAATCAGCTGTTGCCTTCGTGAGAAGAATTTCAAATATAGCGGAACAACCACACGGTAGCACACAGTGTTTACACAATGCGATTTCCCTTAAGGGCCAAATCGTAAAATATGTATTTTTATAAATAGTATACTAATGAAGTTCCTTTCTTTGAAATCACATTACATCAAGTCTAGCCAACCGTTTGATGAGAAAGAATGGTAAATTTAGTCAACAGTTACTTTTCATTATAAGCTATAATACACAGTCTTGAGCGACCGCCCAACTTCTGCTATCGGTTTGCGAACGTGACCCCCTTTGAATGGCCGTTACAGTAGAAATTTGGGAGTTCTATGAAATAGTGAATCTACTCCATCTTCGAAACACGGATCCAAAATCGGCGCCTATCAGCAAATCGGACGACCCTTTGAAAATAACACTTAGAAGAAACTGCATCAGGAGCTCACTCGATGTCATGTAAAAATGCGTTCGTCTGAGTAAGTGGATTAGGACTGATAGCAGATCCCTGAGCATGCATGCCAACCAAAATTAATATAGGTGAAGGAATTAAGTGAATGAGTGGAAACATCCTGAAATGTTGTATATTGTTCCCAACAAACAAGCACGTGAGTCTATTAATTGCAGGAGGACCATTATAGACTTGTGATTGCTATGATAAAACCGCATGTCGTTTATATTTTATCACTGGTGCTCCTCTTACCCGGATCAACTAGGATAGTCTGCATGATAAGGCGATAACATAAGATGATAATTCTAATAAATTCTGATAAGAAAAATATAATTCTGAAGAAGTGTAAGATGATGATTCTATACATTGAAAACAATGTTGCACATTTTCGCAATAGGTGAATTCTTGCAATGCGTGCGTGTAAATTGAATATCTTGGCCTTAACGTGGGAGCGGAATATACGTGATTGCGCCTTGGCTTGGTGCTACTGGGCTGTGGAACTTACTGAATTAGTTTTCTTTATTACTTCTTTTTACCTTTTAGGTCTCTTAATCATCACTGAAACGCCGGACAAGCTATTGCATGGCATTTCGCCGGTCTATATATATATATATATAGATCTCATAAAGAACTTAAAAATGTAGTCGGAAAAGAACAGAAATTCAGTATTTGAAATCATCATAAAGTAATAACGAACTATTTAGATGAGGACTAATATTAGACCTTACGTTAGAGTTACATGAATATTTGTAATTTTAACTTAATTTTTTTTAAGTACAAGCAATCTGTCCAGGAAGATTTTCCATGTTTGCATATACGTGGTATCGAATCTGATTTACCAAACTAGAGCAGTCACTCGCGAAGACCTTTTTCCATATAGGGTAAATCTAATTAATAACATAATAATGTTAGCAATGGCCGTCATCACTATGAAATAATTCAGATTTTGACGCAGTCTTGATGTTTATCAGAAAATACTAACAACTTGTAACAACGGAATGAATTTGGTCAAATAATCGACTACCTTCAGATACTTGTTCTTCAGAGGTAAAGACGCTTCTCAAGATCATGTCTGTCTCTGTAGCGACTTCTAAACGCCTATCTCAAGAGGAAGTGTGTAGTAGAGTAGAGGAATAGTATATATTATTTAATCATACGATATTCAACATGTTCGTTCTATTTATACTATACCTTTTACATGAACAGAATTTTGTTAAATTTATTCAAGGGCGTTACTTTCGGTTACGTACCTATTGTTAGATATTTTTAAAAAGATCACTTAAAACCATCACATGTTCCTAGGTTTAGCGGATAAGTACGTTACCACTACACTGTTATGGGAGCAGAAAGAGCCAGCTTGATTTGTGAATTTACGCTACAAAAAGTCACAAGTATTACAAGTTAAGCGAAAATCAGTTGGTAATAGCGAAATGGAAGGACGTTCACCCTATAGCCTTCATACTAATTAAGAGACATTGCAAGGCTGATTTTTTCGCATGTCAGTAACTGTTTACGGGGGTTACTCAAGTGAAGCTTTTAAAAATGATTGATACGGCATTTAGTTTAGCCATGCCAATTAAATTCAGCTGAAATAAGGTTATACACTAGCTTATATGACCCTTTACCAGTAATTAAAGATGGCATTAGGTTTCAAAATGTAGTACTATCACATCCATCAATGACTTGCCCGTTTCTGACTGGTTGTTTGTTAAAGACGTGTATTTCGAAGAAAAGAACCACATCTATAAGAACCATATATATATATATAGAGATGTGTCCGATTTCTCTGCCAGCGTAAACACAACACTAGAAATCAATATATTCCTCAAAAATATTTTCTCAAAAAAATAACAAAAGTCAGATAAAGGAATTATATCTAAGCGAGAATCTCATATTAATTCTAAAAGCTATGATAGCTCAAAACTTGAGTTAATTCTTATAGTTAAATTGATGTAGACTTTATGGCGGGCATTTTTAAACAACGGAAATCCATGTCACCTATTATTAATTCAGTTCCAATCGATTACCGAAAATCCTGAAACAGGAGCATGTCTGCCCTTTCACATGTATCGTGGGCATATTTCGAATCGCGTTTTCCCAGGTATCATAGGCAGATTTTGTAAACCTCTGAACTAATAGAAACGAATAGAATACTCATGACAAAATTCAGCGAACGAAATATTGAAGGCCTCTGCGACACGATACGTCTCTCTGCATGATATAGCTTTGTGGTTGTCAAGACGATCTACGTGCAATAATTAAACAATGAAACTTGATGAAATACACGAGCGAAGATCATACTTTGCGAACTTGAGTTGCGTCGGTGGCTTTGTTACTCGCGACATTAATTAGTCAATGAAGAATTTGGATATACTATATATTTAAATTGAGTATGGAGGAGCTATGAGGATGAATGAGATAAGGCTTCCGGCGTTTTTGGTCCCTTGAAACTACGTAATCCTCTTGCCACTCGAAATGATAAATGTTTATTAGTTACAAATATATGGTTAGGATAGGCTTTATCTGATAGTATATCCAGTTTCTGAGTCAGAGATATGCAAAAGTTTTTTCAATAGAATACACAGATTTGTATCCACTCAAATGTAACAGTGCTTGGTTTATGCAATTTAGAATCATCGTAAACAAAATTAACTGTAATTTGAAATATAAAAACATATCGAAACTTCTGCTGAACGACGAACTTAACGACAATTAACTTAGATAATTGAAGGCCTGGATAGAGGAAGATTAACATTCACCATTGTTTTGTAATCGGTGACGTTTCGTCATAATATTCAACAAACTTCATATTAATCGTAAAACTACGTCTAAAGTCGGCAAGCATTCTTCGCTCACTCTTTGGCTAACGAGTTGTGGGTGTACGTCAACGTACTTGGACAGAAGACCACAGTCGGACGCCATATTAATTACAAGTTATTTCTGATTACACAAAGACCAACTGTACAGGTATATAATCTTTGGCCAAATACAGTACACCAAACCTGACACATTTGCCGAAGTAATCCCGGCAAGGACCAATGTATGCATCTTTAGAATCTTTCTTGTTTGATATTTTAATCGAAATAGAAAATCTTAGTATGTAATATGGTCTAAAATGTCTGTATCGCACGATCATTCAAGAAAGGATCACCTCTCTGATTTGTCAACCCACACATCAGTCTCAAATATGAAATTCCAGACGCTAGTAAAGACTGTAACCAATTTTAACAATGGCTTACCAACATACGCCATTATCGACGCGATGGTTTCCTTTTTGGGCTGCCGCTTGCTATTGGCTGCTCGATTCTCCTCAACCTGAGTATTAAATATGCTTGCTTAACACTTAAACAATTGAATTAAACACAGACTCCAGTATTACAGCCGCTAAGTACTGCTTTAGACGGCTGCAATATCGTGGGTGTGGATAGTCAAACGAGGTATTAGGTTGGTACAAATAAATCCGGCGGACTTTGAGATTGGTGAACTTTTGAACTGCGTGCTACCAGCGGGTGAAACATCTCTAAAAATTCTAAATGAAAACCAGTTGAAGTTTCGTTCGGGAGAAATGTGTTCACCGAAACGTTTTTTAGCCTTGAAAATCAACGCTCAGTAATTAGATTTTCGTTGCTAGAGAGCCACAGCGCTTCGGAAATTCATCGAAGATTAGCGAAGATATTAGTCAAGGAGATTTTAAGCGAAAGCATAGTACGTTAATGGTGGCAGTGTTTCAATAATGAAGACTGAAATGCTGGGGACCTAACGTATAAGAACATATTCTGCGGCCAAGAAGCCACGGAAGCAGACTTGGAAGCCTAAGAGTTCCGTTGACCCAAATTGAAATTTCACATGTAATATGTCGCAGAATCAAAACCTAAATAATAAAGTTCCGAAAAGTGAGCAAAAAATTGGTCTTCCTTCATTTTAGGGTGAAATTTTTACCGTTAGCGGAAAAGGGACCAGGCGAGAAAACGTCACACCAACGACAAATTAAGCTCGGTCGCAGTATCGAGTCGGCTTGGACGTTTACGATTGTGATATTATTTGCAGTAGACATCAGGGGTATCTTCTACTATGAGATACACGCTAAAAATGGAGGAAGAGTGCAGCTCGCTATTTCGCATTCTTTGAGTGACATATGGGTCGTTCGCCCAGCATCCGGAAGCACGCCGTTTGGCCACCTTATGACAACGCCAGACCTCATAGCCATGTTCAGTTACTTTCTTTTGTCTTTGTTCTAGACAACCTGCATATTCTCCCGATTGAAGTCCGTCCGTGAGCAAGCATATCTCACGATCGATTTACTTTGAGAAGCTACCGAAGGCTTGTAGAATAACATAGGAAAGCAAATGGTTGGCAAATAGCAGCCCAGAAGCGTTCAGGGCGCTGAGGTAAACGTGTAAAATAGAATCGTTTCGGCCCAACTAATGCAAGAGTTACTGTTTTTTTTTTTATTTATTTATTACTTCTTGATTTTGCTTGTAACAACCTAATACAATGATTGTCTTGTTAAAGTGATCCAGGATTTTTAGCATAGATTTTACGGGAATTAATAGAAAGGGTAGAAGAATGTACGGGATTGTGTATACTATTGGGTAACCTATGATTTCCAACCCTACATTTTTTCAAAAACGCAGTACGCCTCAGCACACCCGATAGACCAACGCTGTCACCATAGTTTCGGAAATATCTGTACAGTTATCTGTGGTTCTACAGGCGGAAATATCTGTGTACACCAAAATTTAAGTTCTACAGGCACCATTTTCATCCAGCTATAAATTTAAAGACATTACTGCAAACGGTTCCATTAAACATTATCTAATCCTAACAATTTTTCAAGGCATTAGTCATCGACTGTATGCAAAACATCATGCAACAAGCTGGGTGTCCTTGGCCACCCACTAAATGAATCTTTCAAGCCAATCAATATTTTCTATCGATTACCGAAAAGTAAAATAGGAAGTAAGAAATAGATAATAATAGTATGACAAATAGTATATTTTAAACAATTATCAAGAAATATCTAACTAACTTAAAACACAAACATTTTTGACGCATTTTTATTCAGCCTCATTTGCTGAATTCGATATAAGTTTTAATTTGAATCTAAAATAAGGTTAATGTAAATAAATGTATTCATGCTAGACAATTTCTAATCGTTCGAATAACGCAAAGTATTTACTTGAAATTATTCGTGCACGCAATGAACGTATATTCGAAATTATTCGTGCACGCAATGAGCGTATATTGCCTTGTATTTGACGGGATAAATGTCCGCTGATGCGAATTTGTAAATTTTAGTAATTTAGCATATTTAAGCTATTTACTGAATACATACAGAGAACAGCTCGAACAACGGCAGACAGTCACAGGCGCGTTCGGACCCGGATGTTTTTCGTGATCTTGGTTCGTGTCCAAATAATATTGTTTTATTTTATTAAATAATATATTATTAAGTAAAAAGTTCCGTAGTTTCACTATCGTAAATACTCGATAGTTTCCGTTCCCTATCGAGAAGATCGATCTTATTGCTTCTTATCGGCTTTGGCTTGAGGTTTGAAGACTTCATTAGAAGCCTTCATTTATTTCTCCCTGGCATGTTTACGACATCCTGTCCCGATTCCCTATTCTTTTTGTGCATTGCTTTTCACAGAGTAGTAAGTCACAAAAAATTAGGAGGACAGCAAATAGAATTCCAATAACTAGGAAGGTCACAAGAAGCCAGAGCGGGAAAACTTAGCCAATGTTTTTAGCTGAAACTATATTCACCCATTGTTAGTGCGAAAGCTCTAATGTGTTTTGATATCAAATTAAATGTGAATTTAAGGTGACTAGTAGTTTTATTTATATGGTTAACTTTTAACCATATAGGATAAGTTAGGATAGAAAAATGAGAAGTAATTGAGCGAGTTCGAGCTTCTTTTTTTTCAGTTAATAGTTAACCATTGGAGTCTCCCTAAAGCAAAAAACAGCAACAGTAGGTGACCAGAAACCGAAAAGTCTATGGATCGCTTCCTTTCCTGCAGGACAGAGATCTATGATACTAGCCACGTTCATAATCTTGCATCCTGTCAAAATTGTTTTTGAGGCCTGATCAAAATCGTATATTCTTAGGATTCGATTATAAATTTGACTAGAGAGAGAGAGAGAGAGAGAGAAGTTTTTCTCGCTGACTCGGACTTCACATTCAGAACAAATATAGAAACGAAAATCATAAAAACAACTTAAGAAAAACTGGCGCACCCTAATTTATTCCCAACATACACATCTGTGATAGTTCAG
Source organism: Varroa destructor (assembly GCF_002443255.2). Lineage (NCBI taxonomy): Eukaryota > Metazoa > Arthropoda > Arachnida > Mesostigmata > Varroidae > Varroa > Varroa destructor. Next base: position 47,180,139 of record NW_019211455.1, on the reverse strand, counting down.
AGTGCCTCGAACCTATCAATCGAGTAAAAGGGTAGCTTAGTATTTCAACTGATAGAAGAGTATCTCTGAAAATATCGCATATTTCTAGACATTATTGATCTCATCACGGGTTTCGGTATATGAAACAAAACCGTTCAAACCTTCGCAACGTTTAAGTGTTTAACTGCTCGAATGAAATCATTTTCTATACTTTATAATAGAGAAACCTTAAATTCACCTTCTCTCATTGAAAAAATACAGACCTGTTTTGAACTTCGTAACAGCTGCTGGTGACACCAATATCTTGTTATGTGTATCATTATTGAAGGCGGTTAGTTCGATAATGTACTCGTAAGTGTATCGAGAGTGAAGCTTGTTGTAGTATTATTCAGCAAAATGGACTCCAACTTGGATCTGTTTACCGCGTTGAATACTTTTATCGCGTAACCTAGAACGGGTCCATTAGTTTTCTCAGGCGGCACCCACTCGACAAAAGCCCCGATCGATGTGATGTCCATAATCGCGAAGTTACGCGGCTCTGATGGAGCTACAGATAGATCCACTCCTAAGTAGTGTAAAACCCTATCAAGTCTACATAATTTTTTTCGTATAGATTTTGTCGACCCGTAGTTTTTTATACAATACTTTACCTCCAGCATCGGTGTATTTTTGGAATTTTCGGGGCCTACTGTAGTTGCTTACGTCTCTCATAATACAAGAATACAGCGATACGTTATAGATCGAGTACATTTCGAGTCCTGTCACATTCAGTGAGGTCTTTTGCGTGAGGCTGTCGTACTTCGCTTGCAACATTTCCACGTGATACCAGGGAATGTTCCATCCGGGATCGCGGGGGGCTTTCCAGGACAGCTCAGTCCAAGTCGGCCAAATGAATTCCGGTCTTATGACGTCTGGCATGGGTGGATTTGACATTGGATGATACCGTGAAATGTCTACTGTAGACCATACGGCGATCCATTCAGGAATTGATGGTGGGATTTAATATTGACATCTCGATACAACCCAGATAGTTTTACCAGATAGTTAGCCCAGGGATAGGGAAATCAAAAACGACACGCAAACAAGATGCGGCAGACAAATTGCAGCCAGTAATTGTTTCCACTCGTACTTAAATACCTACGTCTTCCGTACGTCTGAACCATGACGTTTGCAAGCGCGCCAAGTACGCTGAAATCGGGCTTGTCGAGATCCATATTAAATCCTCTAACGGTCACAACGTAGCTAGAGCCATACGAATACAGTAGAAGAAAAAACAACGGGATTGATTAACTTGTTTGTCCAATAACTCGTCGAGGAAAATTACAGGATGCTAATCACAAGATTCATACTGCTATGTGTTTAGAAAAATATGGCCTAACCGATTTCACCTAACACTAGCGTATTTTATTCCTTTATAGCAAGTCAATTATAGTCAGATGTTATAATACATTTAGTCCTGGGCAGATTACTTAGAAAATTATGATTTATTGCTTATCTGTTAGTTGGATCGAAAAATGACAAACTAGGCAACTCGAGTTCGCCCTCTTCAGCTAAATGGAATCTGCATTTATATAGCGTATATAACACTATCCACAATTTTTTCTTAATTAGGTTTTCATCGGCGAACTTTGACATTGAATAACTTTTGAACTATGCGCCGCTGCCAAACAACTAATAGTTGGTTTAAAGCAACAGCCGGCCGAGCGAATTCACAGAAGATATGTGTTGAGAATGAAAAACATTTTTTAGTCTCTAAAACCAGTGCCAAGTTTTTCTTCCGGAGGTTCCATGAAGATTAATGAAGACTTCAGGCAAAAAGGCGTCAAGTAGAGATTCGTGACTGTTGCAAGCGTTTCAAGAGAAGAGACTGAAGCGTTGAAAACCAGCGAAAAGGTGACTAGATGCTAGGGCTTGAAGAACAAGAGCGCATTGCTGCAATCGTGAAAACTTTCCGCGAAAGAAAGTCTAAGGACTCTAAGGCCAAAATTACTACTCTACACGTAACGCGTCATAGAGTTGTAACCCAAATACTTGAAGTGCGAAAATTGAGTAAAATGGGTGTTCCGTAAAAGAAATTTCCGGCCGTTGTTGCAAATGCATGCGCTATATTCGACGTGCAATTAGCTGAACTTCAATCAAAACTTTAGAGCATATGGTCGCAATTCCTACCGCCCACTGAAGAACCATGTGAAAAAACCCTTTTTTTGTTGCAATAGATCTGAACGTAAGGTCTTACGATAGATTCCTCCTATTGCTATATTGATTGCTCCTATGAGGCAGCCGCTATCTTGAGTTTCCTATAAAGTTGTTTATTGTTTACGAAACATTGGCACGCCAATTGAAAGTGCGCAGTCTTGTTACTTGAAAGCACCAGACCTCATCGATATATCTCCACTATTTCCCCTAGATTGAGCCAAGAAGTATCCAACGTAAACTTCAACCCGCTTCCTATTGATCTAACTCGTGTGACTACGTGACCCTCTATGCCTTAGAAGGCATAACTGATGGGCAAGTGTATTCCACTAATGATTTATTGCGAAAAAAAAACTTGCGCCGAAAAAACTAATGACGCATAGGTATATGGCTGTCTAAAAATTACTAGAGTGCTGGGACAAGTCTATAAGAAGAAGGATACATCTGACACAAAAAAGATCTTTCTAGCCCAAGTAGTTCAAAAATTTTTTCAGAAATTTCTAAGTCCGTCCGATTGCTTTGTACCAGCCTAATAAATATTATATGCATGCACTCTGTTAAGAATGATGATATGTGCGACGCCATTAATTATTTAATAATTGTTGTGTCGGTTTTGCATATTCTACCAAAAAATTATTTTTCTAAATTTAAAATTCGTACATATCAGCCTTGATGATGTAACGATTTTGTTCGAAAGATTTTATTTTCGAGAATATACTTACATTTGATGCACTTTGTTTATAGTGAATATAAATGAATTTTGGTATCCTGGTAGCGTGAAGTTGTCGTTCATATTATTAAAAATTTGCACTTCAAAGCCGTCCAGTGGGCCATAGAGATATTTAGGCCGCTTCCACAAAATGTGGAGGTCAGTCATTTTTCCGGCAGCTTTTCCTTGCAGATGTGTTACCTTTGAGAGCCCTATTCAGGCAATACAACAGAAACTTCGGTTGACAAACAAAACTCCCGTGAGTCTTATGCGCTAGAAGCTAAATGGGTGGCACTGTCCCGTACGCCTAAGTGCAGCCCTCAATATAATATTTTCCGGATAATTCCTGCATCAGTGCTCATAACTTAAAAACCCTTAATAGAACATGGTAATATAATACTAATAGCGTGTTTTATGAGAATATTGCCCGGGTATGAATTGAGGATAATGTGGCCACCTATTGCCTATCTTGAGAGAGGCAAATCGTCCACTCATCAAAATAGTGACAATTCATTAACCTCGTTGTAAGTTAGTAGTAATACAAATACGCATTTCTTGTATTTTTGTCAAACTCTTCTCGATGACTTACAAATAGAGCGATGTGTTCATCATTATAGATTTTATATGATTGAATATATATATATATATATACATGTCTGTGCCGCTTTGCGAATTTCCCGGATGGAAGAACGAGCGTGCGCTGGGTTTTATCGCATAGAACATACATTGATTGGGGTTGAAATCAACAGGTGGTTTCTAAGTAGGCGCTTTAAGGACGGAGCCGACCTAACGCGATCCTCATCATTAAAGGCCAGTGACGGCGGTAATAATGGATGAGAACGTGCAGAGAATGGGGCGATTGGGACAAGCTATGCTTACCAGCCGGATCACCATAAGACAAACACCAGAAGCTTATGCTGGGCCGCTTTTACTAATCGCTTAGATGTTGGAAGGTTTACGGAAGAAAAAAGGTCGAAAAAAAAGTCCGTGGCTTTCTCGACGATCGATTATTTGAAAAGTATTTTAAAGATTAGAAAATTGTGCAAGGGTTATAAGCTGGCGGAGATTACTCACAAGGGGTCAGACAACTAATTTTTGAGCAGAGTAATATATATATATATGTAATACAAGCCTGCCAACATTCGTCAGGAAGGTCGTTCTTAATGTATTCGAGCACATTCGTTGTTTGAAGTAAGTACGAAAGTAAAGCGATTCGTTTATCCGCGGCACATTTGATTTATTTATCCTTTCCTTTTTGGCGGTCCACGCCTCAAAGAAGGCCGGTTTATACATCAAGCTAGGCGTATGGATCTCGATATATAGCGATTTGCTAGTGCGTTTTATGAGACGTGCTACCTCGGAATGAGGTAAACACTCTACAAGAAATTGTCAGCTTCTTATTATGAAAGCTGATGTGAAACAACATTTTTTTTTATACAAGATTATATTTATCTAGTGCATAGATTGAATATAGATAGATATAGATTGGAAATCTATGGAAATAAACGTGTCAGAAGCTAGAAGAGCTGTAAGTAAAATTTCTGCATATCCAGTCGAGGTATTGCACTTCTTAAATATTTAGATTTTACATTTGAGCGTAAACGGTATTCAAATCCCTAGTCATCAAACGTTTCCAGATCGCTTGCCATTGTGTCACCGGCATTATTGTCGTTTGCCAGCTATCGGCGCTAAAGCTCACAACGAGCGCTAACGAATACTGGACAAATTTTCTTTTAAACAAAATTCTATAAATAGTGGGAGGATTACCAATTAATTTTTCCACCAGTATCGGCTCAACTGGACCAGACAAGTTTGTTTATAGCTCGCGTATGGCATATGCCTTTGCCGCGATTTAATGACGCTAGCTTAAGCCCCCCCCCCCTTTAAGTGGAAATGGTTCTATAGGATTACTCACTAGAATTTAAATTCTCGATCAGAATAGAGGTATTCTTTCCAACGACTGATTTGTTCTTCCGATTGACATTTACTGCGCTGACTATTAATATAGTTCGCGTTAACTGCAGGATTCTGCAGTTCCACCGTTACATTTCTACCGTCAACCACTTTTCTCAAATGGCGAACAGACAAAGATACACCAGAGCGGTATATGGAGCCAAAAGAGCAGCGTTTTTTTCTACCTATTGAGGATCTATGTATGGCCCCACGCAAATAGGTACGTCAGTGTGTCCTAAACGTTTATGTTTCGTTTCGATAAAACTATTCTTGAGACAGCGGGGCCATTCTATCAAACAACACCTACGCCCGGTTTCGAGCATTTCGCGTTAACAGCAAATATCTGCCGGAGATCGTTTAGGGCTTCGTTTAGGCAACATAAGGAGAAGTATATATATAGGAGTTTCATATGTGGTAGGGTATATATATAATACGGTGCATCTATTAGGCCGCAATGGTATCATCGTTCAAGATAGAACGCTATACGCTGGTATACTGCAATCGACAGTCACCGTAAGTGCACCGCATGTTCACTAGTGAGTGATATTAACATGATAAAACGATTCTACTGGCCGATGCATAAGAGAACATTGTCACACATTCATGTAATACATAAATTCAATGAATCTAGAAATTTCCAGTAGACCTATAGTGATAAGTAGCAGACGTTGTCAAATATCATTAATAACAAATAGGTCATGAGAAGATTCATAGAACTTAGATGTAAACAAACATTAAATCTAGCCAATAAAATAGGACTCCCTAAGCAATAGTTTCCATGAAGTTAACATCAATTAATAATATTTGATTCTCGCTGTAGCCTTGCACTATGTAATAGCTGATTGGCCCATTGGCCGTGCTTTTATCAGGGGAATTCCAACGTACACTTACTATGCCAGTGCATCCCGCCGACATGCGTACAGTTCCTGCACGGCGCCAGGAACTCCAACGTCTGTTTTAAAATCGAAGGCTTGCGAAACCCCGTCGAAATCCTGATTTTCAAATGTTACTTTCATATAGATATAACGCTAAGTTGATGTGACTTTTAGCATCGATGATGTGACAAATGATCTCGTGTGGTACGTTTTTGGGACGTTTCCACACGAGCGTTGCTCTACTAGAAGTAGCATTAGTGCTAATCCTCCATACAGGACCCGGCTCTGGAAGGAAAAAATCTCTGTAGTAGCAGGAAGAAATCTTCGCCACTTGATCTAATCGATGCCTTTGACGTGATAGTAACCGACTTAGAGGCTCGCTGAATGTCTGATATATTTCAAATTATACTTAACGAACAATCTGTTCGTGATGGCGAGATCGGCTAACTTGAATGTGACATGAGATGAATCTTCGCGGCAATTTCGTTTACTGTATAATATACTACCGGTTCGTGTACAAACGGTGTCTTCGCAAAAATAGAGTATTGCCTAATAGCTCACTGTCCTCGTTACGAGCCTTACTTTTATACATTCAAGTTGTCGTGGCGGCCTAACCTTCAATGATTGTAATAATGATAGTGATAACCGAATTGCTTCCGGAATCCTGCTGACTCCATAGCACTGCTAGCGTTCACTTGTTATTACGTATCGAAAGTTCATTTACCTATTGCAAGGATGTTAACCCTTGTCGATACATTTCTGAACACGGCCTTATCTCGCTGAAATGACCGGAATAATAACCGGAAATATTTCACAAACACGTCAGTGTGGCTTTGTGCTATTGACGGTCCATTATACTTAGTTCGAAGGGCTGAACTGCGTGACTGACGAGCAGACGACTTCCTCTGTAGCTTACTGCTGGCGTTTTCGCGATCTGAATGTCTCTCCCATATAGAATACACGATATATCCATTTGGTCGCCGCGTGGAGCTGAGAAGTTTCCACTCCACCGTGAATTTTACCCAGTTTATAAACCTGACCAGGCCAAAAATATTAACGTTTGACATATAAGGGTAATCTGTAAAAAAAAATCTGTAAAAAAATAAAATTCCGATATTATTAGCCGTCAAGATTTTTGAACCTCCATTTCAGTGGATGAAAACACCTTAAAACGAGCAATGTAAATCAAATATAATAATAATAAAATCAGAGCAATGGTAGCAGGGTCCAAATTGCTGAAGCTATGTTATCTCATAATTTTTCATACGCTAACTAACACGCTAGATTATTTAATCTAGTGTTTTAGTTATCCTTACTTACATGTACTATGTGTACAACCTTCCATGTCTCTACAACAGATCTATAAGAACTTGGCCATGATCGCCAGCCCTTACCTTCAACGACTGCGGTAAAAGAGCCGTTCAGCGGCGGTCCATACGTTCGTTCGCCAAGTTCAGCCTTTAATTTTGCAACGACACTAACCGAATATGTTCTGTTGGGAATAAGGTTAGCAACATTATAACGTGTCGTACGCAACCCCTTAATCGTACTGTAATTATAGGTTAGCTCATAAACAAGGCTGGCATTCGCTAGAGGATCCGGGTGATCCTAACCAGTCATACCATCCGTTGGTGAGAACGCGGCAAATTGTAAGTTGCTCGGACTAAGCCCTGAAAATTAAGATGTATCACCAGCTTTGTGCAGATAACTGGATTAGATAGTAGGTCAGCCCAGAATAACCCCGCAGGTTGTCAGCGATAAACTAGTTACCTTCTTGAATTCGAACTTGGGCTATTTCTAGAAGGCTATTTGACACTACACTTTGCAATTTAATAGTAGGTTAGGCCTTCACGGAAGCACTTCATTTTTTTCTTAAGCCCTTTTTTTTTGTTTTTTTGAAAGAAAAAACAGTACTAGCCAAATTTTGAGAAGAAGAAACCGATAAGCTGCTAACCGACATATAGTTGCTACATGAATCCGGACCTAGGCAATTGTTAACTACATTTTGTATCAAATGTTGAAAACTCACTTCGCTTCTCTTGTGTTGCAACGGATTTAGTGGCGTATTTACGCACAAGCCTGTTAATTGGAAGATAAGTTTACCTGAACCTTCGAGGATATTGAGGCCTCATGTCAAGACGTATGCTTGGTCAGCTCAGACGTACAGTTTATCCTCGTGTAACATGCAAACACGGTGAAGTTATCTAGTAGTCTTGGTTCCTGCTCGGTCTGCCAGGAAATCAAATATGTAACGAAATTTTTTGCTTTCGATGACAAGACGCTGTACTCTATGAGTCACATATTTAGATTATGAACAAATTTAGTATAAAATGTCCAAAATATATGCACGAAATCTCAATTGCACAATCAACGATAAGAATGCCATTCTCGAGTTGCCGCTCTGATTTACTAAAATAGACGATTTTCTTAACTTTACGGGAAGCGCTGATCGTTTCTTATTTACTATTAAATTCGACACCAGACACGAAAACTCAGCTGACATTAGCGAAATTGACGGATTGACAACGATCCGTTCTTGACATTGATTGACTGTAAATAACCAAATGCCAATAAATATTGCTACGAAAAATAGATCAGGAAGAACTATCGCTTACTGCAACGGTATCATGTCTTCAAATGAAAACCTGCTACTATTTGTATTATGCCTATGCGGCTCTGTCCCTCTTCGCCTAATCTTTCATGTTTATATATTGTTGTTTGAAAGCACGTCGAATGTGCTTAGGCCACCGAGCTACCGTTACCTTTTGAAAGCGTGATGGACGTGCTGTGAAGTGCTGGTCCATATAGTTTTTTGCCATTTTTCAACGTTACGAATGGAGTACTAACAACCGAATACTTTTTATTTCTCTTCTTCAAATTGAATGCCGTAAACGTTGTTGCCGTCTAGCCTTTAATCAGTCTACCAGCGAATTTTATATCATAAGAAACGTCAGCATTGTCCTACGAATATGAAGGATCCCAACGGAGTAGCACATTCGTTAATGTCAACGGAGTAAATTGCAAGTTTTTTGGAGCTTCTGGCGCTTTAGTGTCTGAAACGATACAACCAGTACTATGCATCAATTTGGTGAAAAGCTACTGCTGAACGTTACCAACTTTTTAGTACCATTTCAGTGACAATTTATCATAGATAACTTAGATTATTCATCGTGTGTGCTGATCTTAAGTGGACCTGAAACAACTTGAGAGAATCTAAGCATTATGATCTTCAGCAGACTAATGCTCGGCCGGTTGCCGGTAGGCATTACGGTGCCTCAAGCTTAGCCTCGGTCCAATTCAGGAATAAGAAGATCCTTTTGGTCATTGAAAACAGGTGCTCATAACGACGGCACTCTCCGTCATCTCATTGTGCTGCTTGAGGGTGATTTCGTAATTTAATTGAGACAAATAGAGAGAGGTCGTACATAAACTATTTCCAAATAAAACAAGCGGAAACGATAAAGCTGTTGATGGACCACTGCAGAGGCAGTGCTCCAGGATGACACTCTGTATGCAGGAAGTGGGATTTTGTCAACATGATGAATGTGTTCACCATGTTGGATTTTATTTGTTTGCAGATGTTAAACAGAAATTGCAAGCCAGTTTCACAGGATTAAGCACAGACAAGTAATACAGCAAAAAGCACTTGCTTGGACAATTACCTCATTACATACTTCAGTGACAAGCTTGTAGGCACTCAACCGCATAAATTTGTCTTACAGAATTAATTGGGACCGGAAAAATTTACTTATATATAAAGGGGACTTTTACATAACAGTAAATAAAACGGTGTTATACTTGGCGCTTCTAATCTGAGGCGCCATATTTTATCGTAAATATATAGCAAACGAATCTTATCTCGAAATATTTCATAACATTACTGTCTCTTCTCTACGGAAGTAAGCCTAGATAAGCGCACTGATTTTCGTGATTGTGATCAAACCATTCTTGATTGCAAACCAACTCATTGCTACAGATATCACCGACTGAAACAAAATATGAGAGAAATTTTAAGATGCCAGATGCACACTGTGCCGCCTACCTGAAGTCGCATCTGTGGTGAACGATATTAAGACTCTTCTTGACGCATCTGGTTCAGAGGAAGATGGTAGTTTGATTGAATTCTGATATCGTACGTTCGAGAAGGCTGGAGCATAATGTTTGATTTTTCTGTGTTTTAGTAATGACACAGCTAGTTTTCAGGCATATGAGCACGGTGAAATTGTCGACGTCCTTCGGTCCTCGCTCGGCTCTCCACGCGATCCTGTACGAGGCGTAGTTACTCTAGGCTGGATGGCTTCGCCGGCTCGAATAGGTGTGCGCGAGACGGATATTCGTTGCTGGAGCATAATCTATGGATTGGGGTATAATCGATATAAGTAGGAATTGCATCAGTTGATTTTTACTTAGAACGTATGTACATCTAGTTGTAATAAAACGTCTATTATTTCAAGTCTTCTAATGACTTGTTTACCTTCCACGAGCGTGGTAAACGAATTGTTCAGTGGTGGCCCATACAGTTTAGTGCCATTTTTCAGCACCACGCCAGCACGAATACTCATTGGATACGTGGTATTCTTCGTGAGGTTGTTTCCCAGGTATGTCTTCAATGACTTCTGTCTCGCCATACTGGACATTATAAGTGAGATGGCCCTCCACATTGGGTTCCGGAGGAAGCCAGCCAAGTAACGTATGCCTTGGCGACAGCTGAGCAAATTCGAAGTTTCTGGCCAGACCTAAATGCTTAACAAGTGCAAATACGTAGAAATATAATTCGTTGTACGTATATCAAACGTCTCAAAAATTCTTCCAGCCAATTATTTTCAAATCAACGAACAGCTGAAGGTTGAGCCAGAAATATGACATAACTACGTTATTCTATAAAAACGATTACGTACTTCCGTTTTAATTATTTAGATTGAAAAGTGGCGCGTACTGACCTGGAGACTTGTCTAGGTCACGAGTCGGAATCTTGTTAAAGGGCCTAACGTTTCTAGCAAGGTATTGAGTCCGGTACAGCACTGAGTCCGATAATATCGTTAGAACCCCCTAGTGACGGCTTGATGACTGCACCGGTATTTTCGATACCGAACCTCCTGATTTCGACAGGAAAATATGAAAGGACGTTCTAATAGTCTAATAGTCATTCAACTCGTCTAAATTTAATTCCAGTTGAGCAGAATTAAAACAAAAAAAAAAAAAGGTACAATATACGTTACGGCTCGTTTGCCAATCGGCAAAGAGATTGTCGACTACTGTGCTCTTTCGCTTCTTCCACTGTTTGTTTGAATGTTTGCGTCCTTTGGCTCCATTAATTTAAATATATCACATTCTACGTCTTTTCGCATGGACGTCTTCTGCATCTTTAGGATTTTATGTTCTGCGTCGGTGAAGTCTATAACAAACCAGAAAGGGCGCATCGTTTATAAGGTTACAGGTACAAGGTAGTGTACAGATTAGAATCTTTAAGGGCAAACGTTCACATTATCCGGTTATCTTTGCATGTGGCAGCGCTGTACGGTGAGTACGCTAAGATCCTTCACAATAGGCTTAATTTGCATAACTTCTCCCCAAAGGCAACATTTGAAACTGGGATTTCAACGTCTTAAATGCAATATGGCGCATTTTGACCGTTTGAAGTAGCTTAAGAGATCACTCCCAAGAACTTGCTGTTCGCTGTTTGTGTTCAAGCTTACATCGTTAACGTGAACTGTAGTATATATATTCCTGGATATAACATGTTTATATCTGTATGCTGAGGTTGTTCCCTGTGAGCGGCCTGACGTGGTCTGGGAACAACAGGTGAGACTGTGCAAAAAAGTGTCTTTTTTTTTCCAGGAATTCTGTTTCTTTCTTTCTTTTTTTTTTGGAATTCTTTTTGCGCCATATTCTGGTTAGGCTTTGAGAAGTTTGCTGTCATGAATGATCGCTTCAATGGCGGATTCAAAATCAACACTTAAATGATCAAATGATTTTCCATTGCTCACTATGACAGCCGAGTCACTTTGGATCTCTGACAGTTGCATAACGACGGAACGTTTTGGTCGGTTCGTGAACTGCTGTAAAAAAAGATTACGCCATGGCTATCTGTACTGTTGTAGACAGCACAAGATACGGTGCTTGTCAGGAGGTTACATTGTACCGAAATGGGAGGAAAACGGACGATGTTTGTCAGAGAGGTCACTTTTGTCATTCACCGCGCCGACAATGATGGTCCGAAAGAGTTTAGAAATTGTGCCGTTTCAAAACACGGGAACTTCACGTTTCCTTACAACGGCAATCGAAAAAGCAGAAATGCTTTTGTGCGCTTATTCTTCATTGGCACTCAACGCTGACTGGCGACATGTCAACGTCGTTAACCCTATGCGTTTAGTTTCGAACTTGAATTAAACATCGAGATGGCCTTGCGCACAACTAACTCCTTCAGGCAATGGATAGACGCATTGCGAAGACGGTCTTCGCTGTCCTATCTGATCTTCTAATAGAAGTAAGACTGCTTAGATTTTAGACGCTGTTGAACATGGTTCTAGTTCTTACCGATGCAACTCATTACCAATAAGTAATCCCCATCTTACCCAGCGTCTCCTACAGCTTGCTTTGAAAACTAGCTTCCGGTTATGACTTCTGTTCTAAGCTGATGACTAGTACGTTTCAGTAGTAAACGAGTGTCAATCATGTATCTTTGTTGGAACGAAGAGCTCTTGCAGAAATCTCACGTGCTAAACAAAACGTTCGTCCGGTTGTACTTGCCGTGGCAATTGAAGAAAAAGCGATTTCGGTCAACGTTTAGTAGGCTATAAACAGGCTATAAATCTTGCCGTATCGTGATCACCTCTCTTGATTTAGGAACGGTAAACTTCGATGTTGTGGCTCGACAGGAAATCGTATGTGTTTAATATATGGTCATCTGCGATATGAGTGTGATAGACAATCACGTTAATCGTTCTTACCGCAAACGATGACAAGAGTCATCATTTGCGGTAAGAAATTGCTTTAGCCCTGTTCTGTTACGGAAGTTCAACGTTGTTTGGACTACTGTAGCATGGACTATTGTAGCATGGCTGGGTTTTCTAAAGCCCAGCTTCAGTCGTTTCAGTTGCCTTGACTTAGTCGACCTAAACATCCCTTACAATTGTATTAGCATTTCAGGTTTTATCGTCGAACGGTCGGTATCACCTTCAGGTATCTCGACTTAGAAAGAGCTATAGGGCGTACAACGCGTTTCGAGCTTTTTTTATCACAAAAAGGTATTAACTAAATGGAAGGAGGTTCCTATGCAGGTACATACAAAGTTTAATATCTTGTTCAGGCCATGTATATATATATATACTGGCATTGATAAGCAAAGAATGAAACAACGCACAGCTTAAGAACAATAACAAATGCGTAACAGGACTGGTTTTGTTTACCAACTAAGTTCAGGTCTAACTAAGACTAAGAAATGGGTCAATAACCGGGCCTCAAACCTAGACCAGGTACGTTTTCATGACAGAGGTAATACGGTATAACGCCGCTATCACCTGAAGATAACTTGCTTGTTAAGGCATTAATGTTGGTATGATTAATATTAAGCTAATGATAAACTAAACGATTTATTATATATGTATACTGCGTCTTTATATGCAGCGAACGCTTCTTCTTCCGTGCTTCCGTTAATGGAAAGCGGTTTTTTTTTAAAAAATAGAGTCAACAAAACCTTAAATTGACGTACGTTGTCTCAGAGTCCTTAGGGTCTTCATCATGGAGGCGCATCATATAGTAATAAAGCGCTTTATGGATTTCAAATGCAGAAGGTTCAGGCTGTTCCCAAAATAAACGCATGTCTTTAGAACCAAGTCTTCCCAACGTTTTCAGATTTTGAGCAGAACCAGCAGTTTCGTTCTCGGTGATGAACTCGAGCAGCGTTTGGTTTCCATAGAATTTCTGATTATTGTACGTTACTTCAGGTACGACGCTAATTCTGCGTGTTACGCCAATGGTAAGGTCTTCCAGGAGGACACTTTCATTACGCGATGTTGTTTCAACTTTATCTTCATCGCGATCTTTGAGGGTGGCGGATACGTTCGTGGGAAGATTCCGAAAGGGATCAAGGCTCCTGGAAGTCCTATTTGCTCTCACGTTTCGAATAGAAGCAAACTCTATAAAACGAAGAAGACAAGATGTATATTTCACAATTCATGTGAGGATCGTGTTTCGATGCAGCAATCATGTTTGATCGGGTCAATATCCGTCTTTCGGTAAAAAACACTGTTTCAAATGGTACTATAAAAGTTTATGGTTTGTCACGTGTTTAGAGTCACAAATTTGTATAATGAAAACATTGATCGTGTGACTGTCAATCTTGTAATCGCTAACACTTATGAACCTCCATTTTTTTGCCAACTTGATGACAAAAAGGTTGTACCTCGGCACTTTTAGACATTAGTCTATGCTTTACCAATGCAAGATGCCGTACAGATCGGTACTAATAGAGTTAAAAGACCAATTCATATTGCTCGAAAAATAGCCACGGTTTAATACAAGGTTGCCGTGGTAATCTTATCATTTTTTTTTTTGCAGTACCCGTAATATGCCCGCCGCCCGCGTTGTAAATAGCCTCAAAGAAAAATTCAATAAATGCGTGCAGCTGCTAGTTGACGATAGAACAGATTTTACCCACGGTCCAGCTAACACCTATACTGTCGCTAAACTAGGCCAACAAAACGACTATCAGCCTGTGGTACAAGGACAATGTTTAATTGCTTAAACAATGTCTTTTGGATCGATAATCAAATAAATTAATTACTCTGTAATAAACAGCATACAGATATATTTCAACTGGTGCACCTATTCAACAAATAAACGTGAAAAGCATATGTCACAATATATTTTTTTGGCACGCTAGCGACGCATCACTAATATATCTATGTTGCATTAATACTCTTAAAAGTTACTATCGGTAATCCACACCCTACAATCACATCGTCAGGGAATAGCTCGTAATTTGTTACTCTGTTTATACAAAGGTACCTACGAGGTAATAGAAAAACATTTATAATAAAAAAAAAAGCCAAAGACATTCGGTACTTGGATTTTCACCTAAATTCTGGATCCCATATGCTTGGCCGCCGCCTGTACATTGATTCTATATTATTTTGAACGGATGTACGAAAAAGTCACCTACTGATTCCAGGTGCTTCGAAAAATTTCGAAGAATTCTCCTGCACGGCAATGTTGTACCGCTGGAAATATTGAAGGGGTACACGGACGTGTCTTTCCGGTGTATGAACATCCGTACAATTTTCCGATGGGCATATGAGCACAGTGAAGTAATCCGTCTGCGTCCCGTTCTGATTAGTTTGCCAGTTAATGTTGTACATAAGGCTCTCGGTCGTATTGCTGACGAGGGCCAATTCTGCGGACGTAGCCAAGAAACTTCATGTATGCTGATAACATTTAACGCAACTCCCTTTCGCAATTTCTTCCGCAGATTATGGGTTCGCTTTTGGATCTCTTTATGCTGGGGAAAAGCCCTTTGACAGTTGAACAATCTTCACTGAACATATATGCTGCTTTTGTTATGTTGATTCGCGAACTACTTTAACAGACATAGGATAAACATTGTTCAACTGGTAAATAACTCTGAATCTATGAAGAGGTTTCGACAAATATCAGACGCTACAAATCTAAAGCTACTGGTAACGGTATAGGTTTACAAGAAGTATCGAACGCTAGGCAATATACTCTGCCAATCAGCATGTAAAACAGCTTGATGAAAAGCTTGAAAAAGTTCGAATAAAACGATGTCATCATTTATCTGTTGAGTTCACTGTTGTATCTGTGATATTCGAATAACCAGTACGGTTAGTAGCACTTACTGATTTAAAGTAAACTGCTAGCTCCATGTAAATATGCAGAAATGATAATTTACTCGAATTGGTTTATTGCACAATCATTGTAATTATCAAGTATTACACTATAACATATCTTACTGTTTCTAATCTTTACAACAACAATGCTATATATGCACGCTTCTTCGATGTAATGAGAAGATTTATGTCTCCCATCTGCCAGCACGAAGACCGGCAGGATGTTTAACACATCAGTGCATATCAGGTCTGCTGGTGGCTGTATTACTAGCCTGAAGTAAACATCGTGAGACAAAGTAGTAGATACTAACCAACCGCGTGAGATACAATCGGAAAGTGAATCGCATTTTCGGTAGGAGACCTGCTCTAAATATTGAAAGTGATAGGGCTCAATGAGATTATATAGTTGGTTCTCTCTAGAGGTGATCTGATATGTAGAGTAAAGTTTGATCCGTTGTGTATTCTCCTGAAATAACCCCAGAACACATGAATTAATGCAAACATAGAGGTAAATAGTAGAAGGTATAGAACTAATGGCCCGAGCGTTGCGTCCGCTACTATGGCAGGCACTGCTCCAAACGGCTGACACTTCACATGTCTCTAGGTAAACACAAGGTAAACACGTTCCTGACGCGCTATCAATAAAAACATGCCCCTTTAATTTTCCATTCTAATTTGATTGAAATAAACATAGTACTATTATGACGACCGCCCTATTTCATACGTACGTTTCAATTATCGGTACGCCAATTCCGTGGTAGACGCGCAGAGGGTAATACTCTATTGGTACGTTTACGTTGTTTGTACCTAGGTTCTGAGCCACTTGCAAACCTTGTACTGGGTTCAGACGTTAGGACATCGGGTATATACAAACGAGATAATGTTGATATTGTGTGAGATAGTGTATGTAAGAGATACGTTGAAGGAAAATAGTAGTAATACAATTTAGCGGCCATTTTGTCAAGTGATATTTTGCATCTCTCAAAGTTGTCCGGGTCTGAAATTAATTTAGCGGTTTGTCTCATCCCAGTAACAGTGAAGGTAACATCTATATCGCTGTTAAAACCGCATTGAGTGACTCGGAGCGTAAGGACTACGATAGGTATGCGGTAAACATGGACGCAGGTGGTTTATATATCTTATAGTGTATTGCTGCCGCCTGAGCAGAACGGCACCGTTGTCATAGTGACCACGTTTTCAAAATAAGTGAAATAATAATGCTACCAACAAGGGTGGGTAGTACGTCACTGGGCAGCACTATTAGATGCTCTGAAAGACTCGCTGTTACCTGGCACAATGCCCACCTTTGAGGAAATTATTAGAGGCCTCCTTTCCTAAAAGATCCGTCCCGTGATGATTGACATGAACTGTCTGGACGATGTTGCAAACGGCGCCAAGTAGAAACAAGTTGATAGGAAATTTAGCATTTGTAGCACTGAACGCTTTGCTGAAGAAACGATAATAAAACGATGAGAAAGAGTTAGTGAACTATTGTCAACCTATAGATCTGGCAGCTTCGCTGCTCTGCCTACCTTTCAGTGAGCGAAGTACGGACATGAGAGTAATTATGTATTAGAAATTATATCGGATATATTAAATTAAAATAGCACATACTATAATGTAAATGTATGTGAGGCATCGTGTGTTATGAAAAGTTCGTGTTTGCCATAATATATCTAAACAGATGCATTGGAGGAAACATTCGAGCACGGCGGATGTTCGTGTAGCTTATAACGAGCTCTCCAAGAGTATGTCTTCTTTGTAATCATATCAAGACATATATATTATGTGTTACAAAGAAGACTTTGTAAGGTACATCTATTGCATTGTTTCTCTGCAGTGTTTATGTCCCCGAAAGTCGGAGCTCGTTCTTTCAATTACTAACTGTCGCTAATTTTCAACTTCTCGCTTCTAGTGTACTTAACTTAGTACAGTGTTATATACCTATATATAAACTTTATTAAAGCCGCTATTGCAAGGAAAGTTAGTCTGGAATATATTATGGAATGAGCTTAAAACAAATTAACATGAAGGTAAAATGGATTATCTCTAGCGAGATGCGCACGTTTTAAGACATCGTTCATCTTCATAAATCCATGAAAAATAAGACATCTTCATAAATCCACAATCATAAACTCTCGCAAACAGTTTACGAAATTTACCAATGAGAGATTTAACCACGCTATGTACGTAAAACATTAAGAGCTGAATCAGCTGAATCGTGTTCCACTCATCAGTGCCTAATATAATGAATTTATCTGACTGCCTTATCGACTCATTGACGGTATGCCTGTAAATGTGATAAGCGACCGCTTGCATTGTCTCGTGTCTGTGGGTGCGCGTTAGGTTCGCTAAAGGAAAATATCCTACAATTTGAATTATTTCAAGTATTTTACATAGTGAAACAAGTGTCAACAACTGGGAAAATTATATACTATCCTCTTACAATTGTGCATATATATGTAACATTTTTTAAAAATTTTTTACAACTGGATTTCCAATACCAGTTGATGGACGGGTAAAATATCAACATCCGTTGTAAATTAGGTCGTCCAGATGAGTTTAAGAGGTTAGTCTCTTTGTGCAGATTTATATCGTTTGGACTTTGACCTGTTATCGGCCAAAAAATGAGTGAGAGCCTTTGCAGAACACTAGATCGAACAGAACGCTAGAAAGGTCGAATCATATTGGTAGGTATAAACTTTATATAATATAGTTTATACCTACCAATATGACTCGACCTTTCTAGCGCATTTAAATCTTTTCGTATCTTAGATATAATTTTCAAAAAGAAGCAACAAAAATGATCAATTTAGGCGCTTAGCTAGATGTGTATTGGTTGCCTAGAGCGTCCGGATTTAAATTGCATGTCGATGTTCCAATACATGCTCGCCCATGATACATGATAACCCAAGTTCGGGACAGATGTTCGAAGAATACTCTGAAAGCTCGGTTATATATAGTTTTTTCTTCATTGTCATGTTTGAGTTGACAAAAAGGAACGTTACCCTCTTTCCGAGTACAAACGATTTATGCCGAATCTCGCTTAGTCACTAAATGTCCTTATATTTAGTGGGCAAACGCCGCCATTACACCGCTTCAAAGACATTTCTACCTTGTAAACATGTACGTTAACAAGCCGTTAATCCTAAGGGGAAACTAACGTATACTTTCCTTCGTCGATTTCCTAGATAGTTCTGTCGTTACCTTCATCGTGAATTCGAACTGTCTCTTTTCCCACAAGCGTCCGATTATGTTGACTGATGGTTGTGGCTTGTACTATGATGCTATAATTTGGTCGTTGGATACGCTGGTCCACTGCCATAGCCGCATCTGTGCCATTAAGCACCTGTCGAAGGTCACCTCTGAAGGAATAACGAAGAAAAATCAGACTTGTCCTGTCGTTCTCTAATCCAATTTGCAATAACGGCATTCGGTGTCTCTACCTATTCGAAACATACTGGTTCTTTTGGCTAATTTTGGGAATCTAGATTGGCATTATCAATTATTCAAATGCATATATAGATTGTGCCGCCGATAGAATAATTAATTTATACATTTATTATATTTATATATTTAATATAATATATTATATATTTAATAATAAATTCAAAATTATAGGTTTAGTAGTTGAGTTTACTAAATAGTTCCGTCGATAAAATATTTTATCGGCGGAATTATGATCTGATTTTTTGATTTCTTTATCAATGAGAGTCTGAGCAAAGGTGTGGAACGTACAAATGGAGAATGCTCTAGTAAATACTGATACGTTACATATTAATGTAACGTATCAATATTTACCTATAATGGCTTTTGTTTTATTCGTACCAGCCAAAATCTTCACCAATTAGTGCTCTAGATTTGTTACTTAAAATGTAACGATGATTAGTTATAATATAACATCAGTCGATAGCCTCGTGTCACAAAAAAAGCTTCATATTGATTTCCATCGTTTGCCCTGCTCGCATCGCAAAAAAAAAAACACGGTTATCTCGCGTTTTTCTAACTATTAGAACTTTATTACGTACAGTTCCTCAAACTGATGATGCGCCATATTAGACAGTGTCATGATGTAATATGTAATCGTTGTATTTGTGTCGTTTTTTGGCCAATACGTACTGATATTTTTGCTTTCGCTCGTTATATCGGTCACTTTCAAGATTCTTCACTTGTTTTGGCGTGTCAACCGCAGTGGTGCAGACGAAATTAGACTTATGTAAACATTCATAAGTCTGGTTGTGGTACGTTACAACTAGGTAGATGCTATCGTTGAGAAGGTATTAAGCCTTCCGTTTCAGTTGTTCGCTAGATGTCATGTATGATATGATATTTGCCGGCACTTTCATCCACGGGAGCTGTCCGCTTGTGGGTGCTGCATCAGCCGTAATGTTTCTGACGGCGTCCGTAACGGTAAAGCGAATAAGGACAGAGGAATAAATACACCATTAAGAATATCCAAAATATTCTTAAGAGATCGTCTAATTGATGCGAGGAAATAAGAAAAAAAACTCGAGCGTACGTCAGGTATTCCATCAAATGCCCTATCGGCCTTGACGTAACCGTAAATAACTATTGATTTCATACATAATTAGAAAAACAAATTTCATTTGCCAAAAAAAATGTTTTTCCTTATCTACGGGAAAAGAATTTTTGTGCAGGATTTACTACCACCAACGAGGCTGAGGACAAATATTATATGGGCCTTCTATATATATAGTACTAGGACGCGTACGTTTTTCGTTAGTCTCCAGAAGCCAGTTTCAGAGAACATTGTAACGAGCGCTATGTACAGGATATCTGAATGCGCTTAGTAGAAAGCAATACTTACCTATTTCGGGTGTTGAAAGTAGCTCCGATACATTTTGATTGACGGCCACGTTAAGCAGGAGTCGGTACCTCGCTTCTATAGTAATATCGTACCGTTGCAAATATATTGCCGCTAGGTTCAGCTCGCCCTCTTTTGTTTCCTCATTAACACTTCGAGAGTTACGCGAAAAACACAACGAAATTATCAACGATGTGAAGTTCCTCGTGTTCTGCTTAACGACAGAACAATTCGCCGATGCATAATCTGAGAATACATAAGATCTTTGCAGCGGAAAATTATGCATTTGTTAATTGAAATGGAATGTTTTTAACTGTATACAAAGAACAGAAAAATATTTTTTCCTTATAAGGCATTAAAGCACTGCTGCTGGTAAGGACGTAACAGATATGACTGGTACATAGACTACGATAGTTGACAAGAAACACCTGTAGTTCTTTACACTAATTCTGTATAAGGCATAAAATACATAGGGCAGTTTTACGGCAGTGCGCCCCTTTTGTTTTCCGTTGTTATATCTATTGGACTGAATGTTTTCTTCGATTTACACCCACGGTGTAAACATGAACGTCTCACACTAGACATCTTTAGGATTCGAACAAAATGGTTGATCATTTTATTTGAGCACCAAAATGACCCGTTGCCTCAACGTAATTCATTTAGCAGGTATATTCAACTAATGCACACAAAATCCAATCTGACATACTCTGTATTATCCTTTCGAAATATTTGAGCCTATAGGCGACCAACTGTAAATGACCGAACTTATTAATAATTATGTTTGACAAATATAACATTGCCGTATATGATTGATAACGTCGATGGAGGATGGTAACCGCTCCGCTTAACGGTAGGCTCGTCTTGCTGCCTGGTTGTTTGAGGGGAATCGATATCATCACCATGTACATCCTGCGCGGCCGGGTAAACGGTTCATGTCGTTGACTGTTGTGCATAACTTCAGGCAGCGTGGGTTAGGCAGTGTGTTATGCCATAGGCAATACCAAGCAATCAGAACATTGGACACTGATAACAAACAACGTAAACTGCAAATCTCTGTCTCAGAGCACTGATTTCTACGCAGAAAATGCACAGAACACTATCTAATGGTGTTTGTCAGGAAAAAAAGGAACTATGCCTGCAGGCAGTTTTTGTTCTATTGTTCGTCACGGTTCTAACCTGAAAATTCCAACTATTACTTATCGAAAACTTAATAACGGTAACAACGGCAAGTCACCATTTCCTCTACTCTGTCACACTGACGTCAACTCAGGCTTAAGATAGAAAGGATTATTGATGTTCTAGCTGTATTTAACCGTCTTTCTCCTTTATAGATTGACAATACTAACCAGCTTCCAGATACGCTACTGGGTGTGAAAGCTCCTTTAAGTTCCTCCTGTAAGTCACAGCGATCATATGATTGGCTTTTGCTAGAGGCGGATCTATACGCACCGCGTTATTGGTGTGATCTGTTATTCTGCAAATATATATAAGCTGTATAAGTGTTTCTGAAAAACCACCGGACCACCAAATTTTGAAAGCCTTCTAATTATAGCCAGTTATATAGTATAGTAATGTAACTATCACAGTCAAACTAGCTACCATTGACGAACGTTCAGAAATATAACGTAACCTCATGAAGATACTTCAGCGCTTTGCTTCGTTTCTAGAAGCGAAAGTGTGGGTCGAACTAATTGAAGCTACGCACAGACCTATCCGTCTAGTGTTTCTAGTCTCAAGTTCAGTATCGTTAAATGTTCTTTCAGTCGACCAGCCCATTCTATCATGAAACGAATCAATCCATAGCCGATTCTAGACCTGGACCATTTCACACGATAAAAAGTATTTGCTTACTAATATATAGCTACAAAAGCAATTATAATTCGTTAGGTAGCCAGATATCAATACCATTTTTAACTCTGTATAGTGTGCCATTTTGCTTATGAAAATTAACCTAAGTCAAGCTTTAACTTTTCGATAGGAGAATAAACTTGGCTACCTACAATTCTTCGAGTCGCGGGAGGCTTTGACTATAAGATCGTACAAGGTAATAATTGATAGGTCCGTTTGTTTCATTAGAAACGGAGCGAAGTCTTTTTGCAAGGATGGTGTTTCTTGAGGATTCCTGTACCGCTTCAGATGTCGAACGGAACCTGGCACGCCGGAATCAGTAACAACGCTGATGCAGCTTCGCGCGCGTTCAAGTGTCTCGTCATTGTATGTAGCTTCCAAATGAATATATAACTTGTAAACTTGTGGAATTCGATGTATAGTACACGTTTCTTTTTGCGTTATGAACAATAAAAGATACATGGTTCTTAGAGCAGACAGGTACAACCAAAAGGATCTTCCACTCAGGTAAGCATGCGTGGGGCCCGCATTGAACGTGAGATTTCGAACTTGACCAGGCTCTGTAATAGAAATAGAAAGCAAAGTCGAAGTGGCAGACACATGTTCGCAATCTACGAGATAAATATCAGGTGGGACCTTTAAAAATAGGTAGCTGATTTTACTTTGACTCACAAAGTAGACGAACGCAACCTGACTATCTATACCAGTGTTTTTCTTTGCCGAAGAACTGCTGGCTGATGTCTTAAAGAAAACTGACAAGAACTACTGACAGATACAAAAATAAACCAGATTTAAGAATATTTAGATTTTTTTAAACATACAGGATTGTTCAATACTCAGCAGTCGCTCATGCAGGTTCTGTCTATATTTTGCACAGTATCTTTATTCTACTTGCATAGCTTGGAGTTACATATCAACATTGAACAATGGGATTGCCTATGCGCAACATTGACCTTTACAGGTTAAGCTGTTTCCAGTAGTCACAATGTTATTTCGAAGCGTTTTTCCAGCGGCGACGTTTAAAGCGAGATGGCACGCACCGTAATCTTATAGGTTAGGGGTTCCACCAGTGAAGACGTTGAGTCTGTGATTGGACTTGGTTCAAGCATTAACTCGGACGAGATATTTGTACCATTTCTATTTACTTCGCTGCAATCGCTATCATCCGATATGAAGTTGAATACGGTAAAGTCGGTAGCCTACACGGGATTCTCAAAAGTTTCCCAAGTACCATTGTGGAATATTTCATCAAATTTCATTTGATGAAATAGCCTATGATCCACAAAGTGGCATCAAGTCGCAAGCAATCATTTTTAAGCTTCATCACCTTTATGTTCTGTTCAGTATTATCTTTTTGGTTTTTGGCCAACTGTTGGCCTGAAGTGCCTTATGGCTCTGGAGTGATTTTGAAAATACGAGGTCAAGTCCAATTTAGTGGCCAAACCAGTTCAGGACACGTCATGACGACACTCTGGAAAACCGTGAGGTGCACAACCACACAACTTCCACTCCATTAAATATTGGCCATGGCTACCCGTTGTTAAGCAGGGCTTGTGAGCTTTAGAGGTTCACGCCTGCTCTTTTCGGTGATGCAGAATGATTTTGCCAGTTTCATACGGATCTCCTTCCGACAAAGAGTTTTCATTTAAGTCCGAATGTTCCTTAGCTGAATGTTTCGATATTCAAATTCAAAAGCAAAAAATCAAGGTGGTTTGTATTGAGAACTAGTTTCAACATTCTGCTCAGCCCTGCATAGCAAGTCCATTTTGATGTACCTAAGCAGTGTACAAGATGAACTGTTTATGTAATGTAGTCAACCGCTGAAATATGGTTACTTATCGCGTAATTAGGTCGCGTTAGGCCTATATAAAATTCATATATAGGTAACAAATTTTCTATAAGGTAACAAATTTGATATGAATACTGCTTACTACTACTACTACCGTAAAGTGGACTTGGCTCGACAGTTCAAACTGTCAACATACTCCACCGTTCGCTCGGAGTAACTGTACGAGGTGAACCGTGCAAAGAGGACACAAAGGACCACGAAAATTCTTCATTCCTACCACTAATACTGATATGACGGTAGATTAGGTAAGCACAAACCTTGGGTGAGGGTGGTCAATGTGGCATTCGTCGAAGGCCCGTAGTGTTCGTCGCTCCCGTTGAGCTCTACGAGAGCTTTTATAGAAACCACGTATAGAATGTTGGGTATGCATTTACGGATGATCAGGCTAGTCTGGTTATTCTCCAACCGCTTAGAGTAATTTCGTGGACAAAAGATAATTTCGAATCGAAAGGTTTCGTTCAACACTGAATCTGGCCGATCCCAGCCAAGTAAAACGTCGGCCATCGATAACAGCGCATACTGTAACTTTTGTGGGGGTCCGATTTTTGTGCGAATACCTGCAAGTACAATATCGCTATGGTTGACCATAATCCATTTATACAACGGGATTTAAGTTTAATTTAAAATTTCGAACTTCGAATGTCAGGTGCTACTCTGTTAGTTGAGCATTGCGTCAGACGAGCGGCTTGTTCCGCTACGAAACAGCGAACCCAGCAAAGCCTTTCTTTTTTTTTTTCGAGAGATCAAGAATTTAGTGTTTATTTGCAGATTATCTTTCGTTTAGAATACTATACTATAGCCTACACCTACTGAAACCTTCAACTTTGGTAGTTTAAGCCACTGCTTAGAGCTATTCCGTATTACTTCGGGCTGGCACGTCGCTATCTACAAGAAAACAATCAAAAGTCTGTTGAGAAGCGTCAGCTGCGGATATGATCCGCTATCAACAATATTTCTTTCTATACGTCGTTGACTATACGACCTCTTTCGTTAGTGATATATGAGCGCACGATGCCCGTGTATCTTATGAACAAAAAGGCCCGTAAAGGGTGTTGTTTGTTGCCGTACTTCAAGTCGCGAGCCACTACTCGCGTCTTGTTGTTATCATTATGGCCACCGCCGGTGTCATATAAGTGTTGTTCAATGCGTGCGAGATGAAATATACTTTTTGCACGTAATTACGGTCGCTGCAGCAACTAGAAGGTCAAATAGGACATTTAAAATAAAATTAAGGCACGAAAAATCTAATGGACTATCAGAGCCGTACTGAACCAATGCCAGTACGAGACGGAAGCTGTCTATAGAGCGACCTGGCATCCATTTTGGCAATTTTTTTCCCTGACTACCATCTCGTTGTTTTGGTTAATTTTAACAATACTTCCAGCGACTGTATATTAAAGGGGAAATTACATCGTAGGAAGCCCACTCTGTATATGGTCACTAACGGGTCGAGACATGACTTTTAGGTTATTACTTAACCACTAAACGCAATAGGCTACCAACGGCTACTCAGTATCGCCTCACAAACCGGGAAGAAGGGTCAGACCTCTACCCTATGACTTGCCTTTTTCTACATATTCCTACTATAGTGAAAAAATTGCGGAAGCAATAGCTATGAAGGAAAATAATTTTCCAAAATCACCGCTTAGTTCCAAGCGAGTTCCAGGAAGTGTTAGACACATGAGCAATAGCGCTAGCAGTAGGTGATGAGGTACCGTCGAGTCAACACACTGTGCGCATCTGAAACTGTCGCTGCGACAGGCAACGACGCTTCTACTACGATCCTAACAAACACTATATAATTACAAGATAGCCACAAAGACCTAAGTAATGGCGGACACGAACGTTCGCAGCGAATGAATGATTTTCCACTGTCGCCTCCAGCAAGCAGATCATTCGATCGTTCTTGCAACGAGTGCTTATTGCCGTGGACGGTTGACGCCTGACAAGCTGACGAAGTAAACTAATGCTCTTATCCTTTTTACCTGATGCCGAGTCCGCTGAACATAGAAAATACATGCTGTAGCACCGATGATATAGTGATTTATTAATTTAGAACTGCGGACGATGCAGGATAAAAATCAAATCTGACATAGACAGTAAATGCAGTGTGTCCATGTTTGAGAGTGATACAGTGACTGATAAAGTGTGAAAGGAACGCATCTTTCGGTGGAACCTTAACCTGATTTAGGAACATATTGCTACATTTTGCCTAGACGATCGATTTTTTGGACAATTCCCCTGTTTTGGACTCAACTCGGTATCTGATGAACCATCTGACAGGTTAAGCAAATTAGAAAATTTCAAAATGATCGAATTGACAATACTCGCTTGTTATCTAGAATAGACCTAGTTGGAAAGGGGCTTCCAGACGCGAGAGATATATAAGGCCCTAATATAGAGCGTTGACTTAATTCA
This sequence comes from Varroa destructor, assembly GCF_002443255.2. NCBI lineage: Eukaryota > Metazoa > Arthropoda > Arachnida > Mesostigmata > Varroidae > Varroa > Varroa destructor. The sequence continues at coordinate 47,153,642 of NW_019211455.1, read as the reverse complement.
CAATTTTTGTTGTCTCTATGCATTTTCTCACTGCACTGTACGCTTCCTTGGTGCTTAAGATGACGCAGTCTTTACATGCTTACCTACGAAACCTAACGACACGTGGTAGTTGAAGCTCGAAATTAAGCGCCAGACCTTCAGTTTCGTGTTAGAGTCAACTGTCTGAGGCAACGTTAAATACTAACGCACAAAAGCGTAAAACATTAATTTAGTAACGTGAACACTCAATTTTAAACCGTTGAAGTCAGGTCATTCTTAGGCGTTGACGCTAGGCGACAATGAGCATCATTACTCTGTGGTATCGGCTGTTGCTGACTATAACGCATTGGGAATGTTTCGTGGCAACGAATACGAAAAAAATCAACCGAGTTTCTAACAGCGATGACGTTCTATCTCTATAAACCGTCGACACCCGTTCTACTAGCTGGTAATGACGAAACGTAAATACGAAGTAAATAAAAAATATAAATCTTGTACATACAATGTAAATATATTAGTACTTCCGCTGCCGATAAAAACATTAGACGGTAAGTAAAGAATTGCAGTAAGTTTACAAATATAATAACGTTTCATAATATCGCTAAGTCCGCCATTGGTTCGAACTATTGTTTTTAACGTGAGCGACCAGGTGGCGCCAGTGGTCACGGGTTGGATTATATCTCGCATCCACATTCATAGATATAGGTTGGCTCCAGTCAGTTATTTCAATGGTCCTTTCATATATACTAGATACTGACGGACTTCAATTTTCGAAGCACTAAATTTACCGCGGTCATTAAGATGAGACCCTATCGAATACTATCACTATGGAGCCTTTGCGTTATGACCCGTAAGAGCTTGCTAACAAGATTCATTGTTTTAAAATTTCGAATCCGAGAGTTTATGAACATCTATAGCACCGCCTAAACTTTATGCAATACTTGACTTTTTCGATAGACCCAGATTTTACCTACGTCCACGCGTTTTGGGGCACATGTGAATCGAGACAAGCACAGCTGAATTTCGTATTTTTTTGGTATCCAGGATTTTGTTGTAACAATAACGCAGACAGCCCGTCGAAAAGATCCACAAAATACATTGAGCTTCAGATAAGAAGAACTAACCTTTGTTTTCACGAAAAGTTCTGTTCATGCTTATGTAGATATTTGCTTGGCCAGTTGTCTCAACGTTTGTACTGCGAGGTTCCCTGAGATATTTCACCTAGACAGATTGATGAGGCAATCGAACTCATTCGGAATAACATATATAAACGAACATAAAAATGTCTCGGCCATTTTTCCGTGGGTAGGGTTTATATATTTAGCCGTATGTGTGTAGAATATTTCCGAATTATATCTGTAGTGAAAATAGATGGTTTAATAGGCATACATCTTTAACTCTTAATGTCAGCCAAAGTTGTATACTTATCCCATGCGCGTATTTATCACACACAAACTCCTGCAACATCTGAATAAAGACAGGCTATTCTAAATACATCAAATTACTATTTGACTATACTAGAATAAATCTACTTGGAAATGCAAAGGTACACAATATTCCCTTTAGTTTTGTACAATAGGGAGAGCACTTTCGAAACGTTTGATTTATTTTGAAGTCACCAGCACCGGGTCAAGTGTTTGGTGGGACTCTGACCTGTGAGATGTAACGAAAACGCACTACTTTGATACAATTTCTATTCGCTATTGGCGCAGCTATTTTCGAATCATCCAAAATTCAAACTTGCAAAGTTTCCGCTTCGTTAAACGTGAGGTGAATCTTAGTTTTCGTGGATTGATGAGGAGGGCCTTAAAAATAACCCCATAAGTATTGAATTGCCACGCGGATAACTCTTATGGTAGTCTGACATTAGGGAATCTTCGGAATTTTACTTTTTCCTAAACTACGAAGATAAATTATTATAATAAGAATAGATAATAATAATAATTAAAATTTTTAATTTTTAATTGGGTAAAATTAAAATACATTTAAGAAAATATTGAACTTGCTTATTTCCAAATAAATTTGTTTTAAAACACAAAGCACTGCGTGTGTTAGTAATCTATTTCCACAGTTAGATGGTAAGTAGCGACATTAACGATAATTTCGGCTTACGGCCTTTTTTTTAAATGGAGGCAGGTGTGGAAAGACCTATTCCAATTCTCACTTCAAATTATGTATCCATAACTTGCTTCACTACGAACTGCCGAAAAAACGATTGAGTACAGCCATTTTTAAATTAGAAGTTAGTGAGGAACTGCTTAATGGATTCCACGAGAGATCAAGCGAAGTTTGTCTGTAGATCTTTTCTTCTGTACGCCTCAATCACATTTTCTTCATTTTTGCGTGTGGTCGCTAAAATTTCGCATATGTAGTTAATTATCATAATATCAAAGTGAACGCCAGGCACGAATTATTTGAGCTTTTTTTAAAATTTCAAATTATTAATTTTAATTTGTCGTAGAATCGTCCGTCTATGTCGTCTGTCGGTTCCCAGAAAGATTCAGTAAACAGACAGTAGAACTTCGTTTGTGTACTAAAGGCCTAGGTTAGAACCAGACGTAGAAGCATTTCGGGTAGTGCTAAAACATGCCAGCCATTCAAAGCAGCGTTTAATTGAGGCAGCAGCGGACATAAAACCTGCGTCATAAGTTCGCGTTACTAAGAAACAGACATTTATAAATAAGTTTCAGTCATCTTTTGTACATTTTATTCTGGGCCAGGTTCTCTATATTATCTGTAGTGTTTCGTCGGACGCCGTCGGACATAGATACCAACCAAGAAAACCTGCCAGAAAAAGTACAATTATTTGATATGATTTATATATATATATATACATCAAAAAGTTGAATATTAATATTGAATAATAATAATAGTAATTTAAACAAAAATATTTGTATTATCCACGACGTGACTTTGCACAGATGGCAGCGCTGAGACTGAGAGTTCTTTATATTCTAATAGTTAAACGAATTCTCGTTATGGATTGTATAGTATGCGTCTAGAAATATTCATTTCTCCGTAAGTAGGTACAGAAAACAAAATGAATATTAGCAATATTATCCATGGCCACTACTGGTTAATATCAGTCATGAACCAGATCTTGATTCTCATAATCTGGAAAAAACAGTTGAGAATAATAATAAGTACCAGTTCTGAAGGACTCGATGCGTGCCTTCGATTTGAACGTCTCGGATTTCAAGCTTTCGTTTGTGCTGATTATGCTCACACTATACTCGGTCGTTTTTTGAGGTCCATAAATGAGGCCGTCTTGGTACGCATGGTGAAGCTAGCCGTTTGTGTCATTTTTACGTTTGACATATCCTGGACTTCTATCAGGTCTCGAGTAGATTCCAGTACAGGTTAGCGAAGGCTTACGCGATGATTTTTGCCTCCACGTCGTCGGCCCAGTCGGCTCTATAGGTTGAAACGAAGTTATTTTTGCGGTATCGAAGGGCACCTTTATGGAATGTCAATCAACCATTTCTGTAATGCTCAAACAGGGGCAAAAATAACTTATTGTGAAGTTAAATAATTAGTGTTTTAAAGTTGTTTGCGTTCGGATTGCAACGGTTCCAAGTATCTCTTGTTGTGTGGGTAACTCATTGGTGAACTGGTGGTAATTAAGATGAACGTGTAACTCTGGTATAGTGAAATAATTGTTATGGCGTTTATGTGTGACACTTTCTTTCGACATCAGTTAGTTGGTGTAATGTTTGGTTTTCTTCAATGCACGGGTACGTTTTTAGCTGGTCGACTACAATACGATAATAGTTCGTCTTCCGTTGTGAGTCGGACTTTGCCAGGCAAGTTCCAAGTCGAACTCGGTGCACTTCTTGACAACTGGCCGAAACGAAAGAGGACAACCACGCCATTAACAACAATTAGCTATCAACTTCCACAACAGTAAAATGCTAACTTATTTTAGTACATTAAAATATGACAAATATAGGGTATGAAAGACTATAGTACAAAAGATAGTATTGCAGTAAGATACGCATAGTTGAGCAAGTTTCGTCCAGCTGCTACCAAAAATTTATTCGTGATTCTAGAAATCAGCCAGGTTCGGTAAGTTACAGGAAGTGCAGACGTTTGCTACGGGCTTCTCAGCCAGCATTAGGCGGTTTTAAAACATCGCTTGAACGCATCTGCGCAACAGATCAACATATGAGTCGGTTTAGCCGAGCCTCAATCTACTGTATACATATTGATAGTTTCGAAAGAGATCGAAAAGAGATGTACATGCAGAACAATTGAAGCCGCACCCTTCGCACTATATGATATATGAAAATATATATAGGAAAATTATAGGTGGCATGAGCAACCCATCGTCTGTCGCAGACACTTCGAAATTGCCGTGACAACAATCCGCCATAGAAAACCTGACCAATCTCAATCAAACAGTGGAAACTATTATAATTGCTAGAGTCTACTTAAGCGGTGCTTTGGTTCGTAGTACCGCCTGTTCTTCCCACCGAACGCCTCGTTCGTTTCGTTGTCCAGATCGAGGTTCTATCCGACAGTTATGATTTCGCAACTATTTTTGCGGTAATCAAAAACAAACCAGATATTAATTATATACCGATGAAGTGAACAAGGATCATACATTTATGTATACTAACATTTAGCAGTGTACTACTATAAGTGAATGGAATGAGTGGCAAACAAGCAGCCCTAATTCTAAGTCCTGCTGCTACTCAGGCTCTACCCGTAATGCGAGCAATGAAGCCGCAGGCAAATAAGGTTTGCACTCAGTTTCGTCAGCAAGCACGTTTCGTGTACACGTAGATAATCACTCCTTAATCGCTGAAGCACACTGTGCTGGTCTCATATAGGGATTTCGACGTTTGTCGTCTTCCGTACTAACCGTCTCCCGTAACGATCATCTCTGCTGTTATAAAAGAACTTAGCTGTTGATCTGTAAAACTATGATCTACTCTATTTGTATTTAATTTGATTATCCCGTAAAATATAAATATCTCGTAAAAAATCTTGTCAGGTGACTGTCAAGAGGTTCTTGCCTCAGCCTACTGAACGCTGAACGGAACGATTCACGCCATTCCAAATCTTGCTAAAGGAAATATTTAGAGAAACAACCTTCAAAGCTTCGGTTATTTTATCAAGTAAAGATCTGATAATACTACGCAAGCCATTTCTTATAACAACGTTGTGTTTTTTAGGCAAAATATAGAATAGTATGTTTCGTTATTGTAAACAGTTCTCGGGTTTGTTGAAACAATTGACGATAACCCGCTGGTGTCCGTAATGATGTAACAATGATATTTTTGTCTACGAAATTGTCTACCCTACGGTGAGGTGGAGTCTACATTTGAAACCGCATATAGAAACTATTCGATTCACGCTGAAAAAGGCTAACGCAATACCTAATAGCTGCGTGACACGTAAGAAGTTACGTTTTTTAGTCGATATAAGTTCGTATAAGTGCCAGAAACTAAATACTAACAATTATCTTTTTTCACGCTTGACATCTTTGGGTCTAGCTAATAAGCCAATTGTCTCATAAACATCGAGCGAGCCTGGCCATAATTGATCTCTTTTTTTTTAAAATTTTTAAGCATAGCCTAATGCGTTTAAGCGCGATTGGGACATTTGAAGCTATTTTCCTTTAAGGTCAATTTGATGATGGTGGGCGTGGGACGCACCCATTTGTAAACAGACCAGTGAAAGACCGCACTCTGTTGGTGCAGGACACGATCGTACCCACTAAACCGCTGTTTTCCCTGTTACTCCTTCTGAAGCCTGGAACCGTTTTAAACCATTACATTGGACTTCTCGTATAGAGATGGGAGGTAGCGTTACTTCCCTCCATTGTTGTCTCGTTTCTACCGCATTTTGTATTTCGTGACGCTCCCTTTGAGTCCTGCTTATTCCTGTTCTTTTAGGTTCCTTTTTCTTGTGCGTAGTCGGTTTGAAAAAAGTCGTTCCTTCATGCTACCGCTCTGTAGATCCAAATCTGTGATCAATAACAACGTCCGTAACTATCGTTCAAGATTTTAACTCGCAAGACTTATCAGAGGGCCTCACATTCAAATACTGTGTGTTCACTTAATGCGTATAAATGTTGTGCTACGTATTCTCTGTCTTTACCTGTCAAAAATTTTATCATTCCCGTCTACTGTCAGAGTTTATAAAACGTATCAACCGTTGAACGTTGATTAATATGACTCATCTTGGAGCTTAACAATGACAAAATCATTTAACGGACTTTCGTCTCTTGAAGCCAAGCGCTAAAACGTTCGTCAAACTCATATGAACATGGCTAATTCTTCCTGAAAATGACGTCTTATCTGTAAATCAGTAGATAATGACCAAGCGCTGGTCGAAAACTCGAGAACTAACTTATAGGTATCTTAGCTAATTCCAGTAGATATACTTAACTTTTTAAGTATGTATATTCTCTTCCCAATAGTCCTTCGGAGGCGAAATAAACTTCCCTGGCTATGTTGATTAGGTTGTCGATCTTTTTTTCGTGTAGTGAAGTGTTTTCGTTTGTTTCTTGAATTACTGTTGGCGAGGAGATGGGCCTCCGCTCCTTTTTCGGAATGGAGTTCTGCCTAGTTTCCTTATCTTACTTAGCACTTCAGGTAACAGTTAGCACCCGGCTTACGAGGATCTGATATCATTCTGACATATCTAAACGATGAAACCATTTATGTGAAACACTAGAAGTAAAACTGCAGAGCCTTGCTTACTCTACAAATAAAACTTTTCGCCTCCTTCTAACTCTTAATTAACTTTTTCTACGTGTAACTTGCTTCTATAATTTTTCCTAAGTAAGCGCTGGTTGTTGTGAGTTAACAACAATTGAATGAACCGAACGCGCTGCCCAAATTGTAAGGTCTAACCTTTCTGAAAACTGTTGCCTAACCCGATACAGACATACACTGAGAAGCTTTTTAAAGAGGTTAGTAAGAAATCAATGTAAAACACCTTTTAAAACATAGCTATATATAATTTATCAAATTAGTCTGCACCGCGACCTTTACGTTTTGTCCGTTAGCAGAACTGATTAATGTCTTTGCTACATTTAATTAGATCCCATATACGATAACTAGGCTATATTAAGAAACAACGAAGTCCTCTTACAAAAGCCCCTTTTGGCCCCAGTGATTCAATTAAAACACTGCACCTGAAAAAAACGAACGACTTTTGAAGGGCGAACATACGTGGTAGCTATCGTCGTTACTACTGCAGGACCGCGTATATTCAGACTTCAAATCCGAAAATTACCGCAAAGCTTTTAAGCTTATAAACACAGTTTAATAAACAGAGTAGAAAAAAAGCAATATGCTTTCGTATGCAGAACATTCAAACATATATTGCATTTTTCTAACGTTGAATATCTATCTACTACAAGCTGTTGTATAAATCGCAGCTCATATATTCTACAGTTATTTATTAATCCACTTGACAGGACATGCTGAGAATACATATAGCTATGTGCTGAAGATAGGGAAGCAGAATTAAAATCAGCAGAGAAAATTGCTCGCGTTTCTAACTTCCATTGCCTAGGGTATTCACTATTACTGGTGTGCATGATCGTCACACTTTGTGCGTGTCAGGCATTTATGTATCAACATGTGTCACAATACTCGAAAACATCTACCGTATTTCGTCTTTCCACACTGGAAAATATAGTAAAGAGTTGGAAAAGATCAAAGCATCCAAGATAATGATTCTATCCGCTCCTTCAATTATTGTTACAAAGATATGTTTAAAAATTTGAATAATATCTAAGGTACATCATAAGTGAAATATTTAATAACTCACTCTCATTAAAATATATAAGTATATTGTTTTTGCTCTGTTTATTTATATAGTAGAGGTTTACAAACCTTGCCAAACTCACCTATATCACCGCAACACTTAAGTTTTCTGAGTATTTTCAATAAAATCCCCATTGTTCGTTCTCCTAGCAACTATTTCATTTGAGAAAAAAATCTCAAGCTCGTACGAAATCCGAGATACAGACTGCATGCCAGTGCAAATAGACACACGTATATACGCAGGAGCCTGTGGGTATATGAATAGAAAGAATAACGTACTTCCAAAAGTGTACCATCTACCAAGACTTCCGCAAAGCATTGAAAGCGACGAATTGCATCACCGACCACTGCTGGCCTTACAGTTTGGTAGAAAAATCCCCCGGGACTCAACCCCCTGAAAGATTTCAACATGAAGCAGGGTTGAGCGTTCCATAAGGCTTAGTAGTGGACAAGGTAACTGGTCCTCAAGCTGGTCACTGACCGCGCCAGTGAAAGCGTATAGCTTGTATCTGGCTTTCTTTTTTGCCCTTAGCCTGCCTCACCGACTTCTTTAACGGGTGCGACTGTACTATTATTTTGTGTTTGGACGGTGGGGCGTTCGTCCGAGGTGCAGCATCTCGAAATGCTGCATGATGAATAACTTGGAGCAACGGAAAGATTGCCTCGCCTGATAATAACCGGGGGTAATAACATTAGCATTGTTTTGCTTGCGTAGCTGCATTAGGCAGCTAGATTGGGCACAGAAAACCAACGCAGGCGAGCAGACACTGCCATTGTTTTTTGTTGGCTGGCTGCAATCGGCCGTGGACGGTTCGGAAAGGTTGTCCTGTGGAGTGGACATGCCAAATAGCAAAGTAGGAATATAATTGTTTAAAGTGGACAAAGGGACGCGTGCGTATCCGGCTTAAATTCGAATTGTCTTGGCAGAAAGGCAGTCCATATAGGGGACAAAACCTATAAGGTTTGCAACTTAGATGTATTGGGACACGGTAAGTTTATCTGAAACTCCAGTGGGTTTTCCTTAGAAGACGCTTTTTCATGCAAAATATATATATATATATATATATATATATATATATATATATATATGTTCACATTTTACGATAGCTGCAGTACGAATAATTTGTACGCGTAAATAACGCGTTCTCAGAAAACGCCCAAGCAATCATCTCGCCATATCTATCGTTATTTGACAACCTTTGTATAACCTCATGTCTAGACCCGTTAAGCCGCTACGTACTAGGATTCGCTAGATATGTTTAGCGCGTAGAACCATTTGCATTAGGCGAGTGTAATATTATAAATATGGTGAACACAAGCCATTCACCAAAGAGAAGTATCCAGGCAATATACCTTTGCTGAATAGAGTTTTAGGGAAGTCGACACGGATTGTGCCTACTCCGCTGAGCAAAACAAGTTGAACCCTAGATGAAGGCACACCAATTTTCAAGGCTAACTGTCGTTGAATTCATAAATAGTCACTGTAAGACGACAATAAGGTAGCGTCGCAATGGGCTTCCCATTTCATACCTTCATCTCTAGGAGTCATTTCTAAGCCTGTTCGATTTCTTCCTCTCTCTGGTCACCTACTTGCCAGCAAAGAAGGAGATCTTTGGGATCCGTTGTTCGGAATGACGAACCGCCACCCTAAGTTTGATGACAGCCATCAACTCATCAAATCAGACTCTGGCCACAGCGTTTGATCGGGTTCCCCGCAAACACGGGAACAGTCGACACACGCCTCGCTCATAAATTTCATCACTATGTCCCAGGAGGGCATTTTCCTAAAGGGAAAGGGAGCCCCACCATAGTGTCTCCCCTATGTACTCGAGAAATGATCGACCGCTTATTTCTCAAACCCCAGCTACCCCCAAGGGTGCGCTAGGCAATCATCAAACTCTAGCTACTTGGTCCACGGTTTCATGGTCTGGGAAAAGTGAGTAGCTAAGTTAAATGTGCGGGAGATGGGTAACAGGTTTCGACGCTGTTGTCTATGACCCGCTGCCAGTCTTTTGTCTCAATTCATTATATTCATTATAAACTTGTACCTGTATTATGTAATTCTTCAAAATGGTCGAAACGTGAGGTACACCTATGGATAAAATAATAAGAATTGCAATTTTCGAGAAAAACATTTTGAGAAATTATTTTTCTTTTATGCAAATGCATCAATGTAGAATACAAATGTACATTGTTAGCAGTAAAAAATATATTTATATTATTATTTTATTTATATGATTATTATTATTATTTTATATTATATGTACCTTTTTTTATAACTCTGTACAGAGATTCCCTCTTCTTCTTCGTCTCGAGAAGCAATAAAATCGATAATACGCGACTGTCTAAAATATCTGCTAGGGTCATATTATTGGCCAGTCATTCGTTCATGGACACCATTCCCTAATACTTCGGAACAATCAGATATTGCTATCAGTTGGCTTCAAAGTCGGTACATGTCGTAACCTACCTCAGAACCAGAAAACTCCATGTCAACACAAAGGAGTATTACGAGATGTCGAAGCTATAATAATGAGTACTATAATAGCGCCGTTGCTTCTATTTCGGCTCGCCCTGTCGTCGTCCGCCCTCTATTGAAAGAAAGACACCGATCACCAGCTGAGTTCTGAGAGACCGTGTAGAACTCCTGAAGGGAGTGGCCTGTGAAAAGGTGGCGAAGTCAGGCCAGATCTTTGGTCGATTTACTGCTGTAGACGAGTTTGGGTAGCACAGACCGCACTTTATGATGCCGCGTCAAACGGGCGGACTCATCTCTGTCTCGGTTCGGCTGGCGTACCCATTTCCTGTGGGAACTGGTCATTTTTCCAAGATCGATAAAGTCCCGGTTACTCCTTCTACCCCCTATTTGTTTGAGTGACTACGTAGAACGCATAAGTTGGACCCAGGAAACAAATGGTCGTCTTCCCATTCCAGTCGTTTCTGAATTTTGTAGAGTTTTGAGACTTCGTCACAGGCTGACACGTTTGAAGGGGGTTCTCCTGTTTCGAAGACCCAGGTTCTCGAAGATGCCTGCATCGTCGAATAGAGAACGATAGAAGAAGAGCGTCGTGGTTTTTGCCCCACCAGACTGTGGTTTCAAGAAGACCGAGACATTTTTCCCCTCCACTCAAACAGATGCGTGGGCGACTTTATTGTTGATGGTTAGATTAGCTGAAGCGACAGGCAGAATAGGATAAAAGGAGCTACTCTAGAAAGCACGAGCTGGTCTTCCACGTTTCTTGTGGGTATAGGAACTGGGCACAAATGCAGTTCGTATGAAAAAAAACGACAAGGCATCTAGAAGTAGATTGTGGATAAGTAGGTTCTACCATCAAGGCCTGTGTATTAGTCAGCAGGAAAGGACACGCGACAATAGGATTTTTACTTTCAAGCATCTGCGGTTGGGTTGGGTTGGGTTGGGTTAGTTTAGACGAGCCTCGTTGACAGGCATTAGGACAATGCAAGTTAAGGATTATCACCAGCCGGATATGCAGCAGCTCAACGCCGTTGCTCTTACCTCATCAGAATGACTAATATTTCACTTAGTCAGTGAAACATTGCGCTTTGTTATTATTTTTATTTTCTACTCGTCACTTGTGCATCTTTGCCGTAGTTACGCTGCATCCGTCACTGGCCTGGCTGATCTTACGATTAGCGCTGCTAGCGTTCAACCACTATATCCGTCCAACATATTTATATGTTTACTTGTATTGCACCAGTTATCTCTTGCATCTATCTCATCGCTACACATCAGACGGACCGCCAAGTATAAATAGTGCTAAAGGACCCAGCGAACCGCTAATCCGGCTCCGCAGCAAGGAGTATTATTAGCCCAAAAACAACGAGGAGCTCAAGGCGTCAATAAACCAAGCCAGTCGAATAAACTTTCCAGTTCGTTTCGTTACTGTATATTATCATATTATACATCACAAAGGTGGCCGATTTAATCGACTATTCACATACTACTGGGTAGCTGTAAATAAGTATGTATCTACGGGAGATTCGGGCATCCGGCCAATGATGTGCCACGTCTAGCAAAGAACGCTACCTATACCGGGCGATATCCATAAGAACGACGGCTATCCTTTCGTTAAGGAGTGTTAGGTGAAATCTAGCGACAGGACGCGAGCGACTGCTTCTTGTGAAATAACAACCGTCTGCCTGGTCATATGCCTAAATGAATCAAACTGTCTCACTGAGACCCGACACAATTATGCAGTGTTGTTTTACTTCTAAACTCTGACTCACAAGGAGTCCCCACGCAGGTTATTCGCTCGGTTCGCGCTATATACGTCACGAGGATGAAAAGCTGTAAATTTTGCGTAACAGCAATTTTTTCGGCCTCCCATCCAAAACATTCGATGATGCAGACATCGCCGAGCAGATCAGGATAGCCACCCAAACTACAGGCTCCGAGAAGTTTCAACGAGTGTCGAGAAGCTCCGAGAATGTGCTTAGTTATATGAAAAATCTGAGGGAAATGAGACGGTGGTGCGTCTCTACGCATTTCGTTTACTTCCTCACCATGGACTTCTCTCGCTTGCGGGAGCGTAGTACTTGCAAGGTGCACAAAATTATTTACGACACCAACGCCCCCTCATTCAGCTACGCCGACGAACGCCACCACAAAATGGTATTGGATGAGGCCAAGTTCCCGCCATCGCCCCCACGACGATGGTAACGCGAACGTGGCAATCATTCGAACAAAATTTGACACTCACAATAACCGCAGCAGCAACGGCGGCGATGCTCCAATAACAAAATCAGGTGCTTTGACTCTCGTTCCCCGTCCTTCTGCTCTTCTTCTTTTTATTTCTCTCGTTCACGACCTCACGAGTTCTGGCCGTTCTAAACCCCACCCCTCGTATAGCCATAGCGAGGTAAAAAGGTATTGAAGAGCCGTCGCACAGTGGCGGCCTCACCATCAATACACCACTTGTGCGCCAAGTTCGATGGTCGGCTCAGAGCGGGCTCAAGCGTTAGGCCATTTTCGATCCACTTAGCACTATGCCCTTTCGCCATGCTCCGGACTATTTTGTTTATTACAGTCACAAGCAAATCTGTAACGTAACCTCAGAGAAACAGCGGCGGCACAAACTGCAAATATTGTCAGCTACTGCTGTTGTTGCTCTTGACATATTCGAGCTGTTCGCGTAACTGTTATAACTATTGTTACTGTTGTTGTCGTTTTCGGGTAAAACGAAGCTATATAGAATCCATAGGTCCATCACTTCGTGTCATCGGTCGCCCCTGTGGCATAAAGTGTATAACAGAGAACTCTGAACTCAAATGAAAGATTAATTTTTAAGCTTTGTTCGATGACATTTTAAGACTGCGTCTAAAGTACGATAGCGGTGGTACTCAAGACAATTCGTGAGAGAACCAGATCTGTAGAGGGTTATACGAGGAAGGAAGAGGCTCTGGCCGAAAAGGAAAGGGGAAGTGGTGCGTATTCTTAAAATCGGATACGCCCCCGCCCTTGTCATATATATGGTCGCACGGATGTAGAAAAGCATTGTATCTAGGAAAAGTAGGCGCTGGTCCTGGCACAAGACAGGCGGTGGTCGTGATTGTTAAACTGCGTCAAGTTTGTAGCGAGCAGAAAAACGAACGCGGTTGTTGGTTTCTTCGAAACGGATAGTCCTGCTGGCGGGTCATATTTTGCTTTCACTAGCCTTCTCAACAGCGAGCGAACCATTTATATGAAAAAGCTATTTTTCAACCTGCAAATGGTCTACTATTAGGTTGGGAACGACAGACTTGAGCAGCAGAGGCTGCAACAGCCGTATCACAAAAAACAACAATTTATAATAACAAGATAATGAGAGTGCGACCTAATGCTACTCGAAGTGGCTTAAAGATCACATTGTAACAATTTGTTGGTCACGAGAAACCCGCCAACAACAACCATAGGATGAATCCTATGCCAAAAAATATTCGCTAGGCTTCCTTTTCCTCGGTGGGTTCGGATCTCATTTTTTTTTTGTTCGGTCTAGGCAATAAGTGAAACCCTGGGGGCACATGAAAATCAAAATTATAAATTCAAATCTCCTCTTTGACTTGCGCGTTCTCAACTTGGCCTCATTCTGTTAAACCGCTCCTTTTTTTTCTGGGTGTGTTACAGGTTTTGTCTTTATTTTTAGAATCTATTTCAGATAGCGAAAACAAGACGGCGTTTTTATTTTGCTGTTGCTGTTGCCAACAACCGATCAATAAACACGACCCAGTTAATTTTTAACAGTAGTTTCTAGCTAGCCTCAGGCATCACTGATAAACATTATATACTTACGCGTGTATTTTCAGGCTGAACTAGAAGTCTTGGACAGAACGAAAAAATCGCTCATATTATGCTTTTTTGTCGAACTGTTAAATACCTGTTAAGAGACTTTTGTCTCACATTGTATTGTACACATAATATATAATTTCTCGGTTTGAGACGACTCCTTTACCACGATTGGCCGGTGCAGAAAAAGAACATGTGTGTATGCGTGCGCCTATATCGAAATCGTTTTGTTAAAACGGAGAATAACATGTCGCGGACGCGAGTCCTTCGAGCAGTCTATATTGTAGTGCTCCAAACAGTCATCAATGATGGATGGTGAAGATACAAGCAAATGTTAGAGCTCCAGCTGGCGAGCGGGTGGCAGGCCGTATGAAGCCAAGCGGCGCATCGTTCTTCGAGTTTGAACCTGTCGAATGCGCTAAGATGGTTAGCAAAATGAGGATTGCCATAGGGACATCGTTACCGTAAAATGAGAGTATAATAATGTAAGCGTTTACTCACTCAGCTGCGAGATAAATTCGATATTGTTATTTACTGTTTATTGTTTACATACATAACAGTGCTTAAACATGTTGAGGAGGCCAGTTTCAATATGGACGCTTGTTATTATATTTTCGCGTAATTTTTTATTTTTTGTAATTTTTTCTAACAACATAGACTACGATATATACCTCATTATGAGCTATGCTAAGTTTTTCTTTAATAAATATTAGAATTTTATAGGAAGTCCTATGGTGTACTCAATTACTCAGTTGTAATATTGTACAGTAAATAAAAAATTTGACGAGTAAAATTCTCTCAGCTGATGCTTAGACGCTGATACTTACTGAAAGCATGTAAAGTTGATTTTTCTCAAGAGAAAAAAATTGGAAGCATCTTAAATAATTATTGATTGATGCTGGTAAAAAATACTTCTCAGACAAGCCGATTTACCCAGAGGCAGCCATACTGGTAAGGTATAAACTAAAAAAAAAAAAGCTGGAAACATCCTTTTGCGCCCAGCACAAACCTTGCGAACAAAAAGGATTTCTTATACAATACTTAATTGCCAAACCATACGTGTATACACTGTACTCGTTCGCCTTTTTTTTTAAATTTTTTTCTCTGGCTGTCCATGCAAGTTCACAACAAAATGTCAACATGCAGATAACGTTGGGGTTAGATGGGAAACGTATTAGGCTGATTTCCGTGTGTGTCAGGCTTATATCGATGTTAATCAAGGCCAAGTTAGTAAAAGGCGATAAACGTTATCGATGTTGACTTTTCAGCCACGGCTGTATCAAGGCCTGCTTTACGCCGTATACGGATTTTATAATTTTTGCTCCATATACGGCCTGGTCACAACTATAATGCAAGCAGACAGAGCAATAGGTAAGGCAAAAACGCGCCTATACTAGTTCCCTATGATCTGTACATTGCACTTATAGGTATCTAAAATTAGATAAAATGCACATAGGGCACAAAATGTCTGTTCCCATTAAACACCGCATATGAATTGAGACTCGTTGTTTGCGCTCGCTCGCCGCTAACTAGTTACAAACAAAAAAATACAGTCAATTTTTTTGTTGAAACTAAGGTTAAGTCCTTAACAGCACACGAACGTGCATAGTGGGCTTCAAAATATAAGGTATATACTACAGTATGTAATGAAAAGTTTACCTTTGCTTTACATATTATATGTATATATTATAAAAATAGCTATATAGGTTTCCGGTCTTCTTAACGGAACCTTTAGTTGTCATTGACGAATTAAATAGAACTTCTTCCCTTGCTTGGTATTATCAAACACCATATCTTACTATTTCACACCAATACCTTACACCAAAGCTGAATGAAGATCCGAACTTATGGATTCTCTATATAACACAACTGAATATGCTGAAACGTAGCAGAAGACACGAAACGAATCATTTGTAGTCGACCAGATCAGCTATGACCTGAACAGATCTGTTGATGACAGTCAATTGCGTCACGAAACAAATGATTTAGGTGGCTCTCAGCGTCCAAATCCATCTACTCGACAGTTTTTCTATTTCTTAATAAATAGGGATTTTTTAGCATCACTATTTATACAAAATTATGTTTTTTTGCCGGTTATTGCGGTACTTGTATTGCCTAGTGAACACTGCGGTTAACTTTAAGCCTTGCTAACTGTTTAGCCTGGGTCTTATAGTCGATTCTGCTCGAAACGAAACGATCACCATCGAAAATATCTACCATAACGATTGTTTGTTGTGAATCGATATGGCCTACGCCTTGCACTTACGTTGTGCCGACATCTCGATGGGGGCATTTCGTTAAAGTCGTCTGAAGTCACGCGCCCATTTGAACTGTCACTGACAGACGTGCCCTTCACGTTTAAACACTGCTCTTTCTATCCACCCTTTCTGTATCTGTCGGTTTATAGTTTTCTACACACTCAAGCAGCTCTTTGCCACTATCGATTGTAATAGCCTTTCTACTGTTCCTTGGTAGGCGCACAATTCTCGTTCTTATGTTTTCCTTTACTTTTCTTATTTTATCCTATATCTATGTTCATTGGTGTTCTGTTTTTGACAGGATGTCTCTTTAGACCAAACTACGATTTACTGATATCTAAGTAGCTTTCTCGTAACTCGATAGCCGACCATCGCTTGCCCGAAGTTTATACAAGGATTTGATGATATCCGAAAAAGGCCTCATTTAGGCTTTGCTGAAAGCGAAATAATAATGTACGGTCGGGCTGGTCTATTGAGAAAGAACTCATTCTTCTAAGAACAGTATCAAATATTGATTAATGTAACAATGAAGTACTATTTCCAGCCGTTCTCGTCCGGGAGGAGGCGAGTTATTATTATACTCGTACTATCTGTTTTTCTTCTAAACAAGGAATAGGTAACATCTCGACCTAACGCTCTCTAGAAACCTAGAAGAGCTTGATTCAGTCAGCTGTTTAGCTCTAGCCGGAATTACGCGCTTCTGTAGTGCTTGAAATGCAGGTATACTAACAATATACTCGTATACAAATGGCAAATAAACGACAACGTCCATATACGGACGTCCTATATCTATTCCTATATATATTCCTATATATATCCTATATATAATCTAACCTAACCTAACCTAATCTAACCTAAAAAAATGTCGGGTCTCATTTTCGCAACTGCGTGAACATTGTATCGAAAGAATTCCCAACAATAATCAACACGTACGTTATAATTAATTTATTGTTTTTCTAGTTAAGAGATATTACAAAATACAAAAGACGTCGGTTTTTGTATTTTTTGTTTGTCTGTACGCTATACGCACTGTATAACGGTTGTCGTATTTTACGTCTCGTATTTAGACCGCTGGACAATGTTTTAGACAGCCGGCGTTTCTTAGCAAGGTATGCGAACCTGGACCACCACGAACCCAGACACCCAGTATACAACGATATCGTATCCGTCCCATTTGGCCTATCTCTATTGCGACGTCCTATTTGCTGCTTTATTATAAGCTTACGCCCTGTAAATATGGAAGCAAGGGTGACAATATTAAAGGACCTAAATATTACAGTTGTTATTACGTGTTTTTAACCGTGCAATAGATTCGTGTCGTGTGTATGGCGCACTATAGCAGATATTTTTCGTGGGCAGCGACACAAATAATCGTTATATTGAGGTTTTCGTTCTTAGATAATCAGTCAACTTTACTCACGTACCGGGTATAGGGCCGTGTCAAAAGACTACAAGTCTCGCTTATTATCGACCGGGCTTATGCCCCTGGATGTAAGAGGATTCGCATGGTTGTCTTGTCCTTTATTGCGGTCTGGGTAGATTAGCAGTCTACCGACTATCTGTAATGTACCATATCTTACAAGAAGACTTCTAGTAAAGCATCGTCACAGTGACACCTGTACTACCAAGGTGTGTACGTAATAGAAGAGTCCGCCATGAGTGACCTATTAAAAACCTAGTAAAAATGCGAAATATTTGTAAGAATTTATAAAATATTCGTGTTGACATTCTACGGCATTTAAGTGAGATCCGTTCACAGTTTTGTCCTGCGATTTACCATGGCCAGTAGTCAATGAATACGGTATTACTCCGTAATGTCTGCTAAGTATCAGCGGGCGGTGAAGCGGCAACTTACATGTCAAGAGTTTCGCTATATAATATTAGTAATACATAATACAACCTAAATTTACATTATTAAATTAACAAATTGAATCACTCAGGTTTTGTACCCTAATAGTTATAATCATTACCATAATAATAATAATAATAATAACGTACGCTTTCTTCTTTTAAATGCTGCCGTGGTTAAGTGAATAAGATCATCGTTGCAAAGCAGTGCAGTTTTTTATGACATTATTTAATAACAGCTAATAAACATAATTGGCTCACCCGCATTGTAATAATAATAATATGGATTTTGCTATAAATTGTTTAAAGTTTCGTAAAATGGCGAAATATGTTGTTTTTTTTTATAAACAAACAAAAAGAGGAGCAATAGAAAGGTATTAAGAGTATATAGGAAACAGCAACAGCTATAAAGATCGTTGCAGTAAAATACCACGCTCTATTCGTACACAAGATGATAATCTACTAATGGCGAAGTAATAATAGCAATAATTATTATTATAATTAGCATATCCAGCCAGCTCGATCAGAGTAAGTTAATTAGTATTAAGTTAAAACAAAATGGTAATCTTAAACATGGTCTTAGTCCAACTTCGTTCTACAAGGCTACGTTCTGTGAAGTACATCTGGAAAAACCTTAAATCCAAAACTACGGTCGTATTTATGATGGTTCTTCTGCAGTCATCATATCGACTGTGTTATGATAGATGAATTGTCTTTTGGCCTTCGGAACTTTGATACGGCTTGGCGCAGTGTTCAAGTATTGCGATTGCGTGAAAATAGGAATTCGTATTCTCAATCACTAACAGACGTAATTACGTGAAATAAACGAGTTTGGTTGACTTTACTGAATTTACGGATAGATGAAGTAATCAAGGATATGAGGTGAGGTCGAGGTTCGGGAGCGGGCGTAAACGTATTTTGTGTCGTGCTGGAAATTGCCGATAGCTGTCTAAAGCGATACCTCCTAATGCATTATGTGGGTCGCCAGTACTCGGGGTACGTTCCTCGGGGTCTACGTCCTCTCAGTTCAGTGACAAAATGCGCAAACTAAATAGGTTACATTTTGCGGTTTGTATTTTTTCAGTTCTAGGTTTGAATAAGAAGTAATTAAGAACATTTTATTTTGATTTATTCTTCTTCAGTTCAACGCCTATCGCCCTGACAAAATATTGCGATAAGAAATATCAAATAATCAGTGCTAATCGTAACTTAGACGAATATTTCCATAAAAAGGAAGGCACTGCTTCTAAACCTCCGATTTAAGTGAAAAGTATAAGATTAGGCCAACACAGCACATTTCTGCTATAAGCCTTCGAGTGCTGGATTCAAATCTTAGGAGCGAAGATAGATGCGACTGGTTTTTTTCAAAATGACACTGTTTGAAATCTTTATTTATGTCTATATTAAAATTATTGTTCCGAACTACTCACCTCAATATTTAACTTAAACAATAAGCACTGAGCCAGAAGAAAAAAGTCAAATGTTTTTAATTGGCTTTACCTCACGTTAGAACCCTCACCGAACGTAAATTACAGTATACCGAAAATGGTACGGTTCCAGCCTTTTTAAGTAGGCGCTTCTTACGGCTATTGTGAAAGGTCGGTCTCATTAACTGCTCTGCGATCAGGATTGGCCAATATCTCGAATATACAATAAATGTAGGCCATTCACAGTAGTACTTACCAAAGATCTGTCTACAGGTAAACTAGTTTAATCTTCTCTTTATTTGACATCCTTATGGTACAAAACTATTGAAATATTCTGACATTACCACCATCTGTTCCTACATTTAGGAGGCAAACACATTATCACCGTGAAAGCAAAGTGTGCGGTTAAATTTCAACGACAGTCAAATTGTTTCCGTAGATTCCTTGTCTTGCGTTGCCAAGATATTATTATTATTATTATTATTATTATCATTATATATATAAGCAAATAAACAAAAAAGGATTCAGAACTGCATCTACTATATTACACAACAGATATCATAGCTGAATAGCCAAATGAATGAAACCTAGTTACATTTTTAATTTAAAAAATATCGAGCATTGCCATAGTTTCCCTAGTAAACTAACCTAACCTAACCTAACTTAACCTAACCTAACCTAACTTAACCTAACCTAACCTAACCTAATCTAACCTAACCTAACCTAACCTAATCTAACCTGTGCATTGTCGGTGAGGTCGGCTAGTTTAATCTTCTGGTTAGAAAGTGTGTTTGTATTATTCTGCATAGAACTTGATGCCTACAATTTTAGGTCTTATCGAAGGTAATACATGACAAAGATGATTTTAAAGAGTTATGAAAGGACACATGAAATACACTTAAATTTCCCTTTTGTCCTGAAATTTCTATCGCATATTTTTGTTTGCTCCTGTAATCCAATAAACTGTTCTTTAGCGTAACACTGACGGGGCTCAGTTACTTCTGTTCCTTCGTTTGGGTTCAGCTTTGCATGCAATTATTGTCACAAATTAAAAAAAAATTACACATTTTATTTGCATTATTAGCAATGAAAGCTGTTCTTCTTAAAGAGATTTTTTTTGGCAGAGCCAATTCGTCCAATTATTACAGCCACTACTTGGGCTTTCAGGACCTTGCCATCACCTCCTACACGGTACTGAACTTGAGCAATTCGATCAACTCCCAAAGGGCGTGCCTCTTTCCTGCCTACATATGTTTGTATCAGGTCATGACTAGTTGCTGAGTCGGAACGAGAATAAATCCCCCTTCGGTGTTTGGACGCCACAAATTTGATGATGAATAAGCTACCCTCAACATCTAATAATCCTTCTTATGTCATTTATGCAATAGTCGGTCAAAAGAGAAATCACTCGAACCGAAATTAGACAACGAGAAGACTATGCAATCCACCTCGATTTCGATTACCAGCCTCGATCTGCTGTCGTCTGCTCGTCTTCCATTCAGATCGGTGGCTCAAATCGGCTATAGTTCAGAGGGCAGTACAATTGAAGCTACTATTACTTATCCAAATACATTGTTCCCCTATATAGACCTGTCGAACACACAGCGGAACGGTACGCTTGATACTTGACAGCAAGTACGTCATAGACTCCTGTATGGTTTCAAATGCCTTCACTGTGAGGACATGTCCTGCCTCTTCTAGGGTCCGAAGACGAGGCAGAATGATCGCATTGAAATAAAAAAAAAAAAAACTCAGTTGAATAAAGGCAGCAAAGGTAAGATCTGACATAGGAAAAAGGCTCCTTCGTGGCTATGCAGAGTTCCCTTAGAAATGTGATACCCCAGGGACATCGAGAGTGAGCGCAAGGCAGCGTGAACCATAGGCCAGCTCAGGGTAGCCTATAGAGATAAAGCAGGAAGGCCACAGGCCGATGCAATGCGTGGATAGAGAAAGGCAGTAAAGAGAAGAGGTGCATACGTAGGCCTCGAAAGTCTGAACACTCAAAGAGGTGACACGACGAAGAGAGACGCAGGACTTGAGATCAGGACCACACCCTTTCGAGTGCAGGGTGCAAGGACTGTGGAGGGGCCTAGCCGGACGAATTAGGAACGGGTGATCAGGTAGGTTCTCCAAGAGTGTCCTGCAGGTGGCGGGCCGCCTTCAGTGACAAGCAGTAATAAAGTGCAAGTCGACACTTCTGACTTGAGGGTTCTGCTAGTGTGCTGATTCCTTAGTAGAACGACTTTCGAAGAGGGATGCACCCCTCTGAAGCCTTTCGTGGAAAAAACCCGCCTAAGTCCTTGAATTCGGGTAACGCCGACGTACAGGAGTACACTCCTGTACCGTAGTATTGCGATTTTCTATTTTAACGCTGCAACGCTTGCCGTATGTGTGGGGCTTCAGTGATTGAAATAGCTGAAAGAAAGCTTCAAAATGCGATTGATCAGCGTTGCAGTAAACATATAGAAGTGGTTTGTTCATGTTTATCGTGTGAGGTTTTCAATGGTCGTTCGTTGAGGAATTGGAAAGAAGCATGTTGATACATCTTACAGAAAAACGTATTTGACATTGATTCTCTCTATTCGAATGAATGTAATTTCATTTGGCTTTAGTTCGTTTTTGGCCAAATCGTGACCGCATTGGTAAACTTTGCAATGCTTGATACGATAGATCTCACGACAGTGACCACAGCTTAATTCGGTAGCTGAACCACCTGGCCAACTTAAATGCGAGCTTGTTACTGCTTTAATATTTTACGGCTATATATAATACTTATAGTCTGAATATTGTATGGCTACAGGTATCATGTTAGTAGTAGCTTTCATCTTTTTCAGTTTCTCTATATAATCAATATACTTTGCACGAGAAGTAGACTAATTATTATTTATATTTTAGAATGTACGATACGTACGTTGTCAGATATTTTTCTATCAGTATAAATAAAGGTACTAGATCTTACTCCTGTAGGTCGGCTTTGTTAAAGCCAGAAGCTACGACGCTTATCTCACTGATTGGTACACCCTTCATTTGACTATGCTTTCAGCTATAAATACAAATAGACAAAGAAAGAGAAATTACGGCGCGCTGCATCGATGTTTGGTTAATGTTGTGTCGTTATTTGTTTACTATCAGAAATCTTCGTCCGCTGTCGGCCTTTTTTGTGTTCTTTTATCTTTGGCCAGCTCACACTATGTCCAGTGATCTAACCATAAGGGTAACTAACTATTGCGCTCCCAGGAGAGCGTTGTCGGCTCTCTAGCCTATACCCCCTGTCCTAAAGGATCCCCGTCTCGAAGAAAACAATGGCATGAAGGCAAGTCATGCCGGCTCATATGGGGCATACACACCATGTGTAATAGGCAATGTGCCTATGTTGTTGTCTATATAACTGCTGGAACGGCGCAGCACGAAGTAGCGCCTAGTCGCGATCGCCTATTTTGTTGTCCCCTACAGGCATCGCTCTAGACCGCATTGACCCTGCCTTTTTCGGAAAGCCCTCCTAAGATCCAAGCTCTGGTCGAGTGATCCACCTTCGAAAACAGTTCGGATTCCCTCCCGACTCTATCTAATTTAGTGAGGACTTTTGTATTCTTTCTTCGCTGTTTTGCTTGTTCCCTCTGGATCGTTAGCTATAACATTTCTTTCACTATCCACAAAAGCAATAAAATGCTTTGGCAAACTGCTGAATGCTGCTGCTCCATAAGTCGACAACTGGAAAGCACTGTATGTCCTTTTCGGATGAAACGAAAAGGTTGACCGTGTCTTTCTGCGATGCGGCTTTTCTTCGATCTCCTGAACAACTGGCTACTCCGTATCTTTTCGTCACAAAGATGTTAAAGGACGGCTTGAAGTTGGAAATGCGAATGGAATGCCACCAGCGGCCGCTATACTTCCTTTCCGGCCACCCAATATCACGAATGGCTAGTAAACGTTGAAACTATATTGAACCCGCCTAAATGAGATATTTTAGGTTGACCCCCCGAGACCGTTTACGTCAACTCGTTGACTGTCCAAAGCCTTACTCATATGTCTACAATGTGTTCAGGCTTTTAAAGTATATTGACCTCTAAATTTTTGCCCATTTAAATTTTTCGCCAGTGGACGTATCCTAATCGATAGATAACCTCTTATTCAGTTTTTCTGCTGAGTTAGCCACTGAACAGCATCTTTCAACAACCTATCCTCCCGTACTGCAGACGTGACCCATTACCTATACGATTATGGTCGTAGTACATGGGGCGATGGCAATTCCCATATACATTACCAGTCAGACAGCCCGCTACTATTTTCCTGGTAGAGTCTTGTGATGTTTTCCTGTCATGTAGCTATGAAATGTCTTCTCTACCTGTCCCAGATGTCCATACTTCATGACAGACAGTGAATTATCGAAAACGCACAAAGAAAAAGCTCTTCGTCGTCCGCATGTTTGTCGACCGGCGTCAGTTGTCTCATTTATTGGGAGAATTCTTTATACGAAGTACGGGGTCATTTCTTCTACGGATTCATTGTGGATGGTTATGTTGAGGTGGCAGCAATTTAGTCAGTCAGATTGGCGGCTAGTCGTCCTTATTTCTCTCTTTCAAAATAGTTCTATAGGGCATACTCGTCTATGAAGCTATTGTTTGGTGTTCGATGAGCTAGACGGCGATTTAGGAGTAGTTTCAGGATGTAAGCGGGGAACTCATTTGAGAGCGATTCTCAACGAAAGGCAAAGTCTGATCTGAGCCCCGTATAGGGGCAAATGACGAAAAGGCATAGCAACATGCCGGTATCCTCAACGTGCTCATAAAACACATAAACGGATGTAGCAGTTGCGGAACAAATGGAGAACATCGTGTAGAAGCAACAATAGTCGTAGTAGAACATAAAGGTGAATAGCTTTGCTAGTCGAGTCGAAACACTCGAATTTCCGCCAAATTACACCGCAAATGACTACACAAATGGGCCACATTTTCGGGATAGTTCGGCTGGACCAGCTGTGGGCAGACCGCCGTTGCTTCTCAATGGGGTGCAGCATTTGGTAAGGTAGCAAGTTTTGCCCCCATGGTAAGTCGTAAGAACAATTTGGTACAGAGGAATAGCAATGCGGATAAATCGCGGCGGTTTACGCGTAACAATTAAGAAGCTCATGATAAGATAGAAAGAAATATACGATGATGTATGCTAGATATAAGCATGTGGATTTTTTGAATCGTTTCAACCATTATGGTAGCTATGCACGCTGCTTAATGATGACATGGCACATTTATTTTGGTTTCGTGTAGTGAATCAGTTAAGTGTTCGCTCTAGCCCCCAGCAGCCGGTAAAAGGGGGCCAAAGAAGCTATTTCTTTTCGTTCAGACGATATTCCCGCCGTTAATGAGCATTAAACCAAATGGCCTGCTATTTGTCAGGGATTAACAATGATGTTGCAATGAGATAAATGGGGTACGTTCGCTGAGTTTGCTTTTCGGGATAGCTCTTTCTTTTGTGGAAGGCGATAAACATATAAATAGGAATGCCTAGAGATCCCTGAGATTATAAGGTAATTGAAGTTCTACTCTAAAGAAGGATAATTTGAGCGATAGCGACCGACCAAAAAGACGGAGGGTTGAACCAAGCTGGATGCTTAAGCACCTAGCAAAATTTATCCCTAAAAGGCTGAAAATTTGTCTTTATAGCCACTTTTTCAACTCATAATCCATTAGACAATTTCAAAATGATAATAATAATAACACCAATGATAGTATATTTGGCCCATAAACAATACGCTGTGTAGGATGTCTTTGCTGTAGGAAGTTGAAGAAGTCTAGAAACTATGAAGACGGCCTAAACAATACAACCTCGCTGCTCAACATCAAATGCTCGCTGAAGAGTTTGCCCTCCTGACCTCTTAGTGAAAGCAGTTAGCTTTCAGAGTAAACATGAACTGCCTCCAGAATTCGTGTCACCCTTTCACAGAACACACGACGGAATGGAATAGCAGCAAACGAATGAGGTGTGCATCCTTTATTAGCGAAGTTCTGCTTGAAATCGGTGTCGATATCAAAACAAGTCGGGGTTTTTATTGTATGTTTTTGGTTGCCTTTTTATTTGTTTAGTGCTTAGTTGTAAATTGACCTATGTCTCTCTCGGTACCGCTTTGCGCCTCGTCACTTTTGCGTTGCCCTCGGGGCGCCTATTCGAATCACAATGACATTTGCTACTTTCAATACGATGTTTGTTGGGCAACTGCACGAGTCATAGATTCGCAGGCCACATACGGGGTGATCTAGGGAGAGCTGATGGACTGTCTAAGACAAATGCTCCTGGTCGCTTTCCTGATAACACTTCTTTGATAGAAATAATATGATAGCAGTTTGCGATATTGGCAAGTCTAAAATAGAAAAAACTTGTATACAGTTAAAGGTTTCCATTAGCTGATTGAGGTGTGACAGAGCTTCTCGTCTCGGACGGCGTATCCTAACTCTACGAATGGCGGTGGGTACGCGTATTTATGGACTACAGAAACCGTAAACTAAGACACTTTATAGCGACGTTTTATATATCGCATGCAAAAGATCATAGTATGATTTCTAGATAAAAAAAACTCTGATGAATAACATTTGCATTGAATTTGGACCAACTCAATGCATACTCGGTCTTCTAAGCTTCATGTCATCTTCGTAAATGTCTGCTACTTCATATTCCGCCCTGACCTAAAACTAAAATGAAATGCTTTAACATAAAATAGGAGATGCTAGTCAGCTTCACTTATTCGATGGGGTAACGGTTTGAGATGTTACATGAATTTATTTATCAATTATATTACCCTTGGATTACGGCGGACCAATCTTTGCGTTACGAAAGTTAATAAAACGATCAGTCAGCTGTCTATTTCCAGTGTTTCCGGCACCCGCCCATTGATTACGACAAGCTGAACGTCGCTACTATGACTGTTGGTTAGTAAGTCTTTTTCAGCCTACCCAACTTCTATTGGCATCACTCTAACCATCCAAAAAGAAATAAAAACAGCACCTGGAGATCAATACGATCTTTCCATTTCCTTAAACATTTCTTCCTCAAAAGTCATTATAAATGGCGTCTGTACATGATCAGTTAGTGTGAGTCATACAGAGGGACCGGAAATGGCACTTCACCGCACTCCTTACGCCAGTCTTCGGGAATAAAAGGTTCGATCTTTTTCTTCCACACAGGGAGTTGACAGCCTGCAAGCGTGCAACCTACAAAGAAAGAAAGACCATTTACACTGTCGTATTATATGAATTGACTCATAGCTTTATGCACTATTACACTATTACAACCATTCCTAACTACTATTGGTTATAGATGCACTGTACCAAACCGTGACCGTTGCTGATGTTTGCTACGCTACCTGGTGTTTGTATTAATGACAAGCGTGTACAACAGAAAAACGTAAACCTTCAAGGGTTTATCACAAGTGATTGTTATTAGTGGCTCTATCGCTATGCTGAAATTCACGAGAAAAGGCGCAGCTCACAGAAAAAAAAATTAGATTAGGAAGAGCAATTCTTTAGCTATTGGCCAAGCCGATGAAAACGCATGACAAAACGTCACGACCTGCCTCAGGAAAATGAGGTTTATGTGAAGAAATTTTAAGCAAAAAAAAAGGAACAGGAGGTGTAACCTATCCATGACAGTTTAAAGAACATACCTGACACCAGGAGCGGCAGTAGTTCTCCAGTTTGTGTGTTGTTACGGAAGAACATCTGGATGTAAAATTGCCCAGGGGTACTCTCATGCAACTCGATAATAACAGCTGTAGATGATGGTACATGGAGGCCATTGAAGACACCAAATGCGCTCAGGTAAGCCGCGATCAGAACATCGTGCTGCAAAAAGAGTAAACATTTGTTCAATTCCCAGTTATTAGTTCTACCATTAAGGCATGGCTTGATATTAAAAAATCAGCTGATTTGGACGACGTTGTTGTCGGTAATTCGTAAAACGAAATATAGATGAGTTCTGGTTTTACATTGTAAGTGACTCGGAAGATCGTTTATTCATCAAAATGTAGCCTGAAACAGGCGAAGCCTTTGCCTATCAGGCGCGAATCGCTCAGCATACAAAACCATTTTTCAAATACAGAATACCTGAACTAGTGTACTGCATCCCATTTGTATAAGACATAATAGGGTGGACAAGACGATCAGTTGCATTTACGTGGAATAGAAACTCTTTCAGATTTCTGCTTATGCCAAGAATAGATCATAATTCTATAAACAATACGGTCCCGCCATACGTATTAGACAAATCGATCCATGTAATCAAACGATATAGCTCCATCACTTACCGATGCATACGCGTAAATCTTGTGTTTCGGCGAGTTATTAACGACGTCGTCGAAGTGCATCACCACATCCTTCAGGAGAAGACCAGCTCGAAAACGAATCCTCTGATCCTGCTGGTAGTTGAGTAGGGTAGCATATTTAGCGCAATCCTCCATCTGTTTAAGCGTTTCGCTATCCGCCCACTTCGGAATCTTGAGCCCAAGGTTGCTCTCAATAGTGAGCGTATCGAGAAGATCACGCACGCTAACCCAATCGTTCATCTTCTTACCAGAGTTCTTCTCCAAGTTCTCCATAAGATCCTATCGAATATGGATATACCCATATACTACATTGTTATATATATACATATATAGAAAATAACTTTTCACTCTATGCTTGTCTTGACCCAGTTCATCCACTAACAAATTCATAAGAAACTCCTTATTATGTTTCCCCAATAGGATAGCATACAACTTATGTAGATAGACAACTTGAGTAGAATAGTAGAATGCGTGCGTTAAATTCATTTTCTCGCTTGCATCTCGCGTGCTAACCTTATATTTTGCCATGACCTCTTTGCCCTGGCCGGTGCTACGAAGCTCTTCAATGGCTTCGTTGTCCTTCTGGCAAGTAGCATCTTCGTATAGCATCTGCGGCGTGACACATTGAACAAAGAAATAAAACATCATATATAGTATACTGATAGGTAAATATCGCTGCGTGTCCCTGCTCATAAATTGTCAGAAAGTGCCCCTAAAACGTTGTAAGGCACTCGTAGTGAAAGCCTGATTACCAATAGTGATACTAATAATAACATCACTTCAGCCAAAATTTCGTAGTAATAGCGGGGCGAAATGGGCAACTGGTTGTCATTATTAGTTATTCTAGCTAGGATGGATCTTTCGTCAAGGAGATGCTTTCAGACTTTTACTGAACAAAGTGTACGGCCTTATCTTGAAGCACGTACATGCAGTTTAAAAGCACCATTCCTACTATTGCACTAAAAGGTTGTTGTTTACCTTTAACCATTTAATAATTAATATCGAAATGTGATTGCACATATGCATAAATAATTAATAAACCAAAGAACGACACTAATTGGTTTAATATGATCTACTTCTGTATGTGGTGTACAGCTTAACCAAGATTTAGCTGCACACCATATACATACGTGTACCTAAATATGACCGTACCCCGTCAATGTCGACAGGCATGCTTGCAATCGGCACAGGCTGCCATGCAAGGCGAGGCTCGAACTTCTGATCGTTCCTAGGCTCGTACAAAGCGGCGACCATCGTCTGCATCGATTCAATGCAGCGGTCTCTTCCAGAACTACGGGCCTTAATTTCGTTCGTGTCAAAAGTCAAAAAGTCTTTGTATCGTATGCGGAGTTGATTACCCATTCTATACATATGCTTTTTGCCTTCCTGTAACAAAGCGAATAGAAATTAGGACCTAGTTAGAGACCGACGCCGCACGGAGGAAAATGTTCGCTAGGGTAGGACAGAGTAAGGAGATATCAGACAGTTTACGGGTATTATGGTGTGCACGTTTAGCCACTTCTAAATTGTCTAAAACCCGTTAGATTTCTATGGTCTGAAACGACGCATAGATGTAATGATACTATATCGTGTTTCCCATATCGATTTTTTAAATAGAAACGTTACCGATATTCTGATTTAAGTGTTCTTGGTAGACAACTAATTGTGTGCTTTGGCTATGAATGCCTACCTCCTCGTTACTTCATAAATTTCCTTTGTGGAGTCTTCGTAACAGGGTTCTGCGGAGAATCTCCTTTCGTGAACAAAATTTCAGATAATATAAATTACTTTCACAAGTATTATACGCATATGGATTGTTTTCATTACATCATGAAGTTTACACACGCTCAGCCCGGACAGCTGACCATAGAAATAGTCTAATCTTGTTATTTTTATGAACAAAGTGACGTCAAATGGATGGCTTTTCTGCCCTGTTCTATCTGTTTTCTATTCGCCGTCAGCTCTTTTCCCGATTTTCATCCATAGCTTCCTTTCATTATGATGAAATGAAGATTCCGTGTCAACAAAAGTACCTTGCAAACCGCTAAACAGTAAAATGTCAATGTCTCGTTGCTACTTGCCAACAAATCTGTCATTTCATTAATTAGTATACAAGTATACTTCGCCATCTTTATAAGAACCAGCTGCTTTTCGTTCCCGTAAGGTTATTTGTCAATCTTACCCCATACATTTTTCGTGTGTTACATGTCGCACTGACAAGAGTAGGTATCCCCTCACTTTTGCCGTAAACAGCAGTCGATTCCCATCGTTTGTCTAAAGGGGATTTGAATAAAGCAAAAGGAAAAGCATCCCAATTTTCCATTTGGACGTTAGGGCTTGAATATATTTGAACGGAGACAGTTTTCCCGGACGTTGTCTCCGGGGAGCAAGCGTCACACCTGTCCCCTCGCTCCATTGACAAGAACTCTAGCCCGCCGCTCCGATGTCGAAGGCAGCATGAGAAACAGCTTGGTACACGCTTATCGAAGTGGACGCATATAGAAAGACTTGAATTTTTTGAGCTGAGTGTTCAGAAGTGAAACAGATCCAGGGGGTGGCTGTGGGCGGAAGAAAAAGGAGGTCGGCAGATCAGAATGGCTCCCAAGGATATGCCGCTACTTCTGACTTACTAAAATTTCACTCGTAGATATCCCAAAAGTGAACACTAAAAAAAGAAAGAGAAGTCGAAGGTGCAAAATGCAAAACAACAACCATCGAAGACAGCATTGAGGTGCGGGATGTTGCCTTCATGCTCATTCACCGATGGAGTGAAGAGCAAGATATCTGAGGATATGAATCTGTGAAGCTTCTCACTAACGGGCATCGACGGTGTTACCCAAAACATCACAACTTCAAAGTGAATACGGCACAGCCTGTGTTTCACGGCATGCTCTCATACGAAATGTTAAGGGACGTATGTGGCATGCTACCATTTGGTAGATGTCAACGATTTTCGACTGCGACAATTTGCCATTGAACATTAGCGCTTCTACCTTATCAGAAAAGTGAGAGCTCATAACTGATTTATATAGCTCTGCTACGTAAGCTAGGTCAGTAAATTTAAAATCCTTCATTTCGATTGATTGGCAGCTTGTTCTTTCACTCTTTAGTAGAAATATCTCGATATTTATGCCCTATCTCGACCTATCTAATATATCTTCTATCGACGTAAAATCAAGCGAGAGCTCAACAAAAAGCGAGCTTTTGGGCTCATTCCATAGATGAGTTAAGTGTCCCTTTGCATTTTCCGTATTATGTTGCGGCATCAAAGATGACCGCATAACTTTTACAATCAACCCAGATTACACGCACAACAGATTACACAATCAACAAACAGAGGTAAAACATTGAAAACGCATAACTCAGTCATTGCTGCCTCACCACACACCGCAGGGCCATATGAAACAATACTAATTTCATGACATTAGCGTAAATACTAGTACCTATCGTATAGTAGATGTTTCCGACCTTGACTTGGATCGTCAAGTGGTATTAACACATTAGACACTCACATAGTCCATTCGAGATAATCTCAGAACCAGTATTAAGAAGATCTCTATGGGTTCCGACCTCGTATCACAACATCAATACAGTTACCGCCATCATCCGACAGTTTATATAGATTGAATTAAATCTTTTGATTTCATTTAAAAATAATAGCAGTAATCAACCTTGTTCAACGTTTCTAGCTCCCTCTTATGGAAACAATTAAATTAACGGATTTAGAAAAGAGCAAGGCATATATTGTATTCATTGCCCTTGTCTGATTTACAAGCAAAGTATCTGCTCGTGGAATCGAATGATGCCACAGACCGAGCAAACATTGTTTTTGTGACTTCTCCTCTTTTTATTGTTATTATTATTGTTGTTATGATTGTTTTAGCGACTTCAGGCAAACAGCGCAACAATTATTACAGACGCACTTATGACATGCATGAAGCTTTTACGTACGAATGAAGACTCGGCACTCCAAAACGTACCGTTTGATGCATGTGGATCTATTCTATGTGTGAAAACTAATGGCCGCAGTGTGAATATGGTTTCGGAATAAGACCATAACACTTGCAGGAAACATAGTAAAACACCTGGAGGTCACTTAAGAGATTACCTATCGGCGCTAAGCTTTTACAACGGAGTGACAATGAGTGTTTCGCAGGATGCTGAGGTCTGCGAAGAGCAAGTTGAAAACGATTGACTTACGATTGTGATTCTGCCGAGGCCCTCCGTGAACTCTGAAGGTTTGTTCGGGTCCGTCGGATATAGCGCAGTGGGCGTTCGTTCAGCATGGCGGAACAACTGGGCAAAGTATTTCAAGTCAAGTAATAGTCAGGCTTAACACTTATAATAGTACGATTTCATTCCATTTTACACATTACTGTGACTGAAACTTACTAAGCCATCTTTTTCCTTCGTTTAGAATGTTCAGGAACTTTGTTATCTATGTCTTTTATTAGCTACGAACTAAAACAATTATAATCGCTACGTAAGCGAAACTTACCACGTGAATCTGTCTTAGGCTCTCGCTATTTCGTAGGGTTTCTTTAAAGCCTTCTGAAATCGAGCGCAAGTCCATACTCTGTACTATAGACGCTGCCATCAAAAAAACACCTATTGAAATAGAGCTGTGTAATTATCAAGCCGGGAAAAAATCAGTTAGAACCAGCAAATAAAGTTTCAAACAAAGGAGCCTGAGGGCTGATGTCATGGTAATCCAGAAGTAACGTATTATATTTTTGGGCTAAATATGCCACATTTCGAAGATTGATTGCGTTTTCCTAGATCAGAACTAAATTATATCTTTAGTAAACGAGTCACCTTGTTATATGGCTCGAATACCGTGTCCATCTGATCAACGAATTAATCAGGACATGTCATCGGTTAGAGGTTCGAGTATCTCATTTTCTGCACCCCCACCGATACGCTTGGTGTTTTCAGCCGGCCAATCAGCTCAACAACACAGCCGAAGAGATCGTAACAACTATATATGTTCATAGCGTATACTCGAAACTAGGCAAACGAATGATTTGTATATTCTTATGCGTGTAAAATGATCAAACTCATAATGGTCTGAATACTGCGTTATGTCGATCAGCTGTAAACCGTATGCGTCGGATGAGGATTTAAAGCAGTCCAGTTTGGTCCGTATTATCGCGTTTGTCTATGGAAACACTAGCTAGATCGTACGTTTTACCTCATTTTGTAGAACGTGCTGTAGTAATCAGCTGCCAGCGGCTATGGCTACCATTGGCGCGTATGGCCGATAATGACTTATAGGGGACCGAGTGCATCCTGAGATCGCCCAGCAGGAATCATCTACTGGTGTCGTTGATAAAAGCCTTTCCATTAGAGAGGTGGCGAGTGAATCTGGAATGAGCGAGTCTGCATGGCGGAAGCAGCAGCTCAATACTGGAAGAGTTCCAGCTGCTGGTGCTCTAAACGAGCCTAGATTAGCGTGTGTCCGTGATTGTTGTATGTTTAACGTATACCAGAAAGCCGCAGTAGCTCGGCCAATACACGCAGAGATCATGCAGCACCACACTCAAAGCAAGGCCGACTGCGTACGAGCTTCGTGATTACGTGGATAAAAAAAAAATGAATAATACCTGCAACTTTCGACTACAAGAATCCCTATATTTAAATAACAAAACAAAAGCTAGGATCACTATCACTGCATTTTTTCCTTGTACTAGCCTTAATTTAGGCTACATGGAACCGCGCGAACGAAGCTGACGGTTTAGCCGGCCGCAACTGAGACAAACCACCCGCGTATCGAAATTCATGCGTAGACAACTAGGCATTAGATACATTTAACAAGCCAATTAAACACTAAGTTTTACGATCTGTATTGGCGTGATGCACTATTTTAGACCGGTAGCACTCTTCCAGCACAGAACGAAGCCCTTCCACGCTACCTCGCATATCCCAAGGTTCAGTGAACAGATTCGTTTGTGGGGCGTATTTAAATCAAATTATGACC
This sequence comes from Varroa destructor, assembly GCF_002443255.2. Classification (NCBI taxonomy): domain Eukaryota; kingdom Metazoa; phylum Arthropoda; class Arachnida; order Mesostigmata; family Varroidae; genus Varroa; species Varroa destructor. The sequence continues at coordinate 47,119,775 of NW_019211455.1, read as the reverse complement.
AAATTATTATTTTTTTAATCGTGTATATATACGTATATATATATATATATATATATATATATATATATATATATATATAAAGTGTAAGATCAGTGTTGCCGTAAGTTGTCGTAGTACTTTGTAGTACTGCAAAGATGTTCACTAACCCGGGGGCAATATTGCTTAGCCGACACCTTACCGCGTCACCTGCAATGCTAGATATCGTTCCGAATAATTCACCATAGGTCCATTGTGGAATTACGGCGGCTTCCATAGGCGTTTCATGCACGGGAAGCCGAAATGACGTTCGAATATACCAAGTCGACAGCTAACGGTAAACATTTGGCAGATCCTGATGTGGAAGCCATGAGTGGCATTTGCAATATCTGCTTTGAGATGGCTGTAGTTCGTTCGAGTACTGCCATCATCAGTCACTCAAGTGTAAACCCTTTTTTATTTAACGGGTTGTAGTTAGGACCGGCTATAGTTGGATTTTAAACGTGTACAAGCAGTTCCCACCTATCCACGATGCATTGCAGGTTGGCGAATTAGACAATTTAAGGAAGTACACACATCTCTGACATGATCCTTCGTGACAATATCTTGCTTTGCTAAATATACATCTTTAATCGTTATATTATTATGTAATATGTGTATAATAATGGTGGGCTTCCTTTCTGAAGAGATTCGCTTTCTTCTTTATTCTACAGGTACATAAACCAATTGTTCATTCCCAAGTGATTGATTTGCTAGAGACGGTTACGGTCCACTTAACAAGCTACATTTTGTTTATTACGTTCTGAATTACAAAACAAACTTTAATTGTACTTTTTATATATAGTATAGAATTATTATTGGGAAGCTATTCACAAATAGACGACATTTGGGGAATCATCCTCTAAGTAGTACTAACTTTGAAATTTGAGAGAAATAACAGAAAATATCGGGCAAATTCTTTTCGGTTTTTCTCATAAAATATTTGCTCACATCTCAAAAAAAAAAAGCCAGGAAGTAACAATAGGACACGCATGATCGAAATCGTCGGTCGGCTCTTGACAGCGCCACGCTAGATTTATACCTAGGCCACCATTTATCCCTAACACGGCACCCACTGCGCTATGACGGGTACTTGTCGCTGAGTTTTTCTCTAACCAATGTTACTACGAACATCTTAAGGTGATTCTCTTCCGTCTCGTTTTTTTCCAAAGGTGTCATCAGGCTTTGTCTCGTGTCTATTCTATATTCAAACACATTTTATTTGATCTGTGTAAAGGCCAGCGACTAATTATATCTATAACGTCGAACTTCTCCAGAACAAAACTTGAGTACGGTTTGCCATGCACGATGATCTAGGCACACCAGTTTACGTAACATAGTTTTCCCATTGATCATATATAGGTCGCCGTCGACCTACTGGCGCTTTCAGACCAGAAATGACCGGGTGGACAATGCGAAACATTGTCTCATCTTCTTATTCAAACAGCAATCTCACTTTCGAGGAACAAACCGAAGCCAACAACTGATTTTGGCCACTAAAAAGTACCCTTTCCTCTAAAATCCCTATTTAACTTGAATGACACCCGATCAACTTACGGTCGTCTACAACTAGGGACCTTATAACAATGATCGCTCGGTTTGTAAAGTTGAAAAGTTCATCCCCACCAAGTTCCCCCAATCAGTGCTGGAGAACTTTATAGTATTACAGTTTGACAACTAACTGCCGCAGCAAACAAGGAAAACAGTACACGACAAAAAAAAGCTAATCGGCTCAATCAGTATTCAGTAGTCGGGGGCCGACTAAGACATGACGGGAGGCATGATTATTAGGTAACCGCAAGATATTCCGTAGTAATTATGGATATCAGTTGAACTTAATCGATTATAGTTAGTTAGTTGGTTAATTAGACACCGAAAAACATACTTACCATAAACAAATACGATGCTCGCAATCATTCGAATGTTCGTCCTCCAGCTACACGCCCTTTCACTAAGGTACACAAGATCCGCCATTCTCACAACAGGTAAAAGGGGTCAAAAATGACTCAGCCAGCGTATGTAGTTCCAACTGAATGTTGGCAAAGCAGACGATCAGCACATCACAACCATTTTTGTCAAATATCCTTATCGAAAACACCCTTTTGCCTTTAGCTAGACTAACATCTACCGTTCGAAGCTGGTGCGCGCATCCAGCCATCTAGCAATATGCTTTTTCTAGAACCCGTGCCCACTGCGGATATTGCCACCTAGAAAGCGAAACAACTTACCATATAGAATTCACGAATGGTCACTCATTTGTTCCGCTATAGAA
>NW_019211455.1:47111980-47117463 GCF_002443255.2 Varroa destructor | reverse complement strand
ATCAGAATGCTTCGTTTTTTTTTCAATTTTTTTTTTACAAAAATATGTTTTTGTGCATACGTGAATAAACAATACTGATTAATTATTAATTAAAGTATCTATGCCTGACAGGCTATATGTGATTAAACTACGAACTTTACTAAGGTGTCTCAAATCACTATTTGTTTTTCTGTTTCCATCAACTACCGTTTTTTAAATATATTCTAAAATTTTTCAAACATTTTACGTTGCACCATTTTAATTTAGTTTAGGCCACAGTTCATTTTTGAATACACGCTCGTGTTGGGTGGGTCTCTCATTCCTAGAGTTTTTACTACGCAGACAATAACAGATCAATCCTGGTGGGCGATTTATGTAAGAAAATCAATGCCTTTTTGCTTCTGCTACACCACCCCAATTATATATCAGTAGGTCCGTCAAGGTGCGTCAGCTTAGATATCGCTGCTATATAAATAATACGTCGACGTTAAAAACTAATACGGCAAACCTAGCCTTATCAACCATTAAAGCAATCTTAATTATACTATACTACACTATACTATATAATAACGAATATAATAAATACACCATATAATAACGAACCTATTTCGGATTTTTTCTATAGTATATTAGAAGGCGCGTCGCAGGCAATTTGTTGGTAATAAGGTACACCATTTTCTCAAATATTTCATGCTATTTCAACCACGTACTCATTTTATATCATGAAATTGTTCTATGGAATATGCAACCAAGTTCAAGAAATCTACGTGGTAACACTTTTTCCTCATTGCAACGGTGGGTCAATTGGGTTATTGCGGTTAGAAATAATCTCAGCCAGAAAAATGGTAAATGTACGGGAAGCGTACTTGTTAGTTTGCGCAGTCCCAGCTGACCCGGTTCTGGACGTTCGGGTCGATAACAATAGATGACCTATCAGAATTCTGTATCGGCCATCTGCAGTCCATTGAGGAATGTACTATTCTATTACCCGTTATAGTCAGTTCGAGTGGCCACAAGATGTTTTGGGCAAAAGCTAGTATTCTGTCTAGGAACGTATCGAACTTTAGACATATGCAAGATGTGCAAGTTAGGTTCATCGAACCTGGATCCTGACGCGTGCAGGCATAGAGTAAGACAAACAGGAAGACGTAATAGGGCTGTATGGACCAAAATTAATTTAATTAAGAACGAAGATTTTCAGGAAATAAAAATTGTGCGAATGTGCCATCCAAAGGCCCCCTTTTCCATGACATCCAAACTGTGGATCTATGTAACCTTTACAGGGAGGGCTTATGTGACCCAGAGGCTGGGCTATATAGGTCAACAATCGCCCCGCGCGACGAAGCCAATTAACGCCATTTGGAAGCTCAGATATTACTGTTATAAGTTTTAGTCGAACAGTTCATAAATATATAATTGTTTCTGTATCTTTCTTGTTCTTAGCTTAGCGGCTTTATTTGAACAGCGTATTGAAATGGAATTGAAATTCGGTGCGAGTCGACAATTTAGGAAGGCTCAAAAACAAGAGCTCCTAATGTCATTTGTGGGAACAACAAATGCCTCACGAGCTTTATTTCTTCATCGTTGCACTAGATGGTACCAGTTGACTACCTGGCCAAATTGCACTGTTAAAGGAAGAAAGTCTTCTCCGGTAAATAGCTTTTCGTTCAGCGGAACGATTCGTGTATTCTGAGGATCTTTGACATCGTTAGTGAAGACTCATGTGCACTTCATGCAGGCACAGTTATATTATAGACTCTGATCTTTTTACGTTTAATCATAACGAAGCTTTGCCCAAGTTAATGGAGGTCAAGCTTTAAGTGGATCAAACGCTTAAACGTCCAGGGTCGTAGCCTATTTGAGCAATGCGAAGCAAGGAATAGCCTGACTACTGTTTTTTTACTGTCACCTAGGCAACTAGATTCGTGTCCTTAAACAAATTCGCTAGATTATTAAAAAAGTTTATTACGTACGATCAGATGTCTAAATTAAAGATAGAATTTTTGATTCTATTCACTGTAAGTCATGCTATACACGAAAAGTGCATTTTTTTGGGTCGCTGAAAAAAATGAGCCTTCGTTTAATCATTTCCCACAATCCGGGACGCTCTACCGGGTCCAGTCGCTATGCAAATTGGTTGGTCATTTACGAAGATCAAACGTCTCTAATGGAAAGTTAGTAAATTTACCTTATGATGCCTTGGTTTGCTGTTGCTAGCTTGATCATCCACAAGTTACTCTCATAGTGAAAACACGGTAATGATTCATAAGGATGACACGTGTAAAAGATTAACTCCGTTGCAACCATCAGCGTCACGCACACAAAGGGCCTCTATATAGTACCCCAATTACCCGCTACCCGTGGGCAGGCTTCTGCGGCGCTTCTTTGTCTTTCCACTCGTCGGGTAGCGATTTCCTTGGCATCGGGTCAGATGGCCATGCTAATGGAATACCATCTACAACCCCCGCTACGGCCGACATTACTAACACCATAGAAACCTGGAGGATATTTTACAGTGGATAACTCTAAGAATAGCTGCAGCTAGCGGGTCTCAGTGGAAAACAGCAAAATATCTCCTTTCCATTTTTAGACTCCGAAACAAAGCTTTCAATAAATCCCATGCACAAAGATGCCGTCCAGACACTATATGAGAAACGGCTTAGTTTACGAGTATATAATAATAATAATAATAGTGAATCCTGTATCTGCTTTTTTGGAGCAAACAATGTAGCACAGTTGTGGTGGGTCGCACAGATACTTCAAAAATTGTTGACTGCAAAATTTCACCCCTTCGTTGTATAACTTTTGTTTCCACAATTGTTGTTTTGCGTTTGAAGGGCAGCATACAGCCAGTCTAAAAAGTGTGGCCGATATTGCACTAGGCGCACTTCTATCAACGACCAATCTCGCAGGTTAGGCCTAAAATAGAATTGCTCTATCGGTGCTTGCGATGGCCTGTACCACCTGTTAGCCTTAGCTATTTAGCCGTTATGACGTTACAACCAATCGAGAAAAGCGTTAAGGACAAAAAGGCTGGCAGAAGCTAAGAGGCAAATTGTTACCCTTTGCCTAGTCGGCCCGCAGATATAACCTAGCAGTTCCTTGTGATATTTCGTTCTTTAAAGTCGTTTGACTTGTAGTGAATACTCTGGGCGCCGCCTTAAAGTGTGATTTGTAATAGCTAATTATACAGAGTGGAATCAAAATGTCCAGAAGAGTTACTTCGTAGTTTGCAAGCGATTGTTCAATTTTTTGCACCTATTTTCACACGTTGCCTTCTTGCTACGTTAACAGATGTATGATGAAGATCAGAATGCTTCGTTTTTTTTTCAATTTTTTTTTTACAAAAATATGTTTTTGTGCATACGTGAATAAACAATACTGATTAATTATTAATTAAAGTATCTATGCCTGACAGGCTATATGTGATTAAACTACGAACTTTACTAAGGTGTCTCAAATCACTATTTGTTTTTCTGTTTCCATCAACTACCGTTTTTTAAATATATTCTAAAATTTTTCAAACATTTTACGTTGCACCATTTTAATTTAGTTTAGGCCACAGTTCATTTTTGAATACACGCTCGTGTTGGGTGGGTCTCTCATTCCTAGAGTTTTTACTACGCAGACAATAACAGATCAATCCTGGTGGGCGATTTATGTAAGAAAATCAATGCCTTTTTGCTTCTGCTACACCACCCCAATTATATATCAGTAGGTCCGTCAAGGTGCGTCAGCTTTAGATATCGCTGCTATATAAATAATACGTCGACGTTAAAAACTAATACGGCAAACCTAGCCTTATCAACCATTAAAGCAATCTTAATTATACTATACTACACTATACTATATAATAACGAATATAATAAATACACCATATAATAACGAACCTATTTCGGATTTTTTCTATAGTATATTAGAAGGCGCGTCGCAGGCAATTTGTTGGTAATAAGGTACACCATTTTCTCAAATATTTCATGCTATTTCAACCACGTACTCATTTTATATCATGAAATTGTTCTATGGAATATGCAACCAAGTTCAAGAAATCTACGTGGTAACACTTTTTCCTCATTGCAACGGTGGGTCAATTGGGTTATTGCGGTTAGAAATAATCTCAGCCAGAAAAATGGTAAATGTACGGGAAGCGTACTTGTTAGTTTGCGCAGTCCCAGCTGACCCGGTTCTGGACGTTCGGGTCGATAACAATAGATGACCTATCAGAATTCTGTATCGGCCATCTGCAGTCCATTGAGGAATGTACTATTCTATTACCCGTTATAGTCAGTTCGAGTGGCCACAAGATGTTTTGGGCAAAAGCTAGTATTCTGTCTAGGAACGTATCGAACTTTAGACATATGCAAGATGTGCAAGTTAGGTTCATCGAACCTGGATCCTGACGCGTGCAGGCATAGAGTAAGACAAACAGGAAGACGTAATAGGGCTGTATGGACCAAAATTAATTTAATTAAGAACGAAGATTTTCAGGAAATAAAAATTGTGCGAATGTGCCATCCAAAGGCCCCCTTTTCCATGACATCCAAACTGTGGATCTATGTAACCTTTACAGGGAGGGCTTATGTGACCCAGAGGCTGGGCTATATAGGTCAACAATCGCCCCGCGCGACGAAGCCAATTAACGCCATTTGGAAGCTCAGATATTACTGTTATAAGTTTTAGTCGAACAGTTCATAAATATATAATTGTTTCTGTATCTTTCTTGTTCTTAGCTTAGCGGCTTTATTTGAACAGCGTATTGAAATGGAATTGAAATTCGGTGCGAGTCGACAATTTAGGAAGGCTCAAAAACAAGAGCTCCTAATGTCATTTGTGGGAACAACAAATGCCTCACGAGCTTTATTTCTTCATCGTTGCACTAGATGGTACCAGTTGACTACCTGGCCAAATTGCACTGTTAAAGGAAGAAAGTCTTCTCCGGTAAATAGCTTTTCGTGCAGCGGAACGATTCGTGTATTCTGAGGATCTTTGACATCGTTAGTGAAGACTCATGTGCACTTCATGCAGGCACAGTTATATTATAGACTCTGATCTTTTTACGTTTAATCATAACGAAGCTTTGCCCAAGTTAATGGAGGTCAAGCTTTAAGTGGATCAAACGCTTAAACGTCCAGGGTCGTAGCCTATTTGAGCAATGCGAAGCAAGGAATAGCCTGACTACTGTTTTTTTACTGTCACCTAGGCAACTAGATTCGTGTCCTTAAACAAATTCGCTAGATTATTAAAAAAGTTTATTACGTACGATCAGATGTCTAAATTAAAGATAGAATTTTTGATTCTATTCACTGTAAGTCATGCTATACACGAAAAGTGCATTTTTTTGGGTCGCTGAAAAAAATGAGCCTTCGTTTAATCATTTCCCACAATCCGGGTAGCGTGTGTCCGTGATTGTTGTATGTTTAACGTATACCAGAAAGCCGCAGTAGCTCGGCCAATACACGCAGAGATCATGCAGCACCACACTCAAAGCAAGGCCGTACGAGCTT
>NW_019211455.1:47065406-47111955 GCF_002443255.2 Varroa destructor | reverse complement strand
CATTTTTTTTTTATCCACGTAATCACGAAATTGGTTGGTCATTTACGAAGATCAAACGTCTCTAATGGAAAGTTAGTAAATTTACCTTATGATGCCTTGGTTTGCTGTTGCTAGCTTGATCATCCACAAGTTACTCTCATAGTGAAAACACGGTAATGATTCATAAGGATGACACGTGTAAAAGATTAACTCCGTTGCAACCATCAGCGTCACGCACACAAAGGGCCTCTATATAGTACCCCAATTACCCGCTACCCGTGGGCAGGCTTCTGCGGCGCTTCTTTGTCTTTCCACTCGTCGGGTAGCGATTTCCTTGGCATCGGGTCAGATGGCCATGCTAATGGAATACCATCTACAACCCCCGCTACGGCCGACATTACTAACACCATAGAAACCTGGAGGATATTTTACAGTGGATAACTCTAAGAATAGCTGCAGCTAGCGGGTCTCAGTGGAAAACAGCAAAATATCTCCTTTCCATTTTTAGACTCCGAAACAAAGCTTTCAATAAATCCCATGCACAAAGATGCCGTCCAGACACTATATGAGAAACGGCTTAGTTTACGAGTATATAATAATACCTGCAACTTTCGACTACAAGAATCCCTATATTTAAATAACAAAACAAAAGCTAGGATCACTATCACTGCATTTTTTCCTTGTACTAGCCTTAATTTAGGCTACATGGAACCGCGCGAACGAAGCTGACGGTTTAGCCGGCCGCAACTGAGACAAACCACCCGCGTATCGAAATTCATGCGTAGACAACTAGGCATTAGATACATTTAACAAGCCAATTAAACACTAAGTTTTACGATCTGTATTGGCGTGATGCACTATTTTAGACCGGTAGCACTCTTCCAGCACAGAACGAAGCCCTTCCACGCTACCTCGCATATCCCAAGGTTCAGTGAACAGATTCGTTTGTGGGGCGTATTTAAATCAAATTATGACCAAATTATTATTTTTTTAATCGTGTATATATACGTATATATATATATATATATATATATATATATATATATATATATATAAAGTGTAAGATCAGTGTTGCCGTAAGTTGTCGTAGTACTTTGTAGTACTGCAAAGATGTTCACTAACCCGGGGGCAATATTGCTTAGCCGACACCTTACCGCGTCACCTGCAATGCTAGATATCGTTCCGAATAATTCACCATAGGTCCATTGTGGAATTACGGCGGCTTCCATAGGCGTTTCATGCACGGGAAGCCGAAATGACGTTCGAATATACCAAGTCGACAGCTAACGGTAAACATTTGGCAGATCCTGATGTGGAAGCCATGAGTGGCATTTGCAATATCTGCTTTGAGATGGCTGTAGTTCGTTCGAGTACTGCCATCATCAGTCACTCAAGTGTAAACCCTTTTTTATTTAACGGGTTGTAGTTAGGACCGGCTATAGTTGGATTTTAAACGTGTACAAGCAGTTCCCACCTATCCACGATGCATTGCAGGTTGGCGAATTAGACAATTTAAGGAAGTACACACATCTCTGACATGATCCTTCGTGACAATATCTTGCTTTGCTAAATATACATCTTTAATCGTTATATTATTATGTAATATGTGTATAATAATGGTGGGCTTCCTTTCTGAAGAGATTCGCTTTCTTCTTTATTCTACAGGTACATAAACCAATTGTTCATTCCCAAGTGATTGATTTGCTAGAGACGGTTACGGTCCACTTAACAAGCTACATTTTGTTTATTACGTTCTGAATTACAAAACAAACTTTAATTGTACTTTTTATATATAGTATAGAATTATTATTGGGAAGCTATTCACAAATAGACGACATTTGGGGAATCATCCTCTAAGTAGTACTAACTTTGAAATTTGAGAGAAATAACAGAAAATATCGGGCAAATTCTTTTCGGTTTTTCTCATAAAATATTTGCTCACATCTCAAAAAAAAAAAGCCAGGAAGTAACAATAGGACACGCATGATCGAAATCGTCGGTCGGCTCTTGACAGCGCCACGCTAGATTTATACCTAGGCCACCATTTATCCCTAACACGGCACCCACTGCGCTATGACGGGTACTTGTCGCTGAGTTTTTCTCTAACCAATGTTACTACGAACATCTTAAGGTGATTCTCTTCCGTCTCGTTTTTTTCCAAAGGTGTCATCAGGCTTTGTCTCGTGTCTATTCTATATTCAAACACATTTTATTTGATCTGTGTAAAGGCCAGCGACTAATTATATCTATAACGTCGAACTTCTCCAGAACAAAACTTGAGTACGGTTTGCCATGCACGATGATCTAGGCACACCAGTTTACGTAACATAGTTTTCCCATTGATCATATATAGGTCGCCGTCGACCTACTGGCGCTTTCAGACCAGAAATGACCGGGTGGACAATGCGAAACATTGTCTCATCTTCTTATTCAAACAGCAATCTCACTTTCGAGGAACAAACCGAAGCCAACAACTGATTTTGGCCACTAAAAAGTACCCTTTCCTCTAAAATCCCTATTTAACTTGAATGACACCCGATCAACTTACGGTCGTCTACAACTAGGGACCTTATAACAATGATCGCTCGGTTTGTAAAGTTGAAAAGTTCATCCCCACCAAGTTCCCCCAATCAGTGCTGGAGAACTTTATAGTATTACAGTTTGACAACTAACTGCCGCAGCAAACAAGGAAAACAGTACACGACAAAAAAAAGCTAATCGGCTCAATCAGTATTCAGTAGTCGGGGGCCGACTAAGACATGACGGGAGGCATGATTATTAGGTAACCGCAAGATATTCCGTAGTAATTATGGATATCAGTTGAACTTAATCGATTATAGTTAGTTAGTTGGTTAATTAGACACCGAAAAACATACTTACCATAAACAAATACGATGCTCGCAATCATTCGAATGTTCGTCCTCCAGCTACACGCCCTTTCACTAAGGTACACAAGATCCGCCATTCTCACAACAGGTAAAAGGGGTCAAAAATGACTCAGCCAGCGTATGTAGTTCCAACTGAATGTTGGCAAAGCAGACGATCAGCACATCACAACCATTTTTGTCAAATATCCTTATCGAAAACACCCTTTTGCCTTTAGCTAGACTAACATCTACCGTTCGAAGCTGGTGCGCGCATCCAGCCATCTAGCAATATGCTTTTTCTAGAACCCGTGCCCACTGCGGATATTGCCACCTAGAAAGCGAAACAACTTACCATATAGAATTCACGAATGGTCACTCATTTGTTCCGCTATAGAAGCATGATTGTCCAATCCATAGAAAGAGCGTAGTCATGACTGGTCGCTACAGTGAAAAGAACACATAAAAAAAACAAGCTTGTTTTAATGCAAATACAATACTATAGTGCTCCTACTACTGATACGTTGATTTTGCTGTGTAACTAACGTTTCGATGGGAGACTCACCCGTGAATGCGCACGCCTGATGGCGGCCCTCAGATGTAAGACCTTCGACGGTCTTTGATGGAGCGTTGTCTTTTTGATGACCAACGGAAAGGCTGATAGAGCCGATGGCGATAGTCGTATGGGCCTGCGAGCTAAGCGTCGGCAGAACGCGAGTGGAGGTCGTTGGCTTTCATGTTGTCAATTATATTTAAAGTCATACGATTTATCCATTTCTTTTGACGGCAGCAGAACTAAGGAGTTTTTGACGTGCAAATTCATCAGCGCGCACAGAAGATAAAAATATTATAGGTTGGACTAAAGCGCATTTTGTATAGAAATGCTGCATAAACATTAAGTAGGATCGATTGTTTTGTTATCTTGCTTTTAAAACATATATAAACTGTTTTATGCAATATTCATTTCTTTATTTCTGCGTTCAAGTTTCATTTGTCAAGTCATCAAACTCTTTGAGTCGTCATCATTCAAACTTCCTCTTTTTAATTCAGAAATCCATCGAGTGAAAGAATATAGACAGGACCTCTATTTACTACTACTTCATTCCGAATTTTTCGCCGGCTTCAGCTCACACCTCAATGTGTTAGTGTAATCTTTCTAAGCCACAGAGATTGTATCCAATGAGAGTCGAATTCGTGGATGCCCTAAATTTTGTTCCTTTTTTAGTTACCCCCCACAGACTTATCCTGGCTTAGCAGTAGTAACCCGCTACTAACTATTATTACACTGTTTTTAATAGCAATAGCAGGAGCGGTAGTGCAACAATCAAAACAAGTCGCCGTGACCATCGTAGTCCATTCAACTGTTCTTCTTTATACCATTTCGACCTATCCTATAAGGCCGGCCCTACAAAGTACAGCACATCATGCTGCCACATTCAGCGCACATATACAGCTTATAACCTTTCCCCCAGATACCACTCCACAGTTTTCCCATAAGTTTACCCGCACTCCCCCTGTTCCCCTTTCATATACCCCTGAGCCTTAGCAGCAGCAGCAGCATTCAATGGACGGTAAGTCTGCCTATGTTTTTTATTATATATATAGCGGTAGTAGCAGCGGTGGCGCCATCAAGTTAGGCCGAGTGACGACATCGTGGGAGGCGCGAATGTCCAAACTGGTCATCGAATGAAATGAGCCACGGCAGCAAAGGAAGCTCTGTCGGGGCTTTGTTTATGAGTTATTTTACTTCTGAGGGGCTTACCAGCTCGAACGGCAAATTCGGTGTTCCTTCTAGGCTTCGCCTAGACATCGCGATGGCAATGCTTGGGAATGAGCCGCTTTCTTTAGGCGCCTAAGGACAAGGTTATAATGCTGTTCGATAGCGATGGAGACGACTTTAGCCCCGGAGCGGAACCTGGCCATCGAAAAAATAACTTGATGAGGTGCGTGTTTGGGCGCGTGCTTGCTAGTTTTTGCCACCGGTTACCGCCAGACGGCTTTTCGCTTTGCTTTTTACTGCTGAATTTGATTGATGAACAGACAGCATCAAGCAAAGCTTTAAAGCAGCCCTAGTTCGTTCGTTAGCTACCAGCGACTCGATAAAATTGGAACGTTCATCACATTAACATTAGAAGCAAAGCGAAGGCGGGCTGCAGAAGCTTCAATATACCGGCTAAAAGAGAAAGACCGCGCGGGCGGATCGAAAAGCCTTGTCTCGAGTTATTGGGGCAACATCCAATCAACGAATAAGAACTCATGATGGCGGGACGCCACCCAGCACCAGCAAACTCCTCATCAAGGGCAAGCCGCACCATTAAATGCCTGCTAGGATCTCAAAACCTAAGCCCCTCAGATAGTTATATGTTTCAATCGAAAATCACTACAGTTACCACTGGCAAGTGGTCGACGTAATGTGGAAACTACGCGGGGGCGTTGGCTGCGATCGAAGTCAACTGAAGATGGCCAGAGGGTTGCCCAGTGTGAAGTTAAGGTGTGTTAGAAGTCGGAGAGCACTGGGGTGTATAGGGGAAAGAAAAGATCGAGGTCTCACTGTAAGCAGTAGCAATTACTGGATTATACTGAAATGGGTTCTCAAAAAAAATTGGATAGAACCAAGCGGGTTTTTGTCGAATCGTGCGCAGTTGGGAACTATTAAGCGCAACTACAGTAGGTATTAACGTCAAATACTGTCTCGTAGATACCCCTTCCTGGCTAGAATCAAAAAGTTTTACATCTTATTCTGTGTTAACTCAGAAGGTGCAGTCTGGTTTGTTCCATTGGATTCTGATAGGCATATGAAAGTTAGAAACATCTTAAATGAACCAAACGAGTTTCGTAGACTAAAGCAACTTACATAGTAAAAAATTGACCTACACCAGATCTTACAAACACAACTGCGGCCTTATGATTACGTCCTAGTAATGATTATTAATATCAGTAACTTTGGAAATTTTAAACTTTCATTAGTGTTTTATTCAGGTAGCTAACTTCAATCATATAGGCTGATAAAAATAAGCTAACTAAATTCCCTTTATAGTAAAGAGGTAAGGTTTTACGAAGTTGATAGATTGGTAGTCTATAAGTTAAAGGGGTAGCTGTCTTCTTCGAATTCACGGCATTAAACTATACTTCTGAAAGCTTTTTTTAGTTCTCATAATTTTAATATTCAGCCTATCAGAATCAATACGAGTGGCTATTTTCAATTGATGAAAACGGTTCATTTTCTGATTGTTATTTATATACTCGCCGAATACATTACGGTCCTACATTTATGCGGCCACCGACGATCAGCTATGCGCGTCCATCGAGGATTTACCTCGATGGCCGCACAATAGGCATAACGGGACGCCAGTTTTTCTAAGTGAATCGTTTAGGTCTAATTTTTAACTTAGCTCTAACTTGATAAAGGCGTTAGAAGATGATCTAATTTTAATTCAGTTTAAGTTGCTGATCAATCCGGCTTAGCTTAACTAATTTGAAATATGTGCGTATTAGTCGACGGCTATACCAGGATGGTTCATATAGAAGGTTCATACGAGTATGCTTCCAGCTAGTGGAAAAAGTTTTCAAGTTAGATTTCTTTTGTTTGTTGATGGGTTGATATTTGAAGTTGGTTTTTAGGAACTGAAAATCATTACAAATGAAATACCCACTATGTCTACAGATTTCTTGCGTCACTTAGCCATCATGTCATATTTTTCAAATAGGAACTTTTACCTGCAGTAAAACAATGTTCACGTCCATGAAATCTATCAGTGATTTGTAAGTACATCTTGTATCACAACGAAGTGCGACGGGGAGCATCCTACAATACATACACAGCAGGTACCGATACACAACTTCAATTGACGTTTTTGCACCAGCCGAATACTTTTGGCCTGAGTTTCGATGACTAGTTAAACCGTTATTGATGTCCTATTTAAGTCGAACCCCCTGACACTACATTACACATATACCTTAATTTCCGGGTTAGACGAAACATACTATTATCCAATTTTCTTCTGATGAATGTTCCTTCTGATTCCGATTGAAAAATTCGGGATGTATTTACTTTGTGTTATTGGGATATGAGGCCTACCCGCTATTTTTTCACAACAAACACCTGACAGGGCTCATATCCACCCATCCATCTGCTCGAAAGCTCGCTCTATCTATCTATCTATCGCTTGTTGCGCTGCTGAGAAGCATACCCCATAGTGTGTACGGCGATTTTATGTAGTAATTTCTTAATACTTCGAAAAATGTTTTTTTTTTTCTATCACCTGAAATACGCTTCTATATCTCTCGCTGTCAATATCTGAGGACGCTAAATGCCACATGTGAATTCTCTACTACGAAGTACCGTATCATAACTGCGTTGCGGCCAGAATGAGTGAGAACTAATCAGCCATCAACCCGCAGCAGGCCCTTTCTGTTCTTTCTATTTGCATTTCATTCGTTTTTCCAAACTCTTAAATAGAGCTCCGCCGTGACCAGATTTCTTGCGTATGGTCGAATCGATTTTGGAGCCTTCCTCCTCCTAACCACCGCCGACCCCTGCCGCCAATTCACTCCAAAGCCATTGAACACATTACCTTCTCTGTATGCACTTGTTTTTGTCCTTAAACCTTTATCAGCGTCAGGCACCCATCATAAATTTACACTTAGTTCGTCTTCACAATTTCACCGGTTTCCTTTTTAGCTTGCATTATTGCTCGTCAACTTTATGCTATCCGGTGGTGTCGAAAGGTGTACACACTTTTCCACCTGATGAAGAAAGGCGTCGAGTGCTTTTTTGGGTGACATGACTGCATTCGACATAACAAGGTAATAATAGGGATGACAGCGCGATGGACATGTCTCACTCATGTGCAAGGTCCTAGCACTACCAAAGTCTCTTGAGGTTATCATCGTTGGAGGCTTCAGGCCGTTTCCTTCCTGCCTAATCCATTCACGATTGAACGCGGCCAATGCGGGATCGCATCGTCCGCTTGAGTAAACTAGCATCACCTCGAGATTCTCGTGGCCCAGCTCTCTCTACAGAAAGATGTCACCTCGTTATAGCCCAGCCGTCACTTTAAAAGTTTACACAAGAAAGCACGGCTACAAAGGCCCATTGGCTCAAGAAGTGACGCATAACGGGTGAACAGCTGAACGTATGAAAAGCGCCTCTATACACTATTCGACAGCGGTGAAAAGGGTAAGACGCGATCGGTATAATCGCTGGTCTATAGGGAGGGGGGTCACCCCTTACAGCTCAATCTAGGCATAATGCCAAGAAACCTCTCTTCACACCACCCAAGTCTTATTCGCGATGGAGGCGGGGGGCGGGGGGGGGGGTCTTGTAACAAGTCTCTAAGCCGCATGGATAGCTGATGTTGAGCCACAGCTATTGCTTGCCCAGTGCAATTGACTGGGCTGGCCATGTGTCGAATCAGCACTATCAGTTAGCGGGAGCACCCAGTGCTTAGGGTTCTTTATACGAATGTACGTATAAAGTCTGGGATAAGATTGTCTTTACTCACACACTCACTTCATCTTTGTTTCCTTGCTTATCCTAGTTGCTGCCCATTCATGTGTACGAACCCCTTTCCTAGTGCGACCGGCACCGTCGAGCCCAGGTTTAACATTTTTACACATTTTCTTGTAAGCGGGGCATTACATTAGACGAAAACGAAAACGTCAACCATCACATGGTTTAGATATCAACAATGCGACAATTACTGCATGAATAGAAAGATGGCGTTGTAAACCTTCTGCGGTATCATTATGGTTCATCTGTATGGACATATGTACCGACACATGTGTGAACTTGGAATACTTGGAATTACCTAAGAAGATCAACTTCTGAAACTTCTGTCGCGCTAGAAGGTAAGGTATTTGACGGAAGATTTCTTAGAGCTTGGACCTGTTAGACGAAAACCAACGAGTAAAATAAAAGAGCGCTTCGCTAAGGCGTAAAACGGCCTTGGCTAACGTGTTGGTCAACAGTAAAAGGTTTGGGTAAAATTGAATCGAAGACGCCGCAAGGACTGTGCTTGATATGATACCGCATGCTGCAGCTCTAGAATGCAGCTACATTGAACCGGCCAAAAGCAATGTATGCCTACAAGCCGCTGTAAAAAAAAATGGAGCATTACCACGAAGTAGTCCCCACCTCGACTGGGCAGTCTTCTTAGTTAAACCGAGCGAAGCTGAGTACGTATACAGGGTGAGGACGATGGAAACAGTGTTCAGGGGGCTCAAAGTTATTTTGTAAGGCTGATTGCATTTATATACTTTTTCAATCTAAGCAGGCACCATGCACCTGCACCGTAACAACCACATGTCTCTAACAATAGCTCTGTTGCGAGTCCTTTCTGCGTCCTGTATACAGTAGTTCGATGCCTGATCGCCGACACAACTCTGTAGTGACTAGTGCGCTGTGGTACTACGTTGAAGCGAAGGTCGAAAGCGCGCAAAAGATCGAGAGACAGATCTAAGGGGGGCCTTTTGGGGTAGTACACAAGGGGATCTTTTGGGCTCGTATACAGTACCTCCGACCGACTTGTATGTGATAGGGAACGAGGTGCGGAAAGCCGAGTGAAGACATGAAAATTCAACGCAGACGACAGAGGTTGGGGAGAAAAACTGAAAGACTTGGCAGACCACAGCCGCAGCCAATGAATAGGGCTGGTTGTGGGCCACTTGATGCCAGATGGTGTTCGAGAAAAACTGAAACGAGGTGGAAACGAGAGTTGAAGGATAAAATAAGGAAAAGCAACGAAATGTGTTTCCTGACCAAATCATCCTGGCCGTCGATGATAAACCGAGTGAGCTCGAACCCACCAGGTAAAGAGACGGAGGTGTTCAAAACCTGCCCTGAAACCATGCCTAGAGCTTGTCAACAAGATAAACACCGGCAGCTGAGTGTTAAAAGCTGGGTAGAGCTTGACGCCTGGTTGAGCTTGTTCGCCATCAGAGCTAGACAATGCAGCTGAGCTTTCGGGACCGGGTAAATTTAAATGGTGAAAGCCAGCCAGCAAAATACGGATATGGATCAATAGCTTTAATTGGTGCGAGCACCACCGACAAATAACTAAGTGTCCGCGAATATACCATGTGTACCTGAGGAGTTTGTTGGATGACGACGTTTCATCATCCGACTGATTGTACAGGAGATCCGCTTACTAAAGTTTAATGATATACGGGGTATTTCGTTGTTGCCAATTTTCAGTGTTTAATTTCTCGCATACTCTCGCACTTTGTTTTCCTTTTTTTAATTTCAACTTTTAGCTAACGTCGTTCGTTTGGCGGCAATTTTAAATTTAATGAATCGTGAGAGTAGTTATGTTTTATAGCGGTCGAATGGATGCTCGGCAGAGTTCGTCTGTTCATAACTGATCCAGAAAGGAAGCGCCTCTTGTAACTTCGTGATGTATTTCATTGGCTTTTCTATTTTGTCTTCATTCTACCCCTAGTTCTCTATAGCCAGTCATGACAAGTGGCCGACGGAGAGGTTGGCGAAAGAGTGCTTATACGCGCTATGGTCGATAGCCACCCACCGGCTTCGGAGCAGGTTCACGCGTTGATTGCTCGATGCCAGCAAATCTATAGAGAAGTAGTTCATTGCTGTTACTAAATACGGTTCAAGTTGGGCTCTCCATCTGTCGAACTTTCTCCCTGTAAAGTGGCGCTGCTGTGAGACGCGTCTCATGCTAGCGCTTCGGTCGGGTAATTCACTTGCACGGCCTAACAGGCGCATCTATTTCTAGGTGTTAATCATGATGTACATTTAGTCGTACGACAAGGACTTCGAGTGGAAAAAAGCTAACTAACGAAGCTATATACGACTCGAAGCTACGATGTACTTTTGCGGCAGCTATTGTCTACGTAGAGATCCATTATGTAGTTGAATTGCCATTTAGTCAAGAATGAAGCTTCATTCTCTTCAGTTTTTTTTTTTTTTGTCGTTATTATTGTTGAAACTCGAAAGCAATTCCAATCGATTAACTCGGGTGATCCGATGACACAGTCGATATATTCGCCGTTCGCCTATGAAAAGGTTTGCTCATTTGTAAACTCGCTAATATTGAGTGGATATAATAATATTCAAGCGTTCGTTTGGGGAATGGTTTGTGTCGAAGCGTTCTGTAGATTTGAATCACCAATTAAATAGCTAGACGACGCTTCATGGCACCAATTTTTAGAAAAAAAAAAAACAAATGAACTTCACCACCCGCTAACGGAGCAGCTGAGCATAATGAAATCGAATCGACTACAACATGAACATTCATCGCACTGTTGCATTTAGAGGATGAATTTACGCGGCAACTTTTGAAAACTACAAGTAGATCTGAGGCGAAATACTGAACAAGTAAAGGGTACTCGACGTTGTTTATTAAGATTGTCACTTCGCCAAAAACTCCATCGTACCATCTACAGCTGTCCCGGTACTGCTTTGCTAGTCGAATATAAACGTATATAACTAACGAAAACTCAACTTTCTAAGGCTAAATTAGATCTTACAATTGCATAGACGTTCTTCTTCGCAGGTAGAACTCGGTCGGTTCTTGCTACAGACAACTTCGTATGTTTTGAAATACTCAAATGTATATATATATATATATGATAGAAAATCTGTATAGATGTTAAATGTTGCGCTTAAAATAGAATAAAGCTTTGGGGGAAATTTAGCTTGTCTTCATGTCCTAGATAAAGAATTAAGAAGTTACTTTTGCAAGTTCCCTTAGCAATACCTGAGTAGAAATGAACAAGATATCTCTTGGTGCACTAATTAGTACCTATTGTAACTGGGTTTTCTCTTGAGACGCCCCTGTGCCGTATCGACCTAAGCTATTTAATATGACATTTATTTTGACCGTACGTTATTGCAGACCTTTGTCTTCCAATGGAACCGGTCAATCTGCTTAGCTTCGTAAATCCATCTAAAACCCCCGGTGCTACTTGGCTTCAAGTTGGGCTGCTTATCTCATAGATACGCCACTTTAGCCAATAGAAATATAACGGAGACAAGTCAACCACTCAACCGTATTGCATCTATTTGGATTGTTTATGTACTCATCTGCTTTTCGCTGCTTAATACACGCACAGCCCACACACACACACACACATATATATATACTGAGCGATCGAGTTATCTGCCGTTCCATCAGATGCTTTATATTGAATGAGTAACTGAAGTGCATAAAGCGCCAATGAAGTGATGATATATTTGAAGAGAAATCTACTATCGGAGTGTTTTCGTATGTAGTCAAATATATATATATATATATTCCTTATAATATGAAACGCCGTTTGGCCTATATTTTCTAAACGTATTTACAAGCACTGCGGCGTAAAAATGTGTTTGAACAAAATCTAAGTATGTTTCTTCTAAGAAATTGGTATATTAACTACTTTTTGTTGAAGAGACATCTACTAGAACTCTATCATACTGGAAAAAAACAAATTGTCCTTTGTTTTACTTGAATTCAAAGCAATTGCTACCTTCGAATTACATGTTTATCTAGCTAGCTAGCTAATCTCATGTTATTGCTATAAATAAATTTCGTCACACGTATGTAACAGTTTAATGGGCCGAATTCAAGAACGCTACCCTTGGTACTTGTATTGGTAATTAGGGAAAATTCCTAGTCGTAAATGCTTGTCATATATGTCCTCATACATAGAGGTGACCCATTGCGTCATGGTTATAATCAATGACAGAAGCGTGTGTAATTCTATAATCGCTTCCCATTAACGTCGCTCCTGTAGTTTTTGTTGTGCACATTTCCGAGGCATAGCAACTTGACTTAGGTGTCCATGATACTTTTGGCCTTCGTCCAGGTGCCGCTATCCTGAGCCGACAAGTTTCATAGTACAAGTCCTCTAAACAACGTGTTCTCTCAGCGCTGAGGATGACCCAGCCCACTTTCCTTCATTCGACCTACTTTAAATCGTGATTCATCGAGCCAGCGACAAACGCCGGCAGAATCGGCAGCAGCGCACCATCCCTTGGCAGAACTATAGCAAACAGATCAGAACGATAAGGAAAGATGCACCTGATCATCCTAGACAGTCTGCTACAACCACGATACACATTCCTAAAAATGAAATGGAAGCTGTGTTTATAGAAGCAGTAGGGCTGTTCGTGCCGCAGTACCCTTACCGGAGTACTTAGGACTCCGGATTTAAAATTAGTACCGGCCCATCTCAAACGAGTAGAAGACAAATTCAACGCTGCTTCCATACATAGATCCAATATCACACACTTCGCCTAGCGACGCACCAATGTTGGGTAGGCTACAATAGATTCAAAACGATACAAAATAGGTCGATCTTCTCGGATGCTGTTAAGGAGAGGGTCTTCACATTTCAAGTCCGCTAGCCTGAACAACAAAAACTTGTGATTCACGTCAGCACCATAAACCACCCTTACATAAACTATTATAGTATTGAGCCAAGGCATTGATGCGCATGTGTACCAGCTGAGTTCGCGTTCGAAAAAAAAAAATAGGAAAGCTACTCACACACGATCCATCTCTGCTTTCGACCTTTCCTTCCACGATAAAAAAAATTAAGCTCCCCATGAACCTCCCGAGCCGAAGGGGAACCAACCTCTGTCTGTCATCGTCGTGGCGCAGCAGCATTTCGAACAAAATTAATGTTTAGACTAGATCATACGACTTTCAAATTGGCCTGGCACCGACTGTACTGCTGTCACCATAGCTTTTCCCGCTATTTCGATCCGCCTTCAACAGGGCGGATATGCCACTCACGCCTACTAACTCTGCCGAAAAGTGAATTGTCGTAGGGGCGCAGTCGAAAGCCAGCGATCCTCAACACTACCAGCCCGCTATTTTGGACTAGATAGCTGGATGTATGGAGGACAAGCAAAATGAAGGGATTCAATAGGAAGTCGACAACCTGAAATAATGATTCTGGAAATGGGTTACGGCGTAAAAGCAACGAGCAAAACGTTGTAAAAAAGATAATATAACAGGTTTTATACAGAGGGAGCAAACATCCGAACACGACAACTGGTAGCGAAAGACGAGTTCCTTGTAGAGGGCCTTTAGGCGACGAAGTAAAAAGATAATGTTAAGAAAATGAAAAAAGCTAATATCAGTTAAAAGGATAAACAGTATATTAAGGTCAATATAGATCTTATAGCATATTCCGACATCGAGTAAGATACAACTGGTGCTTGAACATACTCTGTTATTTAATTTTAATTTACTGAAACGTTCGAAACGTTTTTACTGAAACTTATTTCGAGTAGATTGTTGAGATCTAACAAACATAGCTGCTGATATGCCAATTGAAAATACGCCACCAGGATGTTTTCTTTCTACCAATATACAGTTAGAGTTCAAATGAAAATGGAGACAGGAAGTAACTTCTGCTGTCCAAGCTCTGCAAACACATTTCTGGGCTAGATGATTATACGTCTGGCTGTAAGAGCGGCCATTTAGCCATTCGTACGATTTACATTAATAACTTAACAGCGAAAATGCATCATATTCCCGCGTTAGCACTTTATTAATACCGGCAGCGATCAGTGCTGTCCGACTGTTTGCGCAAATCTATATTTGTATGAGGTTCTTCTTGTAAACGCAAATCATTATAATTTATGACACTTTTCAGGATCACAAATGCACAGGCCGCACTCCTAGCGCCCCACGAGGTGTTACCAAAGAAAGCCGAAGAAGCTCGAGCTGCTGTTATACGGCTTCTCAAGCTTCTTCTTGTTAAGTCCTCGGTAAACATTGGTGTATTCCATCTATCATCGAAGGAGAAACCTCACCGCCACTTCGGATGGGGTAGTGAGTTACTGGTACGTGCAAGTGGCTCCGATCTGGCACCCACAGCTTTTGGGATGAGACAGGACGGCTGTAATAGCTTCTGCTCGACCGAGTGTTCGACTCGTATACAAAGATCGTCTGCTTGCCGTCTTCGAGATACGAAATAACAGGTACCGGGGAACTGGCAAAATCAAACATTTATTTACGTAAATGGCCGTCTCTATTTGCGACTGACCTTATGGCAGGCGCCGCTCGTCCTATTTCTCGCTGCCTCGTCCAACATATTGCAATCATCCAAGACACTGTGTGATGAAGGACCACATCCGTAAACTGCGAAACGCTCTCTCTCTCTCTCTCTGTACGATCTAGGTGTATGTATGGAGCCTAGTTCAATTTTCCCGCCAACCGCTTTCTTTCGCCCCTCGCCATCAGCCAGTTCTTGCAGTCAAATAACAGACAGGCATAAGCACAGTATTTACCATATTTCTTCTCTTGAAATTCGTTTCGCGTATGGCCATTTCAGTTGATAGTCGTTGACTGCCCTGTTCGGTTCGATACTAGTTTGCTATTGTCACCCGATCTACCGTTGGCTTACACACCTGTGTAACGGGTCATGCTAGTCGGATTTACCCGAGATCCGTGACCTTTTACAGCTGGCCAGTCATACAGTTGTTTTCGAAATTATTCTACTTGCTTTCGCCTGTTGAGAGCTATCGCAGTAAGCTAAATAGTTAGCTTGTTGATGTACTGATGTTTGCCAAAGGATTGCTGGAGCTATACCAGTGCACCGTAGAGATAAACAAATAGCCATATATTGTATTGCAAAGATCACGCTAAGGGTGGGCTTGTGAAACGGCTACTAGACGAAGAGCATGGTATAGCATCACATTACCATAACCATAAACAGCAGCAGCATTGACAACGGTATGATACACAATTTAAAGAACACAGATGAGGTACCATGAGTTCTTTCGGCCGAGCCGTTATCTGGGTATAAACAATCCATTTTCAAGGGTCTGTGTCATGTCTGAGCGATACGCCGTCACTTATTATTGTTCCCTCTTCGGGAGAGCGAACACTTAGTTTTTCTTTTTGCTAAAAATTACTTAAATATTTTACCTATTATTTATATTTTTCACGGTAGCGCTGAACCGATATTTCTACGATAATAGAACTTGTAGATTCTCAAAACTTTGAAATAAGTATCTACGAAATATTTAAGGTTTAACAACTTCAATTAACTGGATAAGTTAATACTTATAAAATAGCCACGAATATTCGAATAACAATCGTTAGATATGTGTCATACAAAAAATCTAACATTCTATAAAACAAATACGAAATCTAAATTGTTCCAAGATAATGATAACTGCCGTTCCATACGAAAGAACGGGAATTTTCCCATTTTAATCGGAACCTTAAAGAGGAATTATACGTCTTCGGTTGGATGCGGCATAATTGAATGCTTACCATCCAAATTGAAGCTGTAATGAAATTCGTTGCAATCAACTGTGGACTTATATGTGGGTCCTAAGTAGCTGAAACTTGTCGTTTACATGGTTTCATGAACTAAGTGAGATAATTTTCATCTTGCGTTGGATAAACAGAATATAAAGAACAACATCATGGCCGTGTTTGTCAATACCGTCTGTGTGATTATATTTTGTTAAAAACCATTTTTGGCACGAGCATAATGCATGGCATTGCCTCAAAGCCGTACATAACAAATCTTTTCAAACGGGTTAGGAAATATATTATAAGTAAGTGTAATAAATCTTTCCACATTTATAAAATCTTGTTTTTAATTTAAGCATCGTAATTTGCTAATTTAGTTTTTAGAAAGTTTTTAGGAAGTTTTTAGAAAAAGGTCAACACAAAGCATTGTGTGGTTACCAATGGTTTAAATTGTAGGTAATTAACGTAAGTCACAAGGATTGGAAACTCTATGTAGATCGAAAGGACTTCTAAAAGTTAAAATTGTCGCGGGTTCTGTTTCCGATGTACTTTTGTCCTCGGTTTTTTTTGCTTTCGAATTAATCTCGTTCAGAGTAAAAGTTCAATTAAATAAAAAAAGATTCGAAACGCCTACTGAAATTTCGAGCAGAAAATTCGGTTCCCAATCGTATAAGAGCTTATCATGCAACACGCAGCTTACCGTAGGTCTGACGCATTTTACATTTGGGCGAAGATACTTTTTTCTGTTTTGTCGAAATGATTAACTTGCGTGTCGTCAAACGTTGAACATCTTCGTGCCTAGAAGACTCTGGCCATCCACTGTGAGCGTTACAGACCTCCTCATACTACGTTCTAGGCTGATGTCACCATAAACCCAAATGTTTGCGAGAAGACCAGCCAAGCGTAACTATATGCTATTGTTACGTTGTATACATACTAAGCATTTTGTCAAGTAGAGCAGCATCTGTATGTATTGACCCATTCATTCGATGTAATCTCCAGCTGCAACAGATCTGATAGTGCAACTCTTGATATCCGGTCGTTTGCCGCTATACATTTTCTGTTGTCTTCTCAATGGAACCTCCAATGTCTTGAAAGCCAGATCTACATTATCCGTCTACCCAACAAATCTAACTACTGGCAGATCGTGTTTGTGCGTATTGCGGCCGTAGTGGTGCCTTTATTGGTCGGCTTGAATCGGTTCAACAGAGAACACCTTCAATTGTGGTTATGGTGAAAACGTTATGGGGATAGCAACTCATCTGAAGCGCGGATATGGTCAAGTGAATCTGATTTGGCTTGATCGCTGAGCCACCGAAGAGATTCGATTGATTGCCAATTTTAATCGGACGTTTTCTCTATTTGTCCTGCTGACACTTTGTTGTTAGAAAAACGATACCTGCGCGAATTCGCTAACTTCAACCAGATCTCGTCTGGGCATTGTCACCATATGAGCGGGACAACGGGATAGCAGATATACAGCTTTAACTGGAACGAAGGCTGCAGACAAATATCGAGCCTACCGGTACATTCAGTGATGTGACAATCGCATGATATCGTTGACCGCCACGTGAATGGACAACAGTAGATAACCGCCAAGTCGGCGGATGAAAGGCGCTCGAATCACGAACGAGATCTCTATAATCGACCAGCTGGACCCTGGGATTTAGTAGGGTGACCATTCAAATTCAGCTTGAACTCTGCCTCGAAGATACCTGCCTCCTGTGTATCCTGTCGCATATGTTGAGCTACTGCTGTTTCGTATTGTCGAATATATATTCTGTTGTAAGACAACTGAATTGAGTAACCTACCCAATGATATGCGACGCTTGGACGCGTGACCGGAGCGGACGTCTTCAGCAGCTTTTCCATGGGTTAGAGATATCATACGATAGTTGCCGTAGTCGTTGTTGTCATCATTGCTACAAAATATAGGACATAATTAGCGCTATCATGAACCCCGATCGATGAGGCTGATCACGCGCGTTTTCACTTTTGCTGTAGATAGCTGATACCAAAATGATCGCTCTAGAAACTCCTCCTGTTACACCCCGCAGGTGCACCCCCGATAGCGCTGGACAATTATTGCGGCTGTTGTTATCATCACTGTCCTTAGAATTATCATTGCTGTTGGCGTGACCGTCCCGCGGCCCTGTAAAGCTCTATAGCGACGTTGGTCCCACTGGCATTGACATTTTGCCCTGACTGATAGGAAACGCGAATTTGCGTACCGTGAATTAATGGACTGACTGTACCTGGACGAACCTGGTTGATACGCAGCCTGTGGGGATATCCCGTGAAGCTGAAGAAAGACTGTATCCATACCTAACCTAATGCAATGGAAGCTGATTGGTCTGCGTGTTCGATTGACCATCAGTGCGCACTTGGTGCGCGACTCAAATTTTCATATCTATAATGAAGTTTTATTTCCATATTTATAGTAATGAAAATACTTCCCATATTTACTTGTCGCACAATTTACCTACTGATCCCCGCTTATTTGGAATTGGTTTCCGCCGTACTATTCAACGTATAGCTCGTTGTCAAAGTTCAGGCGTTCAGGGGTTTCAGTCGTCGATATGCAAGTAGTTCTATTGAGATCGAGCTTCTTTACTGATTGTGCAAATTTTCGCAGCATGCTTATAGGCTTCTGAAACCGAAAATGACCTATATCTGTAAGCAATATCGTAGAATCAAGCGTGGAAAAATAATGTCGAAGGTACGTACCGTTTAAATTAGAGAAAGTTGTATCTACTGAAATGTACGTCAGTGAATAATAACTCCGGATCATTTCAACGTTTTTTGGTATAAATCAGCGTTCCTGAATGAAAATTTATTTAGCTATTTCTCTTCCTCTTCTTCCATCTGACAAATCAAACAATTTAGTTACTTAAAGCATTATTTTCTATAATATCGTTTCTTTTAACTTTAGACGACAAATTGCATTTGTTTCACTATAGATACTTTACTTCAGGTAAATATCTGATAAGTAACGGCTTAATTCCACTAGGATATGGTTGATCAACATATGATTGACTACCTACTTCCAGCCGGAAAATAACATGCTGAGGTGTATACTATCTCTCTAAGCTGCTAATTGGTCATATGCAACATTCCGCGATTTCTAAAGCGAAACAAAGCTTTGAGCTCGTTTTTATATTTGTGCAAAATTTGTTTCTCTGCCATTTTGACCGGAATTTAGTTTATTGTTTCGAAATTTGACATTAAACCTTAACGATCGTATAATTTAAGGCGGGACCCTGTTAAACAGAGGTACATAACGGGTGATCGAAAAGGTTCGAACGGTTTTTAAGCCAAAATTGAAATACATACATTCTTATATTCTAAGATAATATTGGTAACTTAAATATAGACCATTTTGATTAGTGATCTTCTGCAATTTTTCTAGTAACACCAGAATCCCATCGCTTTAAGGTTTCTTCCCTTCAATTGAAGCTAAATAAACACCAATAAAGGACTTCCACAGCGACCAAAGCAGTTGATAGTTTAATGGCGCAAGGTCCGAGCAATAAAGCACTGGGCGCATTAAATTTCTCCTAGTTTTTGCCAGTATCTACCGTTTGGCATTGTCATGGCGTCAAGATGGCGTCTTTTCTATTCAGCAGCTGTTTTTTTTCGATAGCTCGCTAGTTGTCGACAGTAATAGTTCGTATCACTTATCTTGCCGGGCGGCAATAGCTCATAACAGCCGACTCCTTCCTAATCCTACCGAACACATAATATCCTTTTTTTTTTGGCCCAGGTCCGGGTTTCGCTATGTATAGATCTTTTTCACACATTGTTAAATTAGTATCTGGTGCCGAGCCCTTCGCGATGGAGAAGACCTGCCAAACTTTTCCATACTGTGTTGTTGTCTGAATTAAAAGAAATTAATTCCGTTATATTTGATTTACTTCTTATCAGCCGTGATCGACCGCTCTTGAAGTGGCTTGATTTCGTGCGTTCTTATAAAACTTCGAGAAAAATACGATCGAGTAAATTTTTTCCCCGTCAATTTGTGTAACACCCCAACACCGAGCTTTACGTAGCCAGTCTCCTTAAAACTACTTAATGGTGTCTAGTTCCTCAGCGACTTGGTTACGGCTATCCAAAGGTCGGCCATGCTTAACTTCCGTGATAATTTTCTCAAGTTTTTTTTGTTCATAAACGATCGACTATTACAAAGAGTATCTTTCAGATCTCAGATCGAACCCGTTTTGGCAATAAATAGCTTTTTTAATATAATAATAATAAGCTTTTTAAGACATTGGTAGCAATAAGATGGTAAAGAGTAACGTATGTTTATGGACGTTTCATTCCTGTTTAAGGCACTTAAGTTTAAGTCTGAACAATCTTAGCACATCTACCTTTTTCGTTAATCTTAGATATAAAATGAGATGTCCGATGCGCCGACCTGACACGGTTCGTGTTACCTAAGGTAAGTAACTTGTGACATCCGAACTAACTTGTAGAACCGCTAATGTTTTTTCGACCTGCACATCGTTGTTACTTCTTAAGTGGATCGTTATTATATGTAACTTTTCTTCATTTACATAGATTTCGTAGATTACGATGCTGATTATCATCGTAATAGTAATATAGTGCTGGGGCAGTTGCGATAGCGAAACGGATGGTATCGAACAACCCAGCTACAAATGATCGAAACTAAATAGTCAGTGATTGAATTTATATTTGCCCGCATTAAATAGATGCGCCTCGTAATAGCAGGGACTGACGGAGTCCTCTTGATGCTTCTCTAGAAAAATGTAGAAAAAATATGTTTCAGATGCCCCATATAATCATTTCGTTGCCGCGATATTATCAAAGCTATTTTACTATTATAATAAGCGATAATTTTTTTAGTCATAACGTTATAGTCCTACGTTTGAAGATGACTTCGTACGGATGCGACTATGTATAACTTGCGAGCTAATTAACACAAGTTATCGTCTATTTTATGTGATTTTTAGGCATACCATGTCGAGGAAGGCTAAATACATCCGACTTTACCATGGCCTATTCCGTTCAATGTAATCGATGCGTATTGGACTTTTTTTGGATCTTCTATACTCCGCCATCACTGAGCCTTTGCCACACAACCCATCGTTACCTCCATCAATGGTCACGAGACCTCTGCGTATTCATTGGAAGCAATTCATTGCCGTGCAAGTCATAGAACTGTTGCGCTCCATCCTTGCATTTAGCTGCTCGAACGGCTACACCGATGATTTGGCAAAAAAAAAAAATACGACAACATATATGAACAAATATAGAGGTCTCCGCCACCCACTTAAAAGCGTTCACGGGGAAGCCAAACATTTAGTCAAGCATTACCTATACCCATCTAAATTAGAGCTTAGTCGTAACTGTGCACACGTTGATCAAAAGTAAACAGCCGTAATAAAAATCACTTTTTTTTTTCTCTTACTTCGGAGAATACAGATGTACCCGACAGGCTTACCCCAGTTTATATGGTTATTTTCTTATGTTGCCTGCTGAAAGGCAACATAATCACGGAATATCAAGATCAACTGGAATATAATGCGGCCATCGAACAATCAATCTGTGTCCAAACACCATTTGCAGATATCCCGCTCATTTAGTTACTCGTATAGATATGCTCCCAAAATCCTTGTGAAGACTCCATATTACTGACACAAACCACCCACTCTCGTAATCTCATTACATTCTTCCATAACAATCATCGTTTCCTTAGCGCCTCTCCTACATACGTATTACCCAATCGAAACTCTCAATTTATTCTTATTTCCTTCAAAAGTAGATGACTCGACGTGGCCATACAATCCGGCCCTGTTCTGTACCCTCAGTCGCCCTTCTCAAAGCACTGTCGCTGAGACTGATAGCACCCCGTTGGGTTGCGGGCGTCTTCAGCGACGCGAAAGAAATCGCCCCCGGAGCACCTGTTTTCAAGCGGTGCTCGCAACTGCATCGATCCAATTAGCTTGGCTCGCGACTCAACTCGTTTCTGTTCTGCCTTATGTACACGCAGGCAAGAGTCAAGAGTTAGTCTCACTGCGCAATGTGCGCTCTAGCCCAGAAAGCTCACGAAGGAGCGAAAACCTCGCGAGGGAGAGAGTCATGATGACGGTGAGGAGCAATTGCCGGATGTGTCGAACAGCTCCGATAGTGAGCCTCCAACTGGCTAAGCTGAAACCACCGGCTTATAGAGAGCTCAAAGTTACTAGGTTTGCGGGATAGCCATAGAATACATGGATACATGCGTACACCACGAGCACGATTAGTGAAGTCTTTCTATGCTACACTTCACAATAGTGCCGTATTGGTTTCCTGAGCTGCTTTGAGCATAAAGTATTTCTATCATAGGAGGGGCTCCCATTGAAGATTGGTTTGGTCCCGACCGCTGACCCCGTTCAGGGAAGAGGGGAAAATGTTGTGTC
Source organism: Varroa destructor (assembly GCF_002443255.2). Taxonomy (NCBI): domain Eukaryota; kingdom Metazoa; phylum Arthropoda; class Arachnida; order Mesostigmata; family Varroidae; genus Varroa; species Varroa destructor. Next base: position 47,089,473 of record NW_019211455.1, on the reverse strand, counting down.
AGACACAGGAGGAGGCTTTCGCCAGGTTGGAGAGTTTGTGGGAAAAGGAACGGGGCGATTCGACGCAACCGTTGCTAAGTCTGCGCGCCAGAGCTGCTTGGAAAAGAGAAGTCGAAGTCGAAAGATTGCCCAACCTCATTGCAGCCTCGGTAGAGCTTTTACTGTAAAGAAAAATATATAGCCCTTGCAAGCGAAGATCTGCCGAGTCGATGAAAGTCGAGGGGGGTTTCCTCTAGAAATAGAGCTCTTTCTTGCTTCGAGAGCAGAGAAAGCCTGGCTTATACAATCGCGTGGTCAATGCAGTAAAGTGGCTTGCTCTCTGTTGATTCCGCTCTGGTTCAGACCCCTCTTCCTTCAACCGTGATTCTCTCAAAGGGGTAGCGACGGATGGCGACTATAAAGAGAGTGACAGGGGCTGGGTTATTTGGGGTATAGGATCACTCGCCTGAAATATGAGTCACCCAGCACCAATGTAGCTGGTTTTGCTGTGTCGTTTGTCAATCTGTTAACAGGTGCCGGTTTACCATTGCCAATTGCTATGGCTCTAATTAGCAGTCTGGCGTACTTGCATGCACTTGTTGTATGCACTTGAAGGGGTTCCATGAAAAAATCCTAAATCCACTTTGGACAAAATTTTTAAAAAATTGCTTTTTTTTGTTCTAAAAAGAATTAACATAGATATTTTGCTTGCGCTAGAAGTAATAGTGGGTTCAAATAGCATATTGGGGCCGAGTTTGATACAGTTTGCCTTTGGGTTTTCTCTTTTAATAGCATCTATAACAGTGGCTTCCTGAGTGTCTATGTTGCAAGTGATTGAAGCGTGTTTAAAATTGTCGAAATAATACAATAACATTTTAACAATATATAAAATAGAAAATCGACAACAATTTTTTCGATTTTTCTTCACGTCGTACGTATATCCGAATTAACGCGTGCTATTCTAGTAGAGTTACCAAACGGGATAGATTTTCTTTTGTGAAGCTTGTATAGAAAAGCTAAGTTTAAGCATTTCTAGCAAACATACGGCGGACGGCTAAATTTGTCTCGTGCGGTAACATTATCACGGGTAATCTGTGTTATGCTTAGCAAAGGGGCCCGATATGTTGATGAGGCTTGGCACTCGGTCTGCTACTGGTATTTCAAGGTGTGTATTTTATAATGTTGTTCTAGAAATAATATCAATGGGAACGTACTCCTACAATTGCGTCTATGGCCTTTAGCCAGTTTTTTTTTATCTAGCGAACAATCGATTCGTAAGTTACGTTTTTATCCTGTATCAAAATGACCATAATTTTTTTTTAAATTGATTTGTTCCCAAAGTTCATTTTAATAATATTATCTAGACGCCGTTGTAACAAAACTACTCACCGAGGCGATACAACAACTATAAATACATATAGAGACGCAAATTGTTTTTAGTCCAGCCTCAGTGGAGCCACTATTGTAACTACAAATATCGTCCTTGTACGAGATTTCAGGGGGATGATAATATCCTGCATATGGTAGCAGTTTACGCTGCTTCGTCATCTATTCCACACGCCCGACCGTCCGACCTTAACATCTCATCTCGCCCCCTTACCATTTACCTTGCACGTGAAACCTATACCTTGTCATATGATTTCAGCCTTTTGGTACAGATGCAAAATCGCTGATGAGCTCAGGCGCTGGATGCGAAAGCATGGGGTTATCAACAGGTGGTGCCCCCTTTTGCTTCGACACGCGAAACGATGTTGTTCGGTTTCGCCTGTATTGTCACAGAATTGAAGCCGTTCACCAGCGATAGTACGCATCGAGAAAACTTAAGATGATCGGCTCACGAAGGGGTTGCGACGAGATATGACCAAAATGCGAGAACCGAGGCAAAATAGAAAACGAAGTTAATCGATAATGAATTGGTTCGCACTCCCCGATAGGAGGCAGGTGCCTTACCACATCATTGGGTGCGTAACCTCCCAGGGGTTTATCCGCCCACTGAAGAACTCTTTCAGAAACGATACGACAAATGGCCTCGATAAAAATATCGCTGCGCCAAGCAGAAACGCCGACCTAAATCGCCACGTGGAGATTCGAGGTTGGAAGAGGTTTGAGGTGGTAGTGAAGACGTAACCCTTCGAGCCATAGGAAACAGTTGCTGCTATAAGGCTTTAAAGTGGGCGTGTTCAAATCACTTATTTGATTGTGAAGCAGCATGCAAACGAGTGGATCATACTAATGCTTCTGCATATGTTTGGCTGATCTATCTGTTACATATGTCTAATGCATGAGGTGCTATCAGAAAGGAAGCGTTATCTCCCTTTTTGGCTACCTTGTCCTTAGGCGGCTGCCCGGGGCTAATTGGCGTGGTGTCCTAATTATGCAGGCGTTACAATACGCCTTTGGGATGCGTATGAAAACATACCACTATAGGTGAATGTGCCTGGTCCATGGACGGAAGGTCTCAGGTCGCGTAAGTGCCGCAGGAGACCCAAATCTTCAATCGAGTGGAAACTGGACGAGAAACGAAGACGGGATGTGACGAATAGGCAGTTATTTGTAGGATAGGCGTGACGAAAGTGAAATTAAATGAGACTTTAATAGAAAGCCAGGACCATTCGCGCTGATGTGGGTGATGGTTGCAGCAGCATAAACAGTGCCACAGACGAAGGCAGTCACCTAAGGTTAGCAAATGGCTTCGTAATTCATCCAGAAACGATTGTTCTCCCCTTTGGACACCTGCTTCTTGGTTCGACTCCCTACACCATCGACAAACCATGCTATACTGCTGTGATCCATCAGTAATAAAACATGCAGCGGGAAAGTGGGCGGGGCCTCAATTTGTCAAATGTTTTGGTCTTTTAAAACGACATTAATTCTTCAACTAACAAAGCCATGTCTTATTAACGCACTTATAAAACGATGAACGATCCTACAGATTCTAGAAAAAAAAAAATGGTCTTGTCACCAGGGGAAATATTGGCCAAAAAGTAGTTCCTTTTGCATTTGCCTCGTAGGACAATTGGATAGCTAGAGGGTGCTAGCGATCCGCAGACGGCTTCTGGTACCAGCAAACCGTTTGTTAGGCCCACATTATTACTTTAAATGTTAAATGCTAGTGCTAGTTGACGTCCTTTTACTATAATAAAAGACGGCCAACTGCTCATCCTCGAAACTTAATATCATAATTGTGGGTTTTTAGCCCATATTTGTTATCAGTCAGTCGTTCAGTCAAGACCAGAACACGGTATCAATATGACCCACAAATCGTCAATAACATTCGGCGCACAAGAGCCGCTCTTTGGCGGTAAAAATATCACCAGAATCCTACTTCTAGCGAGCTCATTAAAATACACGTTTGTACCTGAAGCGTGAAAACTTAACAAAATGTTTACACTATTTTTTCCGCCAAAGAAAGACACAATCAGTGCCACCATACGTGTATCGTATATGCCTAGCCAAGCTTTCGAAATCCAAACCACTTGTGTTAGATTTATCTTCCTTCAGGCTAAAAAAACCTTTGATTCCTATCTCCTGCCATCTATAAATTGGAAGGTACTGGTTGCCCTTTCTACCCTACCACTATTCGTCCTGCCAGGATATCTCAGACTTAACGCAACTCTGCCATAGGCTATTTGTCGTTAGTGTTAAACACAGCCAATGCATCTGACACAATACATTTATCAGTCTGTGCCTAACCTCACCTCCTGCTCATAAAACCCCAACTGCTGTTGTCCCATCGCCTGGCTGTTGGGTCTTCACAGCTACCGATGGTTTCGGCTTACAAACAAAATTAGCATCACAGCAAGGTCCGGAATCTCTTTTCATATGGCAGCCATTTTCACCTAGCGTCTCCTGTTTCTAACAAGTGCTATATCCCTTCCTTCGGAAAAGCGAACAAACCCGAGAATTGAACCCCCTCCCCTGCCCTCCAGGAAATGAAGAACCCACACGAACAGGCCAAGGTAACCACTCTACAGTGGATATAAATATATACATACATACAGCTTAGACAAAGATATCAGAGCACCAGCGCCTGCGTAACACAACCTTGCACTGTGGGGACAGTTTCAACGACAGCGTATTGCCCAAATATACCCCACATATTATATTAGTCCAACGACTAACCGTATTCATCGCTCGAACTGAAGCTGATAGTTAGCTGGGTGAGTCTGAATGTTATGATGCAAGCCGTACTGCGATGGTTAGGGTACACCTGAGGCAAAACCGATCCGAAACGCCATTAGAAGACTCCCCGCTGACAACCAGTTAAATTCTCAATCGCCGGTCTAAACTCGCGCACCTGCTAGCCATTGCGTCACTGGCGTTGCTGCCGGCGGACTGAAAGCTAACTCTTACTGGTGAAGCGTGGCTGGACCTAGTAGGTATTATCTTCAGAAGCTGTTGTGAGCGCCCGGGAGGCTGGGCGAAATAAAATAAGGTGGTAGAAAAGGGTTAGTAGTGTTGAGCGTTTAAGGTTCACGATCGCAAGTTAAATGGTGAACTCTAACGAGAGGTAAGTTCGAATAGCAGGTTTAATTGATCGTTTGCAAAGGTTAGTTCGTAATGGCGGATTAGTCATGTTTTTAACGTATTACAACCGCTTTTTTTTAACCTTGCTGGTAAATAGGAAAGGCTTGTCTAGATTTTTAATAGCCGCCTTTGTGCTGGATGACTCATTTCAGTGCGGTACAACTGGCGCAAGCGATCGCATCGGTTTTGTCTGATGTAACGCAGAATTCTGACGTCATGCTTACGTGCTTGCCCAATAATCTTGTCTTCGGGTCGTGCATTTGTATCGTTATCGAATACCCAAGCCAGTTTAGAACAACGAAATATAGCTTAATTATATAAACGTTTTAGCATAATTTCCACATTCGAATACAAACATATACCGGTTGCATTATGCATTGGGCATTGGATCTCAACGTTTTCTTAACGTGTACGTACGTAAGTATACGAAAGGGTGTACATGTAACGGCTGCACCGAACACACGGTCCTCGTTCGATCAGCCACGTGCCTGTGACTAAAGCAGGCCTAAAGCTCGACAGGTCTCATCAGTGAGAAATGTAAGGGTTCCCGTCCGTATCAGTGCTGTGGTAACGTATCTACCCACGGTTTCGCACAATTTCGCGAACGATGTTTCTTACGCTAGAAGAGACAAGGCGTTAGAAGCAATGTGAAATTTAAACGGCAGAAAACATGAAGTTCGAAGCATTCTTCCTGGATCCCATCAGACACTGAAGACTGAGCACCGAAAACCTGTACCGACATGCGGTTCTGTTCATCGAATAGCCAGTGAGCTATGGAATACAGCGGTCAATATGGTCATAGTGTATCGATCTTCAAAAATAGCTGCATTGTGACCCCAAACATAGATCTTTGAGTCTATTGCTATGCAATCGAAAGCGCTTCGAATGTCCATATCTGAAAATACTTGGACGTGCCTACACTTTTTTTTTCTATAAAAGCTGTCAAAAAGGCCAATGGTTTAAGGGTCGCTGGCAAGCACTAGCAGCTCCAACGTCGAACGCTTGCATTAAAAGGCACGATCATCGAACAGAGTTAAATCCCAGGTTTTCAAAAAGAATTCGTGGCGTGGCAAATTTTAGGGAATCGGTTATACTTACATTGGTCACCCCTTTGGGTACGGTTGCCTTTTGGTGGCCTGCTGAAGATTTCGAGGGCTCATTGAAGACAACGGACGCCAGTCAATTGTTCCTTATAATGTACCTATAGTGCAAACATGGAGCTATTTTAAAAAGCTTAAATATACTTCAGTGATAGCAAAAATCAAATGGTAATTGCTAATTTTACGTGCGTTACGTTAGAAAACAGTCAAATAACTTTTAAAGTTCTATATATAAATAAATGCTTATATTGTTTCATATTTTGCTCAGCTTGACGTGCTCGTTCGTGCAACAATTTAAGAACCGTTATTCGTTGATGGATCAATGTCGCTTTAGGGGAACGACATTGATTTTATTAACTCTTGCAGATCATTTCAGTACAATATCAGGTGTGGCCTGTTTTGCCAACGACATTTTGTGTGGGGGCAACTCAGTCCTATTACGAATCACTGACCTTAGGAAAAGATGTGAGCACTAGATCTATTAGGATCATATGTTCTGTGTGGGCCGCCCGATGAATTCACCCACAAATACAGATGACTGACCCGGCCTATCTGCAGACATTATGTCGATATTGAGATAACATATGATTATCTCGTTTTCTTTGGAAGCCTAGTGGGAAAAACGAGCTAATCAATCAGATGCTTAAGGTGTTATGATCAAAATAAATCTGCCCACACGATCCGGCTCGCAATAACTGCCCAACGGCGAACAGGTGGAATGACACTGTCGTCTACGATACAACTTCTATGGTACGGGGTCAACCCGCACTTAGTCATGCTCAAGGTGTCGCTATACAAAGATGAATAAGATGCCCTTAGGAATTCATATACCCAAATGACCCTTGTTAAGTTTACAGGGTAGGCCTTCCTATTTACAGCGGATCCATTTGAAGTACAGCAGTCTCATAAAATCGATAAGTGTAGAAATGTGTACCGTACGATCAGTATAAATAAGGAGTGTTGTATCGTAACGCTTGTATCTCCATCAAGAACTGTTATAAATATATGGATAGGCAAATCGGATTTATATGGAGAAAATATTTTCAAGATGAAGTCGATTGATGAACGCATTTAGCATACCGTTTACCTAGCTATTTACACCTGAATTACTTAACTAGGCCTAGTTTCTTGCTCTCAATTGGCCAATTGGCCTTGTGGTGCTATGGATGATTCTAGTCAAGTAGTATTGTACTGCAAATTGTCTTACCAAATAGTCTTTAGGCTTCAATGTCCAGCGCGTCCTTGCACGCCGTTTTATTGCGACCGCAGGCGCAAACACGTAAAGACATCGCTGCGCAATAAGGGGCATGTTGAGCCTAGCATGAATAATGAACTTGTTGAGTTTATTGGGCGGCAGGATACTTTTTTTTTCTAATTGATAGCGACCGGCTTGTCGGATAATAAAAGTTATAACAGAGGACCCTTCAATATACCGAAAAAATATCCAACCGACGAGGTGTGTGGCATCTAATTCCACTAGATCATTTGCCCTCGGGTCCATTGAAGTGGGGCTTTTCTGTTCAGCTGCTGATACTCGTCTGTATGTTGAAACGAACGTAGCGATAAATCGATACCGCTCAATCGGTTCTATGGTGCACGTATATTTCATACCGTTTTGTAACCTCTACGTATGTAACTAACCTCCAGCCCCTGCACAAACTAATCCGCATAGTCCACTTTTTCTTAGCCCATGATATACTATCGCGAGATACTACATGATACAATAAGCGCTCCTGGCTCGTTTTTCATCGCGTCGATTGGTCCTCCAATGCAGATAGATCCGTAACTTCAGGTCCGCCGTGAGCCACCGACATGGTGCCGTAACATCTTTCGGAGCATGTCGACGGACCTCTAGCCGATTCATTGACAACAAAACAACTACAATTTATTCTTCGGAAAGCTTAGGGAGTACACAAGTACAATGGACTTATCAACACCAGGTGACGCCCGTGATTCAAAAACAGTTTTTGCTAAAATGACCAATCTTTCCCCAGAATTATTATATCCATTCTTAGATCTTCAAGGTTCACGGTTGTTGGGATCGATCAGGTGAAGCCAAGCTAAATAGGTTTAGAGCATAACTTGGGAGGAGAGATGCCATATATCACGCAAACTTGTAATGCAATCAAATGTGAACTGGGCTAACATTGTTATTATTAAGAGCGCATACGTATAATGTTGACATCGAATAGTAGGTCATCTTTGAAGATGGATCGATTTTAATTAGAGGCATCTTCGTAAGATCCTCCATCATGTATCCATCGTGAAAACGTGGAACCTGGAATGAAAGGTCTAACCTTTCTCTGTCCCTTTGACAAGTGGCGTGACCGAAACTAGATTCAGATTGCCGTCTGCAGTGGCTGTAATACCCTAAAGTTATGTTCGCATTATGTAGTAAACGTTTACACCGAGGTGTCGTTGTTGGAGCTGGTGAGCGAATTAATTAGACATCGCGAATCGTTTACTATATAAACCATATAATATATGCGGTTTATTGACCACAAGTTCGTTGAAATATCTGCATTCATACATGCCGTCAAAAATGTCCTTTACGAGACCTTCAATTTTCCTTTCATCTATCCTGAGTGTTTACCGTACCATTATTTGTGTCGGAGATAGTAAATATAATTTGTAGCTGCACTTGCCTTAAGGAAGCGTTCAGAAAGCAGCTATGTGATCCAATTTACGGGGTGACCATCTATTCCAAGGGGCAAACAGCGTGAACCAGGAACCGCTGAAGCATTATTTGAATGTGATCTCTGCCTTATATTTGCACTTAAGGTTTTTTGCCAATTAATAAAAAAACTAAGTATTGACTAAGAGTAACTCCTAACGCCTCTAGAATAATTTATCTGTCCGCACGCCTTTTTCGGAATATGTTTAGCTCTGTACAGGAGATTAATAACAATTTCTTAGTAAGAACTTGGATTGCAGATATATATGGTAAGCGTTGCGGCTCGTTCGGTGGGTTTTTGGGTAACTTTTGTTAGAATATTTCTCACCGCTGTTTCTACCTCTTGAAAAACGTTCCGTTCGATCGTCACCTAAGCACACTTACCTAATTATTTCCCTATCGTTTTGTGCAGTTGAACCGCATCATCATACTCTACGTCGTCCGTTCTGCTATAACAATGGTAAACCATTTTGTCGTGTCGGCTCTCCTAGAACTTCAGAAATTCTATCCCTTGTAAAGCCGTGTTTCTTACTAATGAAGTGCCTATTCGACCGGTAACAGCGTATTGTCTATACAACTATATGTACAGTTCTTCAAAAGAAACGTTAACATTATCTGGCGAGCTTTGCGCATGGCCAAGACCGTAAGTTTAGTCATATGGGCGTTGCACTTTAAAGAAGTGGCGGTAAGTACAATAAAATCTTTTATACAGACCTAGTTTGGATGACTCTAAATCAAAACAAGAGCTGAAATCGGGATTTCGGCTGGTAAAAGCTTAAGATTAAGAGACGATTTCCAAAACAGTTCTAGCGGCTCCTGAAAATTAGCCGTTCGCTGGTCGTCCTTAACAGCTGTGTCCAAGGCTACCTTGTCAGCGTACATTTCAGGATATACGTTTCCAGGTATAACATGTTTCAGTCAATCAATATGCTATAGGCGCGTGAGAAGGCATAGATTAAGCGTTTTAAACGCGGATTTAATATATACGATTTACTGAGGGAGTCCAGCCATTCTTTTGTGTTTAATAGTGAATGAAGACGAGTTAGTTCGGCCGGTACACGAGGTGCTCTTTGTGGATTGAGCCTTGGTTATTTGTATTGTTGTAGATAGCACGTATTATACTTGGCAGAAGTTCGTATGCGATTAAAGTGAGGGAAGCGGGACGTTTAAACGTCGCTAAATGAGAGACATTGCACACTTCTTAAAAACAAAAACAGATATTTTGACCGATGTCTCGCTTCACAATCACTTGACGACATCGAACAACTGTTAAGGTTCGGATAAATGCTAGCTGATTTCTCGAATACGTAGCAGTAAAAACGTCATCAGGAATATGGCCTTTTATGCATTATCGGTCCTCGTTAAATTTCATTTGGTATTCCAATAGAGTTAAAATGATCTTTGATTTTGAGGCGCTGCTGAAAGGACTTGTGTATCGTAGCTGCATTTTGGCTCTAAACAATATAACTTTTTTTCGATAATTCTTTTCACGACCAACATCTTCCGCAATATATTCTAAACATCAGCTTCTGCTTCATCATTACGTCGTGTTCCTCACGTGTATCGTGTGTACGTCACGGCAAATATAGAAAAGATGATTCAAGTCGGCGGTTAGAATCGAAATTGCCGATCATTCCATGATCAGTAGCGGCCCAAGCCTGACATATTGCCACGTTATCTCGTTTGCAAAAACGTCGAGGACCTTTCGCCGACCAGTTGCTATAGCTCTACTGCGCAAGTTTGGAAATATCTATCGTTTTTAACGGGCTATCGTTCCTGGGTACGTTATTGTTGCTCTGGGATGGACAGCTACAGTTCTTTCAATTCGTAACAAGTTCCATCATTCTGTGCTTGAAATTCTTCGCTGAACCTCTTCGATTGAAGTAGGAATATATATATATATATATATATATATATATATATATATATAAATCTCATGCAGTTTCCGTGCGGTAGTAGATCGACCGCATTGCCTCTAAGGATGCGTTGAACTCACGCAATATCCTTATTCACTAATATTAGAATTACACTGATATTAGTGATGCGGTTCACGGAAAACCCCATTATGCCATTGTTCAGTAAATTGCCAGGTATCGACAGTTCATGCTATTACAGTCTTCTTAACACTCAGTGAAACAAACCAAGCCATCAGATACTGCTAGTGAACGGACATTACGTAGGAAGCGTTTCAGATCTAAGAATGCTTTTACTGTCCCATTAACACTCCAACCTTTATCATCTCTACGTATTTTCTGTCCCGCTGTTTGTTCCGTAGCTATATTGGTGATTGTGGTTTCATTACCTGACGAGTAAGTGACTTGACAGAATATAGCCACATCGATTTATTTATTTAACTCGATAGGATCATTTGGCGATGCAGGATAGCACTTGAAATCCTTAATTTAACTACATCTGTTCTAGCTTCAGGATATGTACATTTTATGCAGCTTGCGAAGTTCATTCACAGGCTGCACTGTATATACAGTGTATATATACACCGTACGTATATAGAAGGTATATTGTGCAGATCAAATAGAATTTTAAGTTTTCGTGCTATAACGTGTAATTGCCACAGACGATAGTTCCGACATGTACAAACGTACAGGTAACACACGAGTAAATACAGCTGTAAATAAAATTAATTAATTGTTAGGCAGTGTCCCTTCCTTGCCAGTGTACGCTTCCATTTTGCAGGGGTTACTATCAACGCTCATGGCTTTGTATCCCTGAACCAGAACATAGCACTTTGTATCATTGACACTACGAAATTAGAATGCATTCAATCTGAGTTTATAAAAGGACGCCATGTATCAGAGCTGTTCCTAAGTACTGAACGAGCATACACCTAGCATACCTCTCTGTATACAGTCCCATAATGCCATCAAGCTCTCGAACGTTTCGTAGTTGATAAGCCTGTCAAAGTCGACACATTCACCCATGCTGGTCATTTGTGAAATCACTAAGGATGGCCTGCTGTTATTGTAGGCTTCTGTGAAGCTCTAGGTACTGCTTACGCGTTTTCTTGCAGCTAGACCAAGTTGTTGAAAATGTTGACACGTCATAGTCCCGTACTATGCTGTCAACTATACCACTGGTGTAGAGAGCTGTTAATACGTGTGCACCCGGCTTTCGGCTTGATTTAGGACAAGAAGAACGTGTCGAGAAGGGTTAGAGTTAGACAGGTGTCTCACGCTTAACCAGCCGATATACATAGTACAATCCGATCTACCCATTGTCCTACTAAACTGTAGGTGCCTTGCCAGGCCCTGTTAGCTGCACCTCGTTTATAATCTGAGTTCGCTGGTACTCGCGCGAGCCGGCCACTTATACTCTAAACGTGGGCGCCGATAGCTCGACAATCGCTACATCTTTTATGCAATTTACCGCTTTGCTACTTACATACGGTAAGCCTTTGCTCAACGCGCACCTCCATGTCTGTCAGCGTGGTTATTAGATGTGCCTCTCCCTATGTATGTGTGTGGAGGCCCTGCGCAAATGGTGCCGAATTTCTTTGCTTAACCAGGCCGGCCGTCAAAATGCTGTCCAAAGTAATAGCTAGCATAGAACCATGTTTCCATATACACGCTCGACTAGAATAGTGATAGACTTAAGCTTACCACAGAAGGTCGACATACAGACAGCGACTCTGACATGGACGCGATATTCTACTTGGGCTGGGGAGCGCTTTTCGGGAAAAAGTAATCCGTTGAGCACACGCAGTGCCCTATTCGGGTCGACACTCGCGTCTGTGTTAGGGAGTCGTATAGTAAATATGTCACTATTGGGCTACAGCACTATAACTTAAAGCGAGAACCCAGCAAACGCTGAGACGAATCTTCATCGTGGTCAGATCCGCTCATAGAATCGTAATATAGTGTGCGTCGATGACGTTGTTTGATGTCGAAGAAAAGCCATATGCACCATTTGTTTTCTCCTAATTCGTGCAAACCAGCGTTGTAAAGAGTGGTAACAAAAAACGGCGAAAAATAGAAACGCAATGGAGAATTGTGTAAGGATGGCTTCCGAGGGTCTTTTCGTACTTAACCTACATAGAATGCTTTGACTAGAAGTGGTATAGATCTTTATGGTTTTACGCGATGGCAATGTTTTTTTTTTTTATTTAAAGCTCCTGCAAACGCTAGTTAATCTCTTGGAGTGATTTGTGTCACATATGCAGAATCTACCTGCATACCCACAGCATAAATCGTCAAGCATTTTTTTTTTAATGATAAAATAGTTTACTCGTATTTAAAGATATTCGATAGTTAAAAATACATAGAATTAATATTATATTAATAGCAAACGTCGAACGAATCGTTCATCGAGCTCGTGCAGTTCCTTCAAGTAACCATCCTTGATATCACACCTTGTTAGTCTAGCCCACCGTGTTAACAACTTATCTTGTTATTCGTGTGTGTATAAGCAGGTCCTTGACTGGCGATGATTTCATCGTTTTACTCATCGTCAACTCTATGCCAACTGCAATTATGAACGATTTTAACTTCCAGGAAAGTGCTGACTCCGACCAGCCCTCGTATCTCTAATGAGCGGAAATACGGTCGCTACATCACTTCCCACGCTCCTCTAGAGTCGAGCGTAGTCACATTACAGAACTCAGTGCATACACCCGTATCCACTTTGTGGTTCCTGTTCTAACCCATCTGATGCTCGTCCACTTTTCCTTTAACAATGCGAAGAAAGATTTGTCCCATTGAATCTGTTGGAGTAACCCCTAAAGCCCTTTTCATCGGGGTGGAGGAGGCGGCTACTACAGGGAGAACTGTCGCTCTTCAATATCCTATCCACAAACCTTTCCGTTTCGACTCCACGTATATCAGGTCCGTAACCTGTTGAAGCACTACTTTATATTCCGCTTACAACAGTATAGAGACGAACCAACAAGGACCCTTACTCGTTTAGCCAAGACGTCATCGTCATTCGATAGTCTTTCCTTTTCATTCGCAGTGATAACCTCCTACGAAAAACCTCAGTCTATCGACTTATTTCCCACCGACTCCCCTTGGCAACTCGGCAGAGGCAACCTGGTCCCACCAATACTTCCCTCGTTATTAACCCTCTCCGCCCACGCATATGCCTTCCTAGGGCCGCAAAAATCCTCTTTTATTTTCCGACCTGCTGGTGCTGTATCAGTCCTGCCCATTCACCCAGCAGAATCCTTCGTCTCCCTACCCGTCAAAATCTCTAAGGCCTATACTATAAGTGGTAGTGAAGAAGAACAAAGTAGGACACACCCTTTTGCCTGTGGTCGACCATACCCAAGACTACGTACCGAGCACACTGCTGTAATCCTTCTCTTCGCTCGTACCCCAATACCATCACCCACGCACAATTCCGCCATAGGTTCAGTCACAATCTTCATAGGCCGCTGCCCTCCTCGGACCAGGCAATACAACGGCAAAGAGAGCGGCTCCCACCAGTTGGTTCGTAGGCATCGGGGGGTAATTCAAAATTACCCGCGCATGATTTCCAGACCCGTATATTACTTTCCTTTAGAATCCTTTCTCCCCCTTTCTCTTTCTGTATGTCTTTCCTTTGGCCCTTCGGCACAGTTGTTCCTCTTTGTCCACGTCGAGAAGTTCGACATGGACAGAATAGCTTGCAAGTGCTCTGCCTCGCGCGGCCATCGCTTTTACTGCTGCTACGACGACTGTTTCACTCTCCCCTTTTTTTTCTCACTATCAACCGTCGCGCCATCTATAAATTCAAATCAACGACAAGACGGAGCCTAGATCAGACCATTCTATTCCGGTTAGATGCTTTGTGACTATCCCCTCAGTTCTCTATTTTAGTCGATGTCGAGTCAAACATGTAACTTTTTTCCGTCCTCCGCGTCGTTCTCGACTTTGTCGTCCTTTGCTTTTTAGGATGCTTTCGACGAATAGCTAGGAACTAAGCGTTCTCTCAAGAGCTACATAGATCTCTACTGACGTGGTCTTTCTCATCGAACCGCGACTTGTTCTTGCTTCGCCCTTGCCCGCTATGACTATTGCTCCATTGCTCGCGGCAATGCGAAATACGAGATAGCAGGGAGCACTCTGACGTTTCAACGCTAAGCTTCGGGCCCCTGTGTCAAAAGCGTTTCGAAGCCGCTCCTCCACACGCACACAGACTGCCCCGTGTTTCATGTTCGTCAGCCATTGAGTACCCCTCTGCCTGCGGTCCCTCCATGAGGCGAATGCGCCTGGCGAGCTCATTCATTGGTGGTGGCGACTGCGACAACATCGGTCTGAAACAAGATTGTTAGCAATCCACGAGGTTACTCTTGGTTACCCCACGAGGTTATACCGACCCGAGATCGTGCCTCTTGCGCGTTTAGGTCTGTGGGGGTACGTCGCTTTCTTGAGCTTGTCGCTGTCATAGCGGTCTTGAACTGGTTCTTCTTCGCGTCTGTCGGCTTGTCAGACAACGCTCGTTGGCCATAAATTTGAGATTGGATGTTTTAACGAAATTGCCATGGTACACATTTTTTGCACTACTGGGAAACTTGGAACTTAAAGCACGGAGACAAGGCAGTGGGTGTCGTTGTAGCCTGAACAATTGAGAGCGGCAAAGGAGCCCGCGCGTGCGCTTGAAATAGAAGAAAAACGTTGAGATTATAAGGGGGTATTCCTTAGGGCCGTCAGAGTTCGGAGGGCTATAAAACCGATATGAAACCACATACGTATTCATTTAACGTAACTTATAGTTATTAAGGGGACGCACCAAGCTAGCTGGAGATGTTAGCGATGTTTGAATAGTTTCTTTGTTATTCCATTTTTTGCAATGAACGGGAGAATAAAGCCTGTTTGTGCTGCTCGATAATGAAGACGTTTGCTTCTCAGATTAGGTCCTAAACGCTTCAATGATTAAGGGTACAGTCGAAAAAAAAAAGGACTCGTTCGAAAAATAATTAATTTAGTCAATTTCTATAATGTGTACAATAGCTATGCAAGTGTAAGATGCATTATTACAACTTGTGCAGTGAATAAAAAATCCACTGTTTTTTTTGCTGAGTTCTAATGTATTTACAGACAATCGTTATAAATGAATACATCGGCAGCGGTCTTAATAAGCATAGTTCAGTATTTCAAAGGTTTTGGTTTCAAAGGCTTCAAGGTGTTTCAAAAAGTTCAAATTTTTCAATTTTTTTGTTTAAAAATAAATAATACATAAATGTTTACAAATACTCTTAGGCCTACGTATCTTAAAAGTACGTATATATATATATGTCAAAGAAAATCGTAGTATGCGGGTTTGCATAGTGCAAAAATCATGGATGTAGAAAAAAATTACTTTCATTAAAAAGCCAGGTGAGCATACAAAGGACTACCAAAAGCAACCAGAAACTTTAAATGCATAAGTAACTTTTCAAATATAAGTTACGATGCGTAATAAATGACTCTGGGCAATTCTTGAGCTAATATTATATCAGAAAACAAATGCTATTATCGTAACTAATACGCCAAAGTTTATTTGACGCGATTTCATTTTCCGACATAATCTCTTAATAAAAGTACTAAGCATCTTAAGAAATACACTCAAAGAAGCATGAAATACGTTTCTGGTCTGCTTGTCGTCTGCTTCATTGAACAAGTATGGGAAAGTAGCTATGAGTAAGAAAGATTGAAAAAAATTTGCTGGTCAGCTAAACAGATCTCTTCACTTATCAAGCCCTCAGAATAACCCCCCTTCAACTTCCGTAGGACCAATGGGTCCCGCCTGCGTTGGAGAAAGGCTACTAGGCCACGAAGGTAGGAAGTAGCAAATTTGTCAGCCTAATTTAAACAGTTCGCACGAGCCAATCGTCAACACAGCTGACCGAGTTTGCATGACTGAAACAAATTGTGCCATCATCCGTCCACCGACAGCTCGTTCCACTGCAGGCAAACAGGTGCTTGCGCAGCAGGCAACAAGTAATAATCTCGTCGGCCTTAAAATTAGCCGATGAGCAGTTTATATAATTATTACGATTGACGAAGCCAGAGATAAACGTTGCTGACAAATGAGGCATCAACCTTTTCATCCTCTATACATGTAATTGCAGACGACAACGGTAGCTGCACTGTGGCATATATGTATGCTCCATTTTGGGGATAGGTGACGATAATTAAAACGTCTGCTTGTCTTTGTGTGTGTATGTCATTGTTTCATACATAGGTAAAACTGTCCTAAAAGGAACTAGATATCTAGTAGACTAGTATATATAGACTAGTAAGGGCTGGTGAATGATTTAGGGTTGTTATGTTTAAGCTTCCACACGAACCGTAGATCATATATTACTAAAAATTGATAGCATTCGTTTAATGGTCATTCGTGGAATCTCGCTAACCACCGATAGTGCTAAGATTGTTCCAACTAGCTAGATTTCCTTATTTGTTTTCACTTGCAGATGATATTAAATACAAAGATATGCTAATGCTTACTACGTTCGAACGAGACATTTATCGTAAAGGCAAGGTGGTTTAAGTAAAAAATTTCTTATTTCCAATATAGTTTGTTACACTAACGTATCTTATTCATGATCTCTTTAGGTGTCAATGAATGTATCCAGTTGACATAAAAGAAATCTTAAGAAGATACTAATAAAAACGTCAATTCAATAAAAAAAAAAAAAAAAAAAAAACTTCTGTTTCTTGAAAATACAGCGTTAGAGTTAAGTAATAGTACATTCAACAACATATTCTTGCTCTGGACGTTGCACATCTTTCTAACCCTGGTGAGCGCCCCGCAGCTCAAATCTTACTGGATCAAGCTAACGGCTGTTTTATCGTACCTCATCGTTGGGATAGGCAGTTTTTTTTTTAATCTAAACACAGATAAGAGAAAAACGTACAGTTACATATTGAATCTGATGATAAATATCAGTACACCCGTTTACTGCGTGAAGAGTTCGGTTCCATTGATCTAAACCGGATTGTCGGGTTTAGAGGCCTTTCAGTATAAGCACAGATGTGCAACGGAAAAAAATTAAACTGCAAAAAACACCCTGGGATAATACAGAAACATAGCGTTTCTATTGCTCTGCTGCTCTCAGTGTCTTGCTAAAACAAAGGGCTAACACAAAAAGCTGTTTGCTTTTGTATCTGCTTCTTATGACTATTGTTTTCTATTCAAGTTGTTAAAATAGAAAATCCCTATCATTTTTTAGCTGTCAATTGTCATTTTTTGCATCTGGTCAGTGCACATTCCCCTCATCTTGTGCTTCTTCCACATACGTATCTTCTATCAAATCATTAAGCGATTGCTTCGTCGAGGCTTGTGTTCGTCGCGCGTTTAAAATTGGACAGTTGGAAGATGAGCGCGTTCTGTTTGGGGAGGGATTAAGAGATAGGGCTTTCCTCGATGAAGGATAGCCGCTAGGGTTGAGACTTTTACCAATGAAGCTTTGTCTTGATCATAGTTATGGCTAGACAGAAGTGGCCGCCGGTTACGGGAGGTTATTTCTCCTTCCGTATGCAAAGGATGTAGCTACACCTGTAAACGGGGGTGGAAGTCCCGGCGGTGCTGGATATGTGAAAGAGCTCCGTGAGTCCTCACATCAGGTGACACTAGGACTCATCGAGGACGGTGGCTACAAACGTACGAACCCGAGATAGGGAGCCTTTGAGGAAATCTTCGAGTTTTAGAATGAGAACCTCGAGCAGACGGTTCTGGAGAGGTTGGAAACGAACGGGAACGAAAGCAATAAAACACGAGATGTGCTCACGATTCATCATCACAATCAGGCTTTGTAATGGGACGAAGTACAGACAGTTGACTCAAAGCTGCCGCCGGCAGTGAACGGGGCACGCGAAGATTCAAATCTATCGGTCGGATGACACTATAGATGGCTAAGATTAGTGGAGGATATGATTTGAAGAACAAGTAAATTGAATTATCTGTTTTGCAGCTGCCCACATCAGGATGGGTCCGTCCTGAATAAATATTTACGTTGCACATGATTACCATGTACGCATAGCTTCTCGAAGTTGTGTTGCATGTCAACTTCATCGGAACCAGCGGTTTCTGTGAGACAGAATTGCTTACCTGGCGCAGGATAGTGAATATTAGAATAAGAATAAGGAATGGAGAAAATAGTAACATCCAAAAGAATATCAACAATTCGTAGATGAGGCTTAGCTTTAGAGAGAAAAAAGCTAAAAAGTGAGTAGGACATGTAGCGTTCAAATTTAACGTGAACATATTACCGAATATATAAAAATAATAATTCACTTTATTGACAGATTTTTCTTCCGGTTCCACGTCTCCGATGCTACCATCTACTTAACCCTGTGGTCCTGTTTATGAAGCTGATGCATGTTGGTATGGAAAATGTACACATAATTAATGTGAAAAGCATGCACCTTACCAAACTGGATGCCACGGATTTGGCAGTAGCGAAATTTCGCACAGATCACTCCTAAAACCAGGTGCTTGTCTACAAAATGTTCAAGATATGCAGATCAGCTTTGCTTAATTTTAAGGGTGGCACCATCTACACAAGACACGGTTTACCACGTTGCATAAACTAAATATATGATATACCAGGAAACGGTCCTTTTAGTATCTCGCAGGTCCAATGAGTAACCGATTTCAAATGCTAATACAGAAAATTATGTTAACTCGTTCAATATAGCCACCGTTTTTGATTTGTACTTTCATACCTGCATGTCCGTCATAACTCTAACCTGTTGAAATACCGAAAGACTTCTAGCAGATTTGCTAGAAGTTTTTCTATATTTGAAAGGGTACTAATGCGGATCACTTGGTACTCTTCCAAAAGTACAAAGCGGTCCGCATTAATCAACGGAATCATGTGATCGTATTTCTGCGATACCGCTATGACGATCACTGTCAATGGCCAGTTAGATACGGGCAAACAAATACAAGTAATGCCACATATGTGATATGTAGATACATACATTTGATCTATTTTCCCTAAATTTTGAAGCACTCTCAACACCATTCCCCACAGGCAGCCTAAAAGCGACCAATTCAGCGTAACAGCTTCTAATCTAGACTAATCTACACCAACGGGGAGGTTGCCGCCCGTCCGCATCCATATGCACCCGCTGATACCCTTTCTAGAGTCACGCTCGATTCAACTCGATGCTTCGCGTAGCCAAAGACAAAACACCAAACGAACAAAACCCGCGAAGCTAGTCCAAGGCAACCCGAAATTGCTTCATCGATTACCCAGCGCTTCGAACGACGGTTAGCAATCCAACGAACAGAAGCAAACGCCTATATTTTCGTTAGCTTGGCATCTTGCCATGACTGTTGCTATCAGAGTATAGCATATAATGAGCGTAGCGGCCATTTAGAGCCACAAGTCGGGATCGCCTATAAGCGGGGATCACTCACCCAGCACAGCACCTAGATGCTATAGGGCCATCAACGGGGTAGCAGCTAACTATGCTTACATCTATAAATGCTGCAAATTATATATGCGAATTGGCCAGCAACTGTCACTGTCTAGGCAGAAAGACGCGTACAGCCACATTGAATTGAATAGGATTGAACAGCAAGACACATGTAGGATTGGACACCTTGCGCCTAGACCAATATCGCCGACCACCTACGATGTATCGGTTCTATGTAATTCGACGAAATGTGCGCGGTAAGGGCCAACCCTATTAATCTAGCGGAGCCGACACGAGCCATCGCACGATCACCGCATAAGCGGATATCGGCAGCAGCAGCAGCAGTGGTAAAAGTACCTGTGCCTAGTGTATTCCGCTTTCCCCGTTCGCAATTGGCGACGAATTATTCGTGCACCATGCTGTCGTCTACTATTGTAAGTTACCCCTGAGTTCCTGTGTTTCGTCTCTCGCAGTCTTTCTGTGGTTAGTGCGTTTCGCTAAACCTTAATACCACCGAACACCAACAGTGAAGTAATGTCCTGTCTCCGTATCGTGTCAGCCCCTTTAGCTGTAACATGTAACGAGAGATGCTACCGCACACCCATAACTCTTCGACTAGGTCCTTTCCAACAAACACTTACTTGCGACTAGCTGTTCTTCTTTGTTATCCTGCCTTGGCAGATGAGAAACCCTTTTCTGTCGTTGGCCAGATCCAAATGAGTCGGTCAGAAAGATGCGCCCTATGGCCACGCTGTGTACACCGGCGATAATCGCCGGATATACATCTACGGCTGTGCTGGGTCGGCGTGGGCGGCGATATGCAACTGCCCTTCGATATGCTGATCCGTATAAATGATACCCTATATCGAATGGTCTATGGTGTTGTCTGGCTGTTCACCGTCTTTCATACAAGAGTAACCTTTCCGGTGAGCTGGTAGTGACAATCTGTATAGGATTGGTAGAAGGAGAACAAAGTAGATGACGCTATATCAGATAGGTCTGTCGCAGGGAGTAATCCGCCTCGAACAAGCTACAAGTATGTATCGATTGAGAAGACGATACTCCTAAATGGCCCCGAAGGGTTATGTTGACCAGGAACGCGAAGGGCACAAAAAGGCGATCAACTTATCCCCTATATCAGGATGGAATCGACCTGTCGAGGCCGATAACGACCCTGATGTTTGGAGTTGTCGTATTCCGGCAATGGCGCGAAACAAGAACCAATGCTCAATGCTCATTAACACCAACGGTTAGGGCGGAATGGGGTTCGTGTTTTTGTCATTGTCCTCTACAGTGTTAGTGCGATTAAAGAAAGCGGCTGCACGTATAAGAAAATATGGCGTGGAGGGGTTCGATCATGCCACTTAGGTATTTGTTGATTGGACGAGGAACATTGACATTCTGACTGATCTGGGGTGCATTATATATCTTATGGTATATTGTGTGGTTAGCAGAAGCTGGAATACACTTGCGAAACCGGGATACAGACTGGCAAGCAGATTGTTACTTAATCTCATCCATTATGCAGTTCCTGAAAGAAGTTTTAGTGACAAGCGGAGGCTAGCAATTGTCAGATCTGTGCATGACTTTTAAATCACAAGACTGCACGCCAGGAGTTATGCCAAATGAAGTCTGAAATTCTTTTTATTTCCATCAATTACGTTTTGTATTTGTTTTTCCAGTATGTTTTTAATTATTTGTCGTATTTGCAGCATGTGTAAGTCACCTTTATGAGAAATTAGAACTAAAATGCATAAGGATTCATTGTTTCTTTTGTCTCTTTTTTTTGTATCATAGTTTTATATCATCAGCGCCAGTCGGACGTAAACGCCGCGTCTAGGCAAACGTTTCAGTACGAGCTGTCAAGAGTGAACCATACTATCGAAACCCCTACCACAAAAGATAGGGTTCTCGATCGAGATTTGAATTGCTATGGCCAAAGCGAGGACAAACAAATGCTCTGCTTCGTTTCTTTACGCATATACAATTATGCATCCGAGAAATGTCCAAGAACATTTTATAAATGTGATATATTTATAGGCCAACTCTCTCAGAATTAGTCTGCCTTCCCAAATGCCAAAAAGAAACGGGGTCCTGCGACCGAACCCTCCTTTGATATGTCGATGAATCCGGACGCGAGCTGTTCCGAAAGGTAAGCTTCCTTTATTCCCTTGGGACAGCGCAATACCCTCTCAAACCATTTTCTTGTCGTATATACATAAGGGTTAAAGGCCAACCAAGAAATTGACGCAGAGGGAATGAGTTGTATTACGGAATCGGTTCCGGATCAGGTCAGATCTGACACACAACTCAGGTAATACTGTCATTTGCGGGAACTGCTTTTGTTATTATTCGCAACAGTCCGAGTAATCGGCCGTTAGCCGGATCCCACACGCGTCTTCGGCAGACCTGATCTTCCATCCGGCTCTGAGGCCGCTTCAGGTGAAAATGTATCTCCATATACCTGCATACGCGATAAGGTACTTTCAAGGCGTATACCCGTCGAAGGGGGTAGATAAACGGCATAAATAAGCTTTAGTAAAGCTAAACAGCTGTAGAGAGGGAGAGAAATTCAGGGTAAAGGTTTGTCTTAAACAGTCGATTCTAGCGACGTCGCTATCCTAAATGTTCCTGTCATCGTGACTGGACTGATAACAATTTATATTGCTGCTTTAAGAAAACAGCGGGAGATTTTAGGTTACAGTCACTCGGTGCTCGGTGCGCCAGCCGTTAATTTGTCTCTCCAACTAGGTAGATAGAAAGGAAGGAGCAGACCTCCAGGTTAGAACCTCTGTACTATTTAGATAGCGTCCAGGAATAACTTAGGGGGAGATTATGTGAAACTATAGATGCATGAATATAACCGGGAAGCTTTGACGTCGAAGCAACTCCAAGCAAAATAGAACAGGTTCAACACAAGTCTTCCCAGTCATTTTCGTATAGTGTACGTACGTACGTAAAAGTCATCTCTCATTATTATAATAGTTACTCTTACTAATCTTATTAATAATTAGTATTGATAAAGCTAGTCCAATTACAATATCGTGCGGCTCAAGGTATTTAGTAGCGCATTATTATAATTCTGTCAAGGTCCCCAATTCTGACAAAGATGGCAGACATCGATGGTGTTCCACTAGCGATTCGAAATTATTCGAATTTATTTTTCCTGTTTTGTTTCATCGAAAACCAGCTTTGTAAATGCGTGCAAACTTATGAGCCAGTCTATCTTTTCTTCACTAGCATGCATCATAGCTACAAACAGGAGACGTTAATTTTTTAATAAGGAAGATTATGCTTATTATCACCCATTAAGTTACAGCCTAGATCTGCGATTTCGTCATTCAGAGTAACTGCTACGGCATCCAGCCGGAGCGTTCATTAAGGCATTAAACAGTTCGGGCTACAGCGCTATTGGAACAAAGCAAAAAAGATTTACAAAAAATCAATTCGGCCTCCCCGCCGTATTAATACGTTGGTAATATATATGTTGAAAATATATTTTGCTGTATTGCACACTGTGTTTTTAGCTCTATTCTTCAAGTTCAATTTTAGTTTGTCAGTAAGTTGCCTAACAGAAACAAAGTGAAACTTACGTGATTTCTTTTTGTCAGAAATAAGAAAAATACAACAAACCATAATATCAGTCGAATCACAAGGGCTCCGCTAAATTTCCTCTACCATTTGAATGACGTTATATCTATACGCAGCCGTCAATACGTATGTTGCTGCATGTGGTTCTTTGGCGCAGGTCTCGCATGTCGACCATCGTAGCCTGTTAGATTCACAGGTTATGTTAGGTTTTTGGTCTTTAGCTAATCCATGGGTGTTAGAAGTACCTCGTAGATTTCGGCTTCGAAGTTTTTTTAACTTCACTGCTGCGCGGACTCAGCTTCGTACATACACAGCCTCTGCATCCTTCCATTGACATCACTGGCATTTAGTAACATTCTTCGTTTTTCTTTCTTAGGAGACATCACTTGGCCTTTAAGGTCCTGATATGTTAGGTCATGGCTGTCCTTCTCGCTGCGTTATGACAAACAATTTCGCAAATATCTAATTCGAACATGCGATTCATGATGAACTAACTAAATCCAGTAGTCATCAAAAGACATCGGTTATCACTGGCCTATGTAAATGCACACGGAGCACTCTTTCCTGTGACTTTCAAAGCCATCGACAAGGTCTTGCATTTAGAGCACCAATCAACCTAACCTAACCTAACCAAGTTGTCTTGATTAGCCGACCGATAATTAATGCTCGAACCCCAGTAACTACTTTGTGTTGACCTTATTTCACTTACTGAACGTACTTGTAATAGCTGCTGAATGAAACTTCATGCAACTAACTGGAATAAATTGGCTGGATTAAAAACGCAGACAAGCTTGCTTCGCGCAGTAGCCATATCAACCCAGCCTCAAATTTGCGTGCTCACGAACCTCCATTAA
>NW_019211455.1:46940566-47065381 GCF_002443255.2 Varroa destructor | reverse complement strand
GCAAAAGAAAGGTTTGCTGGTAGCGGCTATGTCCCTCTGCTCGAGGTGGAGTGAAAACGTGACCGGCATGGCCTTACCATGAGTGTTCCTCCTTATGGTATCTTGGTCAGGCTTTTCTAAGCACTGGCTTCAACTCATTTCGATGATTTTGTTGTCTGAACGCTGAGCGAAGGTTTAGCCAACGCCGTAAATGTGCGTATGGGGTAGACGAGACACGGGTCCTGTCAAGCAACCATGTGGATTTTGTAATTGCACTTTAAAGATTTGTTCGCCGAAATTTTGGCTGACCCAGTTTTCCCCAAAGCTCTAAGCCTAAAAATAGTTCCTAAAAACTATCGCCGACTTGAGCTCAGGTAACCTTTCAAAGTACAATAGGATCAGATGACTCATGGCAGGCTCTAATATAATATAAAGGAACATAGTTGCTTTCTGAAGATGTGTTCTGCCTTAAAGGGTCATGATCTAGAATTCATAGGCGACTTCCTCTGCAGCAAATGTAGTATCGCAGTTTTACTCATTTCTTTGAAAAAAAACACAAAGTGTTGAAAACGAGCGTCAAACAATAGAGGGCAACTCTATACTATTATGTCTAATGGCTTGCCTAGTTTCTATGCGACATTTTCTTCCATTACATGTACAGATGCAGGATTAAGCTGTTCGGGGCAGAATGCAAAGCAAAACCGTGGACAGTTTCATTTGAAATACCTACTCGTAAATAGATAATTATCGTAGAAAAGTGAAATCGACATCTCAGAGCCGCTGTCATCGACGCATATTCTAGCTGGCCTGCTTTAGCCAAATAATAAAGCCACTAGTTGAACGCATTGTCGGAAATAGAAAACGTATATCGCGTAATTTTACTTTCTCTTCGGTAAGCTACAAAATGTTCATCGAATTATCACAAAACGACTTCTCCAATCTAACATCTCGTAAGCATCAGAGGTATCCTAGACTTATCATATCATTAGAATATCTCACTATAATATTCCGAATCTAACCGGATGCTTATGTGGTATAACCGATAGTTTGATTACAATTCACACTCGAATAGACTCTTTATAAACATCAAAAAGGCCTTTTTGCCCACCCCTGTTTTTATCGGCGTTAATAAATCACCGTTCTTTCTGGCTTTCAACTGGTTTCGCGTGTACATTCTGTCTGTACGAAATATGAAAGGTAAAAGACAAAGGAGACGCTGTATGTCGTCGTCCTTGTGCTAATCATGTTGAATAAGGACTGTTGTGTTTCGACGATCAGAGTATCGTTGGGTACCATTACGGAATAGCTGTACACGTCTCTCTGATCCCATCTCGCCTCGTCAGCGAAAAAAAATGCTAAGCTGTCTAGATAATTTCGCGAGGCTTGCATCGATGGCGCTTGTTGATAGCCAATGATGTGTGCAGTGGGCTGCAGTGACGATTAACGGGACAATCTCGCACGTTGTAAACCCGAAGATGCCCTTCTTATGAAGAAGAACGTGTTCTTCCTTCAATTATAGACCAAACAAGTACACTTAAGTTAGGCAGGGAACGGGCGATCGAGTTGATGGCGTGACTAAAATTAAATAGAAAAAATCTTCATGAAATTATAGAGAAATGGGGATTTATCAATTTGAGATCAGCGAAACTACTCAATTGCTAATTCGATCCTAGCCTGCGGCGTCCTAGTGACTCGTGTAAGACCATCAGTATCAGGACTTCAGGACGTGTTTGCTTCACCGACCACCCGTTTATGTTGTCTTTGCAAAAGCTACTATGCAAGCCGACAGAGCAACGTGCGAGTCATACCCTCCTAGGAAAACTTGCTCATAATCATGTATAGACGGAATAATTTATAAATAATATGCGCTTGACGTTAACGTATGCGAGGTCTGTGTTTAGTTGATCTAAGCTTGTTGTCGAGGCATACGAACTTAGGTAAGCAGCTTTATATGTATAGCTAATGTACGTTTGAGGCTAGCGAAGACAGACCAATGCAGCATTAAGGAAAAACCGCTTCTACGTCACACTCTTGCTTCTATGAAAGTAATAAGCTTTATTCAAGAGGCACAGCAAATCAAGCACCGTTCGCCCGTTCCGTATAATCTGCTCTCGAAGTAACTTCGCTATACCGCTGATTAACCGAACTGGGAGTGCCGCTTCTTACGTCCATTTATCATGTGCCATTTAACAAACAGGTCGCGGCACCAATCTAAGGACACAATGCGCATACGTCAAGTTCTTCAGAACTATACCTTTCTTTGAACAAATAATTTTCGGTTTATCTTCCAGGAACCCTCCAATGTGGTTGCTAGCAGAAGAAGCGATTTGTCTTCTCGCAGGAAAGTTTTCGGCTTGTGATATGGGCCCCTTTGCTAGGAATACATACTATAGTGATACGCCAAGGCTGAATAGACCACATTATATTCTACCTATTATATATATATATATATATATATATATACTTTTTTTTTGAATAATCATTTTGGCATGCCACCATCTGAGTTTACAGCAAAACTCAGTTCCGAACAAAATATCGCCTACTTAATTTCTACGTCAGAACCGTTAGGGAAAGCAACTTCTAATTATGGTTCTAACTACAGCTAGCTGCCCGCAATAATTTATATTAGCCGATTGAGGAATAAAGTAGTTTTTCGAAACCGCATGTTTTCATCCGTGTTGATGAACAGACACTGTGGTACTATAGGCCAAAAGGCTTAAAAAAGGCGGGCGAAATTCGGTCGTATAATAGGACATGTGTTCGATTTAACAAAGAGGTCTAGTATGCACGCATATATATAATTGAACTATCACAAAATGTAGATAATCTGTCAATATTCATATGAACGCATGATGATCGACAAATCGTCGATATCAGTGAATAGAGAATGTCACCCTCTCGCACGTCATTCTTTATAAGAAAGAGTGTCAATTGTTAAAAAGCCAAAGAAATTGTATGGAAGGGTCATAATAGGACCCGATAAGGTTTTTCGTTCTTCTTCCCGATAAGGTCACACCTTTTTCTAGCTCATCCGCAGACTTCCTTAGTAAAAAAGTCTTCATCAAAAAGCTAAACATAGATCATATGGCACAAAAGTTGAAAAATTGAACTCTCTTGAGGTACCTTTCTGGCTGAAATACATCACGTAAATTTTGCGTCGACCTTACTAAATGATGAGAACAATAGTTTTCGGATATATAGTTTCTTAAAAAAAAAAAAAGAAGAAAACCTCTTTCCGGAATATTCATTAGATATTATACCAGTCTGCTAACTGCCAGAACGAAATTGATTGTCTTTATTCCAAGTGATCGCAAGCCAAACATGTTCCGCGTTTGTCTGAAAGGTTCTTAAACAGACATCTTTTCACTGAACCGTCACCTAGATCTCTTTTTTTGTGATAGCTTCGAAACGACGTTGATCAGCGTTGTGACTGAGAGGCGATACAGGTCCAACTGAACTGTGAATGTAATCGGTTGCGCCCTGCATAAAAGCATATGAAATGTCCTCTTGGCCTTTTTCGAAATTATTCCCGAACTACCGTGTTAATGCCCTACAGATGTCAAGCATATACTAGCGTAATCCTTGTTTACTTACTTGATGCTATCAAGTCCCGCGTAAGTGAATGTTTTTTTTTATTGCGAAACTGATGTTTCAGTGACAAAAGTCGCCTGAAACTAATTCGACGTAGCAGATGAAAAATTTCGTGATTGATCGTTTGTTAAGTGACACTCGTCGTCGGTTCTTCGAGACCCTGCCTGCGCTGGGGGCTGAGCTAACGTGGTCATGGGGGACATTGTAACTATATTTCAAGCAAATCTAACCGATTTTACTTTACTTTCCACCTTGAGGGGGCCTTGCTTACATAATTCGGCGAGGGACACACCCAATGGCTAAATAGAGCATTACTCACTTAAGCTACTACTAAGCTACTGAATCTAATACTATTTTAAGCAGGCTCTAAATTTTATAAGACAATATCATCTCGGCCACTTTGCACTGAGGGAAAATTGTGTATAACGTCCAATACTGGTAGCAGATTCTCGAATGGGTTTAGATTCGATAAAATACCCTAAAACTAAAAGTTTGGATGACGATGTCAGCCCTTCGATTTGAGCTTAACTCTACTTAAGCTAGTCAGTATATCGAAACTAAACTTACCGATAAAAATTGACAACGATTTACTAATCGGAAAGTTATTTATAAAATATATGAACTATTTATTAATCAAAAAAGCTAAAAAAAAAACACACAAAAAATTCTTGCGGTGTATCCTGTTTCTTAACTATTCTAAAAACCACTCGGTCTGGCTATTTCGGAAAAATTGGGTCACCACTATTTTAAACGCACCTAGAGATTTAGTCGGCCTAAGCGATAGAAAAAGTTTGTTCCAAGACAACAGCACGGAACACAAAATTGACACCGGATCATTACGGGGATATCAAAAAATATCGGTTCCTGGCAAATGTTTCTAGTCTACTATATTCTATTCTAGTTCTACGCTTTATTCTTTACTAGAAGCTTGGATCGTAAGCACTCAGTATATGAATTATAAGCAGCTCCTTCAACTTGCCCATTAACTTTACAAAATGGTTTTTGTTACTAATCTCTGTTTTATGCCAGTGTTGATGCAGCGAAATGTATTCGAAGTTATTTGGTTGGGGTTATCAAATAGTTACATTTCTTGGATATAGCCAAGTTTCGAAATTGTCAACCGGACTATAACCATTTCCATTGCCTAATACAGTGCGCAAAATCTATTAAATTATAGCTAATGTTATTAATAAACAGTTGGCTTACTAACGTTCTTAACAAACAGACACATAACGTTGTATCCCTAATATAAGAACAACGAACAAAAATAAAGCCGCCCGACTATTTTATGGAGACTTACAGTCGGAGGTTATAAGATCGGACTCGATCGACCGGAGATCATCCATACCAACACTCATATCCAAGTCTCATCCGCTTCTGGCCTAGCTTAAGTAACAACGCAGGTCAGCAGCCTCTGCTAGGCAGTTGGCTCGGGTTATGGTTACGAAATAAGGGCTATACCGCGTACCCCAGCCACGGGTCTTCCTAAGGCTTCGGCCTAGTAGTTTGTAGCCAAAGCTGGGAGTAATGGTCCGACATCCAACCAGAGCTCCGTCTCATTGCCGCTCCACAGAGCCATCGCGTTTGCGTGCATGACGTCCAGTGCAGGCGCAAACCAGTCTAGCAGGTCTCCATTGGGTCTTTGACCTCCGCACCAAACCAAATTCCCCTTGCAAACATTGTCGATGCAAGGGCATCACGGGCAGTCGCACTGGCCATGTAAAGGGCAGCAGTAGGAGTTTATTCGTTATGGAATATAGTGCATAGGAAGTCTATGGGGAGAGTGGTCCGAAGCAGGATAAGACAGCGGGAAGCTGCAGACGCCGAGTAGGACGAGCGCTAAAGGGTATAGATGCGCGGAGCACAACCATCTAGACTAAAGAAGAAGGAGGGGCAAATGGCGCAGAAAAGGGCATAAGATAAAAGATCGGTTTCCTGCTTGTGAGCAAAACGGGCAGTGATTTGTGATAAAAACAAAAAGCGATAAGAAAATAAGTAAACACGAGAGGGACTGGTCATGAAAGTGTGTAGTCATTTAGACAATCTGAGGTTCAAAGGTTTCCTACAAATCAAAGCCTGAAGGTTTTGTAAGCAAGTCTAGGACGGCACATTGTCATGAAATAAAAAAGCTTCCAAGCTTTTTAAATTTCCTGTCGAAGTAGGTTCATTATTAAAGCTATAAGTGTTAAGACAAAATACCTTTTCCCCCTTGGCGCGGGTTTTAACAAACCAAATCTAAATGGTTCCCATAATTTTATTTATATCAAGAATAACTTTCTCGTGATTCTTCATTTATAATCGCCCGTGGTCCAGTTTCACTGATTATCTTCGAAATATACAGACCCAGAAGCAGTCGGCATACGAAAACGTCCGTTTCTCAGACTCAGCGTAAAGTAAACCATTCACTTGTTTATTTGCCGGGATTAAGTGCTTGAACTAAAAAAACGAGTGGTTTTGTAGGCAGCTTGCAATGTCCGGGTAGCAGAAGCATTTGTCATGCATCTTCATGATTTCGAACTGACACATTTTCATCGACACTCATATATATTTTCAGGAACCATATTTTCGCAAACGATCACAAGCGGACATTAAACTGATAATGTATTGGGCAAACCATCTGTTATATTCCGCAAAAAAAAACACTCAGCCTTTTATTATTTGCAGTTGTTCGTCTGGGGACTAGAGTTTGAGAATGTGTAGAAAGACACACATACATGTCTAAAATCGAGTATTACAAATCTATTCAACCTAAATCTAAAATAAACAACGTAAAGCTTCAGACAGCTGGCGTTCCCCGTCAGTGTAAAACAGAACGCACAAATGCCTGCCATTAAAACCCAGATCACTTCACGTAGTTCAAAAAGGGGTCGAATACATTATCGTCAAGCATTACGCGAGCCTGTGTCGTCGATCCCATCACTATAAAACTTCATGCTACAGTCTTCTAGGTATCCTTCTTCCCACAAGAAATTCGCTACCTCATATTGATCTCGACTATTGATACTCTGGATCCATTCCGATTTGTCCAGACGGTGTCCTTTACGCTTGCATTATTGCATGGCTTAGCAGCTTTGAGGATGATGCCTGTCAATTAATCAAAGCAAGCAGATTCACCTTTCCATGATCAGTTGTCCATCCTCCTGAGAGCGGCCTTTTATCAACGCTTTATCACCATTCGTTGGCAAAACGATGCTATCATAGGGTAATAGGGCTTACCGAGAGGTAAGGGATTCTTTATAGATTATGATGTTGTGCAGGAAACTATACAGGTCTTCCAAAAGAAGACGGGTGGAAGAGGAAAAAAAAGATGTAAAATAGCACGAGCATGCATGAAGGATTAGAGGTTTGTTATAATAATAATAATAATAATAATAACGATTTTTTGGAAATTAGGCGCGCAATAAGTTGAACGAAATGGTACGAGCGTTTAAAAATGCCACGAAGTCGTTTGTCTTATTTATCCACAGATAAAATATAAAAGATGATATTTACTAAAACTAAACAAAAAATTATATACGGCATCATACAGTGTTGGCTTTTCTAATCAGGACGCGGATTAAATCAAATTACGATATGTATTTTTATATTTGGGCCATATTTATGGTTGACGTTCGTCAATAATAATCATATATGTTTTATGTCACGGCTTGATCTGGCGGCGTGCGTTTAGATGAGAATATTTCCTGTTCCTTACTTTAGTTGGATATGTGGGCACTATATTGAGTATAATAGACATCGAGGAATAGGATTAGAAGGGTTGTCCTCGATATTTAGGACAAGATGCACTGAAGCGAAAAATAGTCAAGTTTTCGAACTCTATTTAAAGTTCGACATATGCATAACTCTATCCACTAATACATATCCCTAAGGCACATTTCTGTTAATGCTAATTGATGCAGACATAACTATGATGCCAGTAATTATTATTATATATTATTATTATTATTTTATATGCCGTCCGCTTTCTATAAATTAACTTTACGGTTGCTGTTATAATAATCCCTCAATCACTTCCTTCACGCATCAGTTTCAAGGGCTATTGAAGTTTCATAACGGACTATCAAAAATATATCGTTAAATTTTAACTAGTTTACGGAATATATATATATATATATTGTTTCTATAAACGGTTTGATACAGTTCTACCTATTTAGAGTCTGAATGACGTATGAGCTGTCTGCTGAAAAAAACAAGCTTATTTCAACAGTTAAAATGGTGCAGCTGGGAAAAGACCAGAAGCCGACTAATCAACCTTTTAGATCTACTGGCCATTTACTATTGCAGGCTTTGGCTTGAAGTAATTTTAGAATCAGT
Source organism: Varroa destructor (assembly GCF_002443255.2). Lineage (NCBI taxonomy): Eukaryota > Metazoa > Arthropoda > Arachnida > Mesostigmata > Varroidae > Varroa > Varroa destructor. The sequence goes on along the minus strand of NW_019211455.1, from coordinate 47,057,497 downwards.
TCCGATTTAAGGTCCAAGGGCAATGGAATTGGGGCTTAGTGAGTGAAGGTCTGACAATAGCGAATGAGTACGTGAGCAATGAAGTCCGACATGAATAATTCATTCGTACTTAACCTTCTCAAAGGAAGTAGTGTTCATTAGTTGTTGATTACAGTGATTTAATGCAGAATAATCTGCGACGCCATTTTGAATTTTCAAATCTATGTAACGAAATCTATGCTTTTGCTATAATATATATGAATCTAGAATCCAGATATCATAGGGAACCGTTCGAACGCTTTCGAAGCTAGAATGAACATAACTAACCACGAATATAATAAATTAATGCCACGAAATCAATAAGGATTTAACCCATTTAGTGCTTATACAGACTGGGAAGGATTACTTATTTTGGGGTTCACAACTAATTCATATATATACGTATATATATGAACTAGCTGTGAATATATTATGTATATAGTGAAGACTCTTAAATTGTGGAATTACTTCTTTCGGTTGTCAAAGGAGTTGCCCCCCGTGTATATTATCGACACAATCATGCGAGCATTACTCCATTTTGCTACTATGATAATTAGTTCTCTGCTACAGGCAGAATCTGTTGATTACCAACTGATTTTAGACGCTTAAATAAGTCTTTAACAAGCACTTGAACTATAGAGAACATGTGTATTACATGACATCCATCGAGTCCCTATGTTTTCATAAAGATTGTGTCGGTCGACCTGGAGGCTCTGTGTCTGCGTGGAGGAGTTTGCATTCTGAGGTTCTCCCATTTTAATTCTATCTGGCGAAGTCCACTTACATTCTATCAATACAAGTCTTCAAGCAGTGTTTACGAAAATGCCGTAGACTGACCTACAAGGCACCGCATAGAATAAGAGTCGACTTACCAATAATGCTACCAATTTTTTTTGCAATCACACCCTTCCGGTTCTGTCATGGCCAGACCCAAATGTTCGTCACCTACTTCTCCGCAATCATTTCATTGTTTGTTGCGTGCAATTGCGACTCTAAGACATTAAGCTGACATGACGTCATCTTCTTTTCCTGCATGACCTACTTGCTCCACACAGCCATGGTTCACCATTAGCGATGCAGGACCAATGTTGGACCGTTTCGCATGTGCACGTACTGTTCATAGTGCTCTCTAGTGGCAATGTCATCGATCAAAGGACTACAAGGTTTTGCCGTATAATGCGACGCTTGATGGGCAGGTTATATCTCCGAAGCGATTAGGATCGGTTCAATCCCAGTGTTGTGGAAAACAGGTTGTCCTTTTATTGGATTTTTTCATAATGTATCTAGTGAACCTGTTTGCTCACGGTAAGAAAGCTGCGAATAAATATTTCCTTTAAAACGATGATACATTCTTAAAAAGAATTAGACCTTTTCCAAACAAAATGAAACCAATCTGGTGACCTTTTAAAGCATCGAGTTTTACCCAGACGTGCATTGCTTAAAACGTACTGTAAGCGAACTGACTATCTTTACTTGTTGGTAAAGAGTCATAGATAACGCACCCTGCATTTAAAAACAACTTCACAAAAATCAACATGGACCTACCTCGAATAATGAAAGAACTATTATGTTTTGTATTTTTTGAATTTTACCGCCTTGCGCCATGTTTCGCCAACTGCGCGACTGCCCGATATATAGGGTGGCTTGTCGTTTGCTCTAATACCTATTGAGAGAAAATACGAACTAATCCTTGGCAAGCGAACTGTCCGTATAGAGGCAAGCCAACGGCCGTGGAAAAATCAGGGTGCTGCTACCAAGGCCAAGTTTGGCAAGATACGCCAAGTTTCATGGGTTGAGTCATGTTTGTTGTCCATAGAAGTCAATTGACTTTCGAGTATAACTAAGATTAGAAAGTTGCTTAAAAAATTGAAGTTTCGTAATAGTATTTCATCGCTGAAGCGCTTCGCTTAGTTAAGTTAACGTCTTAGATACTAACTAAAATACGCAATTGTTTGTAAAGTTTAGTCAAAATCAACTGTTATTTGCGGCTTTTCGACATCTGCGATCTACATTGATTTATTAAAATTCGAACGAGGGAAAGTTGTGGCTGTATCCAACTCTATTGAAATTGCCTGATATCTTTTCGGTAGAGTAACCGCTACATCAGGCATTTACGCAGTTACCATCAATTATACATTTTCATTGCATATTTATATATATCTTAGTATATGTACATATTTGAATTGTACGATCTCGTTTTCCTTCGTGCTGGCTTACATAGTCCCGATTTCACCTGAACATCCTAGTCACCCCAGGTGAGAACCTGAATATCTAACTAAAACTTAAATTAAAAAAAGTTCAACTTGTCAACTTTTTTCTTGTCGATCTTTGCAACTTCACGTCATCAATCCAACATCTGGCAATTCTATCCAGGGCTTATCTGGGTGGGGCTTCTGGGCAGGATGCTCTGGATCTTCTTTTTTTTTTCAGTTTTCAGAATTCGTGCGATCTCTTCGCTTATTGGATATTTTTCATGCTATATGTCAATTTTCACACTGGCCCATGTGAGTGCGAAGATGCCGATGTATGCAATCACGCATGCCTCGAGCTTTCCATTCGGAGCTGATCCAATGGGCAAAGGTTCGCTCAGATCCCTCCCCCTAACATCGCCTCTTGGAGTGGTTTTAACCGCGTCTGATCGACTTAAGTCTAACTTCCATTTATACGTCTATTCTGTTGGTCTTGTTATTTGTGGGCAGCAAAATGAGAAGCGCAGTGTACAAACTTGAACTTAAAAATTTATCTTGGCCCAGTGTTAAAGGGTGCGACTAGAATGTGTCACACTGAATCAATCAACGTCTGCCCTATTCTAACACGCAAACTTACTTCATGCTGGGCACTTCGTACATCCTTGCAGGATTTTCTCTCCGTGTTCGACATGCATCGGAGGCTCGTTATCGTATTCGACCACATGTTTCTGAGGATGATTTCAGTGAGAACGGATAACATTTGAAAACCTTTGAGCCTCAGCAGTTGACCCAATGTTTGGTTGCAAACAAAAACAAAATGGTTAATTAGATCCTTGAACTAATCAAGGAGTCCCGACGGTAAGCTCAAACTCGCTGCCTTTATGTTTTGCTGTTACTTAGACTTGGCATCAGGTCCAGGAAGTTTCGATAACTTAGTCTTTAGCGCAAATAAGCCTGCTCGTGACGATTGGTATGGAAGTTACTAGTAACTTCTGCATGACCGAGCACTGTCCATTGATCCATTAGGTATATTTGATATAAACTAGAAGCATTTGCCAAGTACTGTCAAATATAACTTTATTTAATATCTGACTTTATCAATATGGGTGGTAAGAAACATTTAGTTATTAACTAGTACTAGAGCCAATGCTATACGCGTTTATTCGAAGAAAGTAGTTTATATGCGAACAGAAAACATTCTGAGATGTTAGGCCCCTCAAAGCCATAGACGTCCACCCTAATGTAGTTGGAGCAATAGCAGCTCCTCTATGAATTGAACCAAGCACCCAAGAAAATTACAAAGAAAGAATATTGACTCATTTTAGTGCGTCTTTCTGTTATCACTTTTCACAATTTATCACTGAATGATACCTGATAGATGATTTCTTCCGTAATGTAATGCTCTTTTTTTCCTAGTCGTTTGCTGACGGTCTCTAACTTATAAGATAGATGAGAACGCAGTTTGAGTCTTTTAAAACCCCTGATATGGCCCCTTTTTTGTTACGTAGTACGAATCAAAAGAACGGTAAAGATAGACTTTGCCTTCCAGCAGACATGACCAGTGGTCACTTAGAAATTGAAGTGGGTTATGCGGAACTAATCGATATTTGTAAGTTATTCACCAACGATACCCACTAAACACTTTGTAGAAACTTACGAGTTCCAGACACAAATCTGCTCGAAAACGCCGTAATTTTGTATGACTAAGTTACCACGGGAGTGCCAGGAGCTAATGAGGGTTTTAATTGACTTATTATTATATATATTCTATTAATGTCGGACAGAGAAAACAGCAGTCCTGAATCGACATGTCCAAGCGAAGGATATAGATTACAATTAATATCTATTACTTTTTGTGTTACAAGGATTTAGCTATGTAAATTGTTTAAAAGCAATTGTTCTTTTATATATACGCGTATGTCATACGTCAACGTCCGTTTAACCGTTGTTACTATTTTTAGTCAGCTGACATTCGGAACAGTTTAGGACGTCCCAACAAGTCATCAATACGACACAACAATACAGACCCAATTTTTTTAATATTAATCTAATTTTATCTTTTATATTGATTAAGTTTATGTTCAAATACCGCTGAATGCAGTTATCATTCATTTCAATTGGGTTACTCCATTAACTATTTGGTTTTCATTGAATTCAACTGAAAAGCATACTTTTTTCATACAAACGAGTGCGGGTGTACATATATTGTATACCACAGCTGGATCATTACAGCATGATTAGTCCTAGTAAGCAGTCAAGTAGCATCGCCGTACATCTCAGGCAAACACGAAGCTTTCCCATTCTTCACTGTCAGGTTATCCTATTTTTATGAGACGAGTCCTCGAAGTCCTACTTTTCGTATAATGGCATTATCATACGAGCTGGCCTCGAGTATGTAATAATCATACTCGCTCGTATGCTAAGCACTGAGGTTCAGAGAGGAGCCCTTTGTCGATAAATTCAAAGAATTGCATAGGTTCAATGGGTTTGGATGTAGAATGTGGAGCAATTTCTAGACGGTGCTACTCAGGAAGTAGACAAATGCCGAAGTTATGACTGGTGTTTTTGTGTGTCTACGTAAGAAACTCTCTCAGTTTGCAAGGGGATATATTGAAGAATACGTGATATAAATAGACGCGCGCGCGTGGTAACAATCTGCGAATACACCATGACGTTGTTATCGGTGATTCTCCATAGATGGTGATAACCTAGGTATATAGATGGTATATAGAATAGAACTGGTCATTTAATTAGGTGAAAATGAAATTGTATCTAACATAATTAAACTAATTTACTTTCGTTGTAACCGATGTTCGTAGCTGGGTTCGGCTTATCCCGATCGATCTCTAGGATTAATATCAACTCTGGAAAATATCCATTGCGCCCATTTAACAAGTCCGCCATATATACAGAGGTAATTATAAATCGTGTACATTTCGTTGAATGACGACTTCATTTTGCGAGATCCGTATTACAGTCATCACATCTGGGAGCCTCGACATGCACACGTCAGCGTAAATTTCTTTGTACATTGTTTTACGCTGTGAGGAGTATAGTTAGGGGCCATCGCAATCGAACTAATTGTGTTAAAAGTCAGCCCCCATCAGTGCCCACGTATATCGCCACAAGTCTATAATTCGGACTGTATTTGACCACAACTTTTCCGACGCATATGCCATAGAATAAGTTTAAGTGACGCCAAAACTAATTATTGTCAGACACATTGTTGTTTTTGTAACGTATCTTGGACGCGTAGCGTTCAAGAGGGGCGAGGTTCCTTTTCGTTTAGCATGCTATTGACGTTTGTATCAGTCACCTTAAGTTGTTCGCCCGGGAACGTTCTACTGTGTCCTGACTTTAGCACAGACCTGTCATCAGTTAGACAGTTTTACGGTCTTTCGACTTCTGTGCAAGCCGGTTCGTTGCAACCGAAACTGCAAATGAATAGAAAAAAATACAGGCGTCGGTCCGTTTTTAGACATCGGGTCGTATCCGCATGTGCTTTCCATAGACGAACGCAAATCCCGTCTATCTAAGAGCTGTCGAACTTCGAACGAAAAGTTCGGCGACTTGCGGCTGGCTAATTGAACTGATGAGGTCGATGGAAAGCATACGATCTATGAATCGCGGCATTTTTCAAAAACTTGTCCTAGAACATAAGCTCTTTTTTTTTGTTATTGTCTATCGAGATCTATTCGCTACGGTCCTATAAGGTTAGCCAAGGCCTTACCTCAGCATGTAAACTATGCGTCCATTGAAGCCGTTATGGTCGCATGACTGCTTTCACGGTGTTAGAGTATTTTCTATAGCAAACGCATATCATACGGTAAGAACGAAGCGATTACAATATAGGCCCTGTGTATGTCCCATACGTACACCCGACAGCGAGATATGCCTCGGATAATCGGGCATTATTCGTTAACAGACATTTTATCCTGTAACCTTAATTGCTGCAGAAATATTATATCTTATTATATTATGATTGCTGCTACATCAGCCTAATATAAATAGATTTGAATTTGAAAAATAAAATAGAGCATAATTTTAGATAGAGTCATGCCTTTTGCTCGTTGATACGTGGCAGAAATTTGATTTCCAGACGTGTTTGAGGTTTATAATATTTTTTCCTTTCTAACTACTTTTCTTCTTTTTTTTTTTCTACTATACAAACAAATACTAATTGTGGTAATTTGCATCCAAATATTATCCAGTGTATCGGAATTGACAGACATATTATGCGGATTGGTGTTTCCCATTCATAATTCTCATTGAAAATCTATGCTTTGTTTTCACCTATTGAGTTTAAACTTTATTATCTTTGTATTGAGGCCCCGACTGCGTACGAGCCAAGGTATAACGAGCCTTAAAGCCAATTGCCATGTGTCTGCTATTATTTTCGCATCGGACATTGTGGACAAGTTTTCATTATTGGTAATTAGTTTATAAAGACGTTGCTAAAATCCGAGCGCTTACAAAGCGTTTATATTCAATCTCTTATATATGTCTGTACGCTCTGTTATTAGTGAACCGCTTCTGTGCTTTCCTCAGCCTTGTTGACAATACAGGTTTACATAAGCAGTTGCTCTTACAAGTCCAAAAGCGGCCATATTAGCTGGGGTCTACAGGCCGATTAGGCCAAAGTAAACAAAATACAATACCATACATATCTACTAACCAAATTAATCGGCAAAAAATATCTATACGCAATCGTATGTCATATTTTTTTCTCGATAAACGCAATTGTATTAGGAAATCTGCAATCCGGAGCGAACGAAGGCGATTTCGACTTATTATTCGGTGGGCTACAACTAATACCTTTCTTGTGCGGTCACTTTTCCCGTCAATAATTGAAATACGGTAGCGCTTAAATCGATTTGTAAACCAATCTCTCGCCTTCGAAAGGTAGCCATTTGTCAAGAAAATCAACCTTCCTAAGGTGGTGAGTCATAATGAAAGCCGCTTAAGTATTTAGATACATTTTATAACTAAATTATGTTTACGAACTAAGTGTTATCTTTTGGTAGCTATTTCTTCTAATGAGAATTCTCCAGAATGTTATTACTGTTCACGAACGAATTTACTATTACGTTCTTTATATAGAGTTCTTCGGGCGTTTTAAGCGAAAAGGTGAAGAGATCAAGCTCTAAACGGGATTCCGCAGCGCAAAAATTCATCTGAACAGAGCATGATCAACATTTGACGCTTAATAGAAGAAACGACTATTATAATTGGCGGATAAATAATATATATATATATATATAAATATAATACAGGATATAATAACGCCGGATCCTACTCAGCGGTAACGTTTTTCTCAAATTAAAATGCTACAGAAATAGATAGGCACCTCACGGGGGTGTAGGTTTGTTTTCCGTCATCTCTGTATATGTAATGAAAAAAATGCTATATTTCATTGATTTATTAATTAAATCTAATGTAAATTAATTTTATGAAACAGGTGCTTCCTTTATTCTTAAAGTTCATACCACAAGTGTCCACGTCGGAATAAGATTTTAACACAGCCTTCAGATGTATATATTTCTAGATTTCTAGCCTCGTTACACCTAGGACAGGAGTGGAAAAAGAGGAACAAGGCTTATTATTAAGTACAGCTTTTATTTTTTTGAACATAGTACATCATTTCTCCATTGACAATAGAACGCTTTTCTGTAAATGATTATTAAAGGACAATTATGGAATGCTCATACTTTTTAACCTAGTCGATATCATCAACGTACGTTAGGCTACATACTTGAGGAGAAATTATATTCAGCTTATTTAAATAAGCTTTAATAGTATTTAGGTAAGCCTTGAATAGGAATAGTTGTTAGGTATATCTTCAAAGCATTAGTGTTCAAGTTCCAAGGGTATATATTACCTTTCGGTAAAATTTATGCCATATTTTAATACTACGAGGGTATTTCGTTGGTAAATTAGAGTTTATCAAATGACGTAAGAACATTTTAATTACGATGACAAAATACTTTATAATAATAGAAGTGGGGATTAAATGGGTTTTGAGTATGTTTCACAACGCTTTGCTAACTTCGCGTCTATTATAGCGATTAAATTCGGTTGTATTTTAAGTAGCGCTTGTATTTGTAGGTGCGCGATAGATATCAAATATTGTCGATAATAGATAGAGCTGACGGAGAATACGCACGAGTTGTGCAATTGTGATACCTATATTTGCGATCAAAATCGTGGGGCAGGCGCGGAAGGCATACACTTATCGGCTAAACCTTATATCTTGCTCCGCAATAATTAAATCATTTGCGTAAATGTGCGTAAGCAAAGTGGCTATTACCCAATATCAATTTAATATAAATAATTTGTTTAGATTGTTGTTAAAGGTTCCTGTTTTCTGAGCTGCGGCGTCGACGTTTAAATTGATCTTGTACAGCGTCCTTTTTGGCAATGTCACAAAACTCGAAAGCTGTAAAGGTCCAGCTGACGCGTTCGTCAGAGTCTCATGCATGAGGTCCTTTCAGACTCTGTATGATGGAAGGAAGTACGAGTGTTTTTAGCCTTAGACAGTCTTACTTTAGGTTTATAACACTGAACTAGCTAATGAGTGACAACGCAATTCATTGTTCTGCTTAAATATAGCTGTATGCGTGAGTATTGCGCTGTTGCGAGATGTTGCCCGATTGTTAGAAATCTGTATTATCAAGATCTGCATTTTCATGCCTAAAGTCGATGAAGCTGGCCAATGTCAATTTTTTTATTCTATAAAAATCAATTAACTTCATCGATAGAAACATTAACTGATTCATAACTGAACGTTTTCTACAGTACAACTTTTTAAAACTGACCGATAAACCGAACGTTGTAATACTTTTTAGCAGCAAACGAAAAACGTATGTTTTCAAAGCATGACTACTTAAAAGCAGTTTCTATACGTAGACCTATGAGCTACAAACGCAGTTAATTTTAAAAATATCACAACAAAAGTCCTGATGCTCAGGCTGATGGTGAAGGAGCACCGTGATTCTTCTAAATAAAAGTTGACGAATTTCGGCGAGACACTCACTCTCCAGGAAACAGCAAAGGCAGTGATTTTCGCAGCCTCAGCGACTGGTTGCCATAGGCCTATCGAGTCCAGCGCCGTGACGGGTTGTTTTCGAAACACAGAGAAGAATGTCCTTGAAGCAACCAAATAAAAAAGACCAGCAGACTTGCCGGTTTTTATTATATTGTATAATTAAGTCTATTTTTATAACTAAAATGAACATAATAAATATGGCAGAGCGTCGTCTCTTGCTTAACGGAAGAACACGTCAAAAATGAGGAAGTACGATTAGATACAGGAACATACATAGACGCGGTTATCACCAATAGACTTAAAGATCCTCGAATCTACTGGGCGACAAATGGAAAAACAACTTAGAAAGAAGATATGACATATTTTGGTCTCTTGATTTAAATTTTATTAAGTTTCATCCAAATGTTTGTCTTGCTCCGGAGGTATGCAAAGCTATCGTTTAAACCGGCAAAAACATTTGGTACCAAAAGATGGTAATGTAACCTATTAAACTGTATAAACCACGATATAAAACATATAAATTTCAAGGGTTGAAGAGTATGCCAAGAAACATGTGTTCCTAACTAGCCTTTTAACAAAGATTGTCATCAGGAGCAAATACAATGCATTTTGACGAAGGTCTAAGCAGCTAAAAAATGGAAGGGCAGCCCCTCGTTGTAGTTTCTCCGAGGCATGGCTGCTCTGCCGGACCAAATTTAAACCAGACAGTGCGTTAATTAAAAATCTTATTTATAATTAGGTATCTAAATCTTTTAAAATTGGCTATGCTGCTGTCTATTGTAGATTTTTTTTACACTTACTACTAAGCTTAATAGAAAAAGGTTGGAAGATCGTAGTTCGGGGCACTTCCATTAACTCAATAATATCTGAACTTGGCTTTTTGCACAGTTACGTATCTATGTTAAACGTACTTAAATTTTTACTTAATTTCCCTAGTTAGAAGTTGGAAGCAATTATGCATTATTATCATCGAGTAGTTTAAGTAAGATTGAAATCAATCAAAACAGTATAAAATTTATAAAACAGCATGTCCGTCGTCCACATTATATTAGCTTGTGTTTTTCGAGTAAATCAAATAGGGCTGCAGTGACCTTCATAAAGCTCTAAAGCTTTCTTGCTAACATAAGTTTGGCCACAACGGATAGTTGATATTTTTCTATTCCTCTCAATTCACCCTGCTCATTCCTGGGAGAGGTTCCTTAATTTCCAATGTTTATCTATTGGCCTAATCTAACCTATTTTATACTCGTAGATTAAAATTAGAGTAATAACTATTTTCACTGTAGTTTTGTTTATATCATTTAAAATAAAACATTTAATTACGGCCCGAAATCTCAATGGGAAACTTCATCAAGAAACAACCGACCAATTGCCAATTCAACTTAAAAAAAGAATAAAGTATTTTATACAAATACATTTTTTTTTCAATTGCCAAACATAAGTGGGCAATGCATAGAAGCTTCAAAATCGCTCTAAAAATATAGAAATTCACATGTCAAATCGTACAAACACTGGATAAAAAACGATAATAACTAAGGTGCCGTTTCAAGTTTTTTATGATCCATGATATTTATTTTTTATCGTAAGTATTTATTAGGTTTGCATGATCAGCAGGGGTAGTTCTGGTTTATTGATCCGTTTCGCCTAAAGAGAGAGTCAGATATTTGTTCAAGGACGCCCGCTAATCATGTTACTAAATTGAAAGCCTTCGATATTACCTTGGTAATCGATTCTATAGCAAAAGGTGGGAATTTGTCAAAGAACTTGTATCATGGTGATTTGCTTTTTGCTGAGATGGAAACATTCCTATAGACATGTCAGAATGAGGTTAAGAAGCACGAGCATTGGGGTAAACCAGAAAGACTGCGGGGCTCCTATGATGCGGGTCGCTCATAAAATAGCCGTATTCATCCCCTCTAAAGCTTTAATGATGAAATCAATTGCTAGAAAAGAAAGCAAAAAGAAATAATTTGTTTGAAATTAACAAAAACAACGCAACTCTACTAAATATTAGCTATAGATCTAGATTTAAAGAAAAAAGACGCGACATTAACCCAGGCATAGCTCCAGAAGCATAGAACCCAGTGGGTTGCCGCTCGCCGGCTGGTTATGACCCGATCGAATGTGCAACATGAATAAAACAACGACGTGTAACCGAAGTAGTGAACGAAGGTGTACGTTTTTCGACCCGAGCTAATGGTGGCCCTAAATAGCTTTTGCCGCTACGAATCAGACTGGTTCACACATTGAGCTTCTGGCCAACATAAGCCTGCGTTGATTTTTTCCGCCGTTCAGTTTAGCGTGCTATTGTGGTAATGTGGTTGACAATGACACACCTTAACGCATTAACGCACGAAATAATGCTTTATTAGAAGTCGCCTATTATCAATAAGACTGTGGAAATTGATTTCAATATATAGTCCAGTTTGATCTATGTGATCTGCAAATCAGAGTACTCTATGGGTTCATAACCTAGTTATACTCGCATTGGTATAATGCGACCACGTACTCAAAGGCGTCGCTCAATCGGTCTCAATTCGTTAAAGATATGGATGCCGTACGTTCTAAACAATCGATTACTTCGGTACAACCCGACTCTACGCTTCAATGGAAAACTGAGTAAACGCCGAAATACCAGTTGAGAATATAGTAAGGCAGACCTACATTTTACAATGTGAGGATCCCTGCGAGCATCGTCGTCCTTGAGTACCTTCAGTGGTATTTCGAAAAAGCTGACTGGCCACGCCATCGGTCTTTCCCTATATAAAAGAAGAATTACACAGTTGCGATTTATTGGGCTCTAGTTCAGCTCCATCATGTGTTGATTTGTTTATACTAAGTTATAGATGGAACGTTGGAGTGTATTGAGACATTTTAATTCCTATAGAGTAAATTTTTTCTTCACTTAGTTAGAGCTCATTTAGCGGATATACATATGGCCTAAAGTTAACCGCTCAAATATCTACTGAATAACAATTAAAATTTTTTACTTGCTCCATTATTTTTTGTTTTAAGTTCTTCTAAATTTTGTGTTTCCTGTTGAAGATGGATTGATAACTTATATCGCTTACAGATTCGCACAGGTTGTACAGCATATGTTTTCTATATTGTGTTGATTAAAAAAAAACCACGCAGAATTAACACAGTTGTTCAACTGTGCTATATAGATATAGGGGTTGAAGAAAATAGATTTAGGCTTGAAATTCAGCCTACTTAATTTAACTAAGACCTATTTTAGTCAGTCGTAATTCTATAGCATTTGACAGTATCATTATTCTCAATTAGCATAGTAGAATTGAGCATTTACATCCCTGAAATGGAAACGTTTAACTGGACGGTTAAGAACTTTTCAATAGACATTACATTGCTCAATTATGCTTATAAGGGATTTGCTTTCCATATGTTTCATCGGATTAAAGAGGCCTCCCAAGAGACCGCCGACTACCGACACAGAATCATCCATTTCCATGAGACTGAAAGTTTTCTACTAACTTGGATCCAACTCTTGGAATGTTTGTTTTTCTTAGGTTTAATGTTAGGTCCGCAATAGGATTTGAGATATTGCTAATACCCTTCAGGATTTTGCTGGCACAATTCCCTGATTCTACCTTAAATTACAAAGCAGTAAAATGTTTTTTGTGATAGTGTTTCAGTAATTATAATTGTGGTGGCGCGGATCGAATTAAGGCCTTCGTATTGCCTTACCCACGAAGTTGAACCTATAGTTTTTCCTATAGTGAGCTGGAATTAGAAAATATTCACGTTTTTAGAAAAACTCGCATATATCCTGTAGCGTAAAAACACGGACACAGGAATCTCAATAATTACATCTTGCTGCGCTTTCGCACAAATTGATGCGATCTTGTACTTTCCAATTTGTTAGCAAAATGAGTTTTTTTTTATCTCTGTTTTCTCAGGACTAGCATTTGAAACGCTTGTTGAGTAAAGATAGCTTGTCTTCAAACATCCCGACTACCCTTCCAGAAAAGATGAATCATTAGCAGCAGTATGAGGGTGTTCATGATGACGCAGAGGTGGCGTCTTTGTCTACTCTGAGATAATAGTTTATTTCGTCTCCGGAAGATTTCGCCAGCCATCTAAAACAGGACTCACTAAGGGTAGTGTCCGACGTGAAAGATTTGCTTCATCTTATCGTTGGTAACTTTACCACTGTGCACTCAAAATCTTTGAAATTAATTCGAGTTAACAAGAAATAGCAACTGAGTATATACGAATCGTGGTTCCCTAGCGAGTGAAGCCTGAAACAAAGCGAACTGCATCAGAGTCGCTCATGGCTAAATTGTATGTACGGGTTCGATATAGCTCTGATTAGTGCAATAGCTATCCTCTTGAGCAGAAAACACTAAAACTTCTATTTTTACATTGTCGTCCAAGTTGTCGTCTAAGCCAATAGGAGGGCATCGAATGGAGCGCAAATTCGGTCAGGTTGTCGTTGGTAGCTTGTGGTGTCCTATTTTAGGTGCACCGAAAGGACACGTTCACTAAAAAAGGTGAGGTGTTTTAAGCAGGTGCGAGTTGAAATCAGACTTGAAACACCCTCAGAAGAAGAATTGCGCACTCGGCCTGCAAAATATACAGGGTGAATGCAACATATTCATTAAAGCTTGAGTACTTCAGGATTTCCTATAATGTCGTATCAGAGCTGCTTGATCATTGTAGGTGTGAATTCTGTGGCGTTAGCTCTTTGTGATCGATCGCATTTGTAAGAGTTGGATTCAAATAGAGTAAAACTGTGTTTTTTGTAATTTTTCATACACTCAGTTAGTGAAGTATGTTTGAAGGAACGTAGGTTAAATTGCAAATTTCTTGCAGGAGAAAATTAGACATTTAACATTGGCCTAATGACGAGAAATGCAGTATTGACTGTTTGTGCCGAATCGCAATTGTTTTAACCAACTTTCAGTATATCGCTTTTTGTAGTGATAAACAAGTCCCGCTGGGGCTGGGTTTGCCTGTTCGAACTTGGAGACCGATTCTAAACTATGATTGCATTGCTATGTTACATATAAAATCCTATAGTATGCGCATGATAGGGAGCTATGTATATATGAATGTATGAAGTTTGAGTACAGTCGCCTCATAACTAGAAAAGCTGAAGAAAAAGTACTTAACAAGCAGTGCCTTGACCCATTTATAATGAGAATACAAGATTTACAAGTCCACGTATCCCTTTGGAATTGAAGAAGGTTGCGCATTTGGCCATGAAGGTACCTACCACGTTGATTGATCAAAGAGAACCGTGCAGTTTTACGCAACGTTCTATTTCCCTTTAAACGCCTACAAACTCGCTGTCCTATAGTGAAACAAGCAATCTCTCGAACACGTTCAGAACTTTCCGGTATCTCTACGGCTATGTAACTTTTCAACACCGCTTCACTGTTCGCTTGTTACGTTATGGTATCGGCTGGTTGTAGATCACCAATGAATTAACATCAAATATGGCAAGCTGATAATTGGAAACCAGTTAACACAATGGCACAGAACGAAACTGAAACGTCGTGTCAAATACAATCCTTTGTGCATCTCGTGGTGAAGATCGAGCTGAATCAGAACTTTCTTTAATGAAACTACAGTTCTCTTCAGGTTCTCTTCGTCTCTTAACTCATCATTATGATATACCCAAAGGACCCTACTGGTGAACGGGTTGTCGACGTGGGTTGTACGAAGTGAAAGACATCTCTTCGGTGACGGACACAGTAGCAATTACAAAAACGATAAGAAGAGCATCTTCACTGACGAATCGTGACTCCGTTACTTATATCTTCAGCGCATTTCCCCGATTGCTTCTCACCAGTTTCGGGCGCGCCAACTAGCAGGACACTACAGTAGAGCTACCGTACCTCCGTTCTCTGTTTATATATATGTATATACATTTGTTTACGGCTTCTCTTATTTACACAGTTTACTTGATGCAAAAACTTACTTAGTGCTCACTTCCTATTTTCCGTCCTATAGATATATGACGAAGCGTTAGGGCCTACTTGGCGTCGCATTTTCGCCGTTCCAGCAATTGTTCAACGGCTTTCCGTCGCAAAGCCCTGTACATAACTTCATCGGGTCCCATACGATCAGCCTATGGCCTAATAGAGCCTGGCTGCATGTCGCTACTACCATTTAGCAAAGGTCCATACGTGGGCAGTTTTTGCCGCTCCGCCGTTGCAAGCGAGGATATAACACCTGCTGACGACAGTGTGCGATCTTTCACACGGATCTATTCGATGAGCCTACCCTATGAACGCACGTAAGTGGTGGCTATGGGTGACGTTGCAACCTTCTTTGCAGATCTGAACTCGCTTCTGAGTCGGAATTTTATCTGTCAACACGCGAAGTAAATGTCACGCAAAGCAGAAAATCTTCTATAAGAAAGTAAACCCGATCTTGCATATTTTATAAGAAGAGGCCATAAAATTTCTATTCTGTAGAACTAGCTGTCTCCACAAATGCTGGGTTATATTTAGTTCTGAATATCTTAATTCAGATACTTCCCAAGTTCCCCAATCACCGTATTCTGCTAATACGATTGTACGAAATTCGTTCAGTCACAGCATATATTAGGATATATTTATTTCAAGTATGTTTTTTAATACTTTAGGTCAAGATTATTTTACCACTCTCCACCGATAGAAACAGTAATCGCAGCGAAGGCAGTTCTTATCGGCTAACTTATGATTAGAAAATTAAAAATGTATCGAAAGATTGAGTATAGAGGCGTGCAATCTACTTGTGTATGTTGTATGCTAAATGGCTTTTGGCGGTAGGTCGATCAGGCGTTTCTAACCGTATATGTGCTAGTGCTGGAAGTGTCATCTACAAACATTATGCATCAGCTCCAGAGGCTGTAGAAAATGGACGATAAAAGTAGATTTTACGGCTGGTCAGAGGTAGAGATCATCGCAATGGTTCATCACATTAACCCACATGCTTAATATATTGTAGAATCACACTTTTTGCCTATGCGGTATCCAGCCAACAATATGCAATTGCATAATGATCATCGAATTGCCCTAAAATATTCGTCTGCTTTTCAAATATGGGATTAGGGTGGAGCAATCCTTAGTTGAATAAAGCTATAGATACAAAACACTGACATGTTATAAATCGAAGGTAATCAAACAAACCTGTTGTAGGTTTAACGTTTAACATCATTTCAGCAGCAAATTGGGTGCGTTTTAATGGAAGTCTATGGAGTCAGAATCGACTAAATAATTTTCGACGATACAGGAGGGAAGGAAAGAAACACATGGTTGCTCTGCAGATTCCGGGTTGCTCCGAACATCCTTTTCAGTTCGGGCTAGGCAGTCTGGTAAATTAAAAACCTTATTTTTAAAGAAATACCTACATTTTTAAAAATGAATTCGGCTGCTGCTAAAATGGCTTGTTCTGTTCGGCATCGACTGAATATGATGCTACAACTAAGGCGCTATAGTTATAGATCATTTGAGCTCTATTTTGTCGTTATGTTCTGTTGCATTATAACTTAAAGGCCTGTACTTATTACATTTGCTCTCATTAGTAGGCTCCATCGGCCGTCAGCTACTTCAAGGATAACTACAAACGGTTCATTACATTCGTGCCCTGTCTTACGTATAAAAAATAACTTTCACATTAGTAAGGTATTTCAGGTGTTCCCAATATACACGTTCATGTTTATATCCATAACCCACGTTTGTTTTTGACAAATCACTCAAAAGATTGCGCAATGTCAACCTGCACAGTGATGCTCGTCCTTGAATTGTTTCTTAACCTTTTTATCGTACGCGTTTAACATAATGATAAGGTAACGTAAACAATATAATAGAATTGGGTGGCTGACTTGCAGTCGTGGTACACAGTAAGATTTAACTTCAAGTCTTCGGTTTTACTGCGCACTATCAGCTAGTTCAGTTCCTTTAAGTTAAATGTAGCCTTATTCCATTTCTGTTGCTATCAGAAACACACGAGCTAGTCGCAGGTACACGATGAGGTAGGCGCTACAGACAGTTTCAAAATACTGTCTCGTACTGGTATCGACACCTGCCATTTTACATAACGTTCGAGGCTGCCACAACGAGAACAGCAGGCATACCCGGACGGTTACTGCTTCGTTGTTATTATTATTATTACACTCCTCAGTAATCTAATGTACCTCTCGTAAGTTGAATACTTTCTAGGCTGGCAAGGCTGAATTAGCGTCGTCAGCGACAGAAAAAAAGATATATTTCATCTGAAATAAACTCGTCCTCGTCATAGGACGCTGTACAACGCGCTTTCCCGGTACATCGAACGAGAAACGTCGTAATCTCGGCTCGAATTCGGGCCGCTTCTTTCTATGCTGGAATTGGCGGCCGTCTAACACAATGCTTAACGTCTTGAGTACTGGATATAGAAAGCATGTTTCAAAATAAGCAATAAAAATAGATCTTAGTAGCTGATCAAGGGTTGTTTATGGAACAACGCGTCCATTGTGTTTATAGCGAACGTCGTCAGGATCGTATATGAAGATATTCTTGTAATTTTACGTTGCGCCAATAAAGCACTCGATTGGGGTCCGGAAAATGTGTTTAGAGCCAGCTAGCCTTAGTTAATACATTTTGGGTATTAGAGTCATCGTTCACTCTATAAAGTATAATAGACCACGTGCCACAATAAGCATGGCACGTCTGTCACGGCCGTGTCAAAAACAATACCTTTTTAGAGTTGTGTTACCGATTAAACAGGGCAAGTACAATATTCAAGTGTTTTAATATAATCGAAATGATTTTGTAAAAATGCCGACACTTTTCGCATGACGTTCGAAAAGTTCGTCTGCTCGTTAAAAAACACCATTTGTTCGTAGTGTTTTTGTAACTGTATAACAGAACAGTGAATTGTGGCGCTGTTCTAAACTGGGATATTGCGGAAGCGTTCAAGAGTGCTCCAGAAAATGTACAGAAAATTAAAACTCAGAGCTAACGAATGTTATCCAACAGCGTATGAATTATATAGAAATTGATACGCTGTTGGATGAACCAATAACACGGCTAGAAAAAAGTAGGATTTCAGACCCAGAACATGGAGTGTACAAATGTCAGTATGGCTTAATGCAAATATGGCTTTAGAGAGGATTTTATTCACCGCCACAAGTCCTTTACACTCATTAGCAAGGGCCACAAACGAATTGTCGTTGATAGTAGCGTCGTAGTAATTAAATCCAATATATGTGTTACGAGAAGAGACTTCTCATAAAATTAAATATATTATATAATGGTATACGAATACCCGTAAAAGAAGAAAAAGCTAAAAATATAGACCAACTAATGAAAAATAGAATATTCTCATTTTTTAGTATTGTTTTTTCTATTGTTCTGCGTTCGCGCCTGTTTCCGACGAGGCAGTCGTTAAACCGATGCCGCAACAAACATGTCTAAGTTTCCATAGCAGACCATGATGAACAATGCACTATTTATTCTACTCGTCATCATCTAGTCGAGCTCAGTTAGTTTGATGCGAATCTCAAACAAAGAATTTTAAAAAATATTGTTTTTTTTTGTACGTTTTTATCATCTATTTCTTACTAGATTCTTTTTCACACAATGCATTACTAATTTTCGTCAACTTTGATCATCTAAAGCGCTCGTTGTCTCTGATCTGAAGGTAAGCAAACATTTTCCCTGCTGATATATATTATAGCTTTAGATATAGATCAGCGCATGGCAAAATACGTGCTGCTTCCGAACACCGAGATCTTTATATCGTAATATGTGCTTTCCAATAATAAGCGCTCTCCGAACTCTATCTTTCACAAAAAATTTACCTGACAAATTTGGTGTCAGCACGGCAAACAGCTTTCGATTTCCGCTAACGGAAGAGATAACTCGTGCCTTCATGCTTGATCGGGTGATATATAGGGTGTTAAGAGACTCTGAAGTCACTTATGCTGAAGATCGGATGTTCTGTGTGCATTGCTTATATTTAGAGTATATTAAAAGCGGATATCAAAGTTGATAGGACTACTCAATGGTTAAAATCAATCAACAAGTACAAACTGGTTTCTAGTTAAAACCTGACATTTCGGCAAAAAAACGGTAGCCGTGAATTTGACAGCACGGCTTATATACTTGGCTGCGAAATCGCTCTTGCCCCTAAAAAAAGCCTATCTTTCTTATATATCGTATAGGAAATTCTGTACGTTTGATGCAATAAAGTGTGTTTTTTCGGATGAATCCACGAGAAACATGGTAGCAATATTAATTTTTGGGTATAAAAGCAATCAGAGATATTTACCATGAATCGCTTAATCGTTAGAAACTTAAGTACCAAATGACATCAGCTTAATAAATGTATCGGTGGTAGCTTGAAAGCAAAATATAGCAGAGTTGCTTGATAGTAATTAGACAAAACATGTCAAATATTTTGTCGGCACCAAAGAAAAACAAGATAGATAGGTGGATTTTTGCGACAGTCCCACTTCATCGGGCAATAAAGGAGCTCATAACCCTATATCTCAATGATCATAGAGATTACCGGTGGGTCGTTCTAGCACTAGTACAGCTTGCGGTTACTGGCCCGGTGACTGAGGCGACTTTGCAGAAAAGCGAAATGTTTACGGTATGGCCAACTGAACAGCTGGAGGGCCGGAAATTGATTCCACTCACAGACCTCAAAAAATTCCCGCAAACTCTCGTGTCGTTGATCCGAATAGACATTTGCTTTGAAAAAAGCTGCACAAGCCAGTGGTTCATTAACGAAATGGCCATACTGTCTGTCAAAGAACAACTGAAATATATAGAAATAGAATATAATCACACATTATGTCACCTTCGGAGCTCAAGCTGTTAACTTTTATGCTGATTTACTGCCTGGCTAACCTTATCAGATTTAACCGAGCCGGACACGCGTCACGTGGACCAAAACATAAACCTGGTTTCGTGTGGTACGGACCACGTGACCAGATTTACGTGGTCCGCATGATGAAATCCTAAAACGAGTATGAACGCCTTGACTGTTTATAAAGCTGTTTTTTTCTTTTATCGTAGTCGTGTTGAGTCTATATAACGATCCCGTTCCTGTGATGTTGTGACGGTGACGCGTTTGCCTACTTAACATACGGATACAGAGCTGATCTGGATTTCAAACCTCTTTCGAACGCATAATGATGCCGGACTAACTGCTTCTGTTTACAGCGGATATGGAACCTGTCCGAACTGAAAGGCGGTTTTAAAGCGATTATATAGAGCCGTACATAAAACTCTGATCATGTCTGAGTATGTCCACTGTCGCCGAAGTGTCTGTGCCAAGGTTAGAATCCAAATGTTTCACGTGTGAAAAAATCTGGCGGCTGAGTGCGTTCACTCAACGAAAAGAGTAGTATTATTTTCATATGGATTTTTAATTTCGATGTTAATTTACTTGACGTACAATATCGCGGCTTTGGATGACATTTAAAATCTTGCGCTGTCGCAGGGCGACGCAGCGTGCATAGACATACGCCCGAACAACAACAATAAAAGCATGTGCTTCGTCCTGACCACGCCCCCTGCTAGATAAGTTCTTCGAACTTTGCCTACTCTTGCAATTCCACTATGGAGCAGGGTATAGAACAGAATATCCTGGAGAGGTGTTTGGTATTGATATTTTAAAGGTTTAAAAGTTTAAATTTTTATCTTCAATCAATAAAATTAGCCAATATGAAGGCTAATTTTCGGACGTTATCACGGATCTTGAGAAACACTACATATTATAATTGTTAGGTAACTTAATAATAATTAGATAACTTTTGTAAGCAAATTAGTTCGTTTAAGTATACGAAATAAATATTGATACACCGATAAGAAATTGATTCCTTCATACTTCGAACTTTAGGTCCGCTATCGTCGTTAACCATTCTACTAGACGACTGACTTCTGCCAGCACAAAAAAGATCTGTCATACATGCCAGGATTCGAACCTACGCCACAACTTACTTTAGCTATGTGTGCGTCTAACTGCCGGCCATAATGCGGCTAATGCGTACAATACACGATATTTAATTTTCCCGTTTTTCTATATGGCGCCATTTAATTCACCAACCAACTTCATGGTTCCCGACTCTTGGTTCGAACTTAATATCAGAAAGACAACCAAATAACCTCAAGCTACACTTAGCTTGGCTATGTATTGTAGGTTCGTGACCAAGCTTCCACTGACGGAACGGACTGTCTTTAGTACGTTCTGTGTCTCACAGAAAGTTTTTGCGGACACAGTACATGTTTATTTAATTACACCTGTCATATAACATATATCAAGGGTGGTCCCCCTCGCCTCCTCTCCTCTCCTCTCCCCCCCCCCCCGCAGTGATAGAATATAGAAATAGATTTTGAATTTACCTCGAATCGTAGGTTTATCACCAAGTATGGCGACGTGCGGATGCTGCTTAAAAGCATTTCGATACGTGTTTAAGAACTCTACCGAGATACGCTCCGACCGCTAACGATTGTGTAGGTACACACTATCATATGGTTGAAAAATTCAGATTGACTGTTTTTTAGCTGGAAGTTCTAGGAGCGAAATTATTGTCCGAAAAAGATCATCAGTAGGTGCCTTATATTAGCATGTAATGTCGAAGAATATGATATGTTTCATAAACGATGCTTAAACCGTTCGACGGTATTCAGTATTGAATACTAAGGAACTGACCGCAAGCGCCCGATGTATTACTATACATTGTTGCATAGCTCGTTATTTCGTCACTGATTTTTTATAATCCTGCTTAAGCTTTTCGTCGTTAGTTCAGCATCCATTACCTGCCAAATATTGCATAAAAGTTACAAGCTAACTTAAGCTCCGGAAAATCTCGAATTTTGTAACCTGAACTTAAAATTGTCAGTGCCTCATATGAGTGACACAATTATTTGTTTTTCCAACCTGCTACCGTTTTAACAGTATCTTTAGTTTTGAACTGCCAGCTCCCAAGCAACGGCCCTCATCGAAACCTACGAGATATCGGATCGTCTAGTCGCAAGCAAGGCTATACCGAATGTAGGTTATGGCATCAATCCAGATTTATCATTTTAGTCCTCCCACCTTCCCAGCGGTCTGGGTTTCTCTACTATGGCGTCAAATATCACATATTTAGACCTATTTCCGTTCTACGTAAGGACAACAGCAAAAGTTGAAGCACTCAATCGTGACTCGTTGAAGAGATCCATCTTAACATACTGATCACCACAGCTTGTCGTCGTTGTTTGTGCTCATCTACTACCAAACTAATTAAGATATTTCGCTGTTATGGCTGTATAGCGGTTTCTCTTCTTCTACCGTAATGTGTTCATGCTAATCGGATAGACTACGGTCATGTGGAAATTTCAGCTTGGGCGAACATGCCGCCGATTGAAGCCGTTCCTCGAGCGATGGCAACTGCAGGTCCTCCTTCGAATCTAGGGGCCCGCTGCGACCTTGGCGTTGTTGCTGTTTCAACTTAGTCCCGACAGCGTCAAGGTTTGCCCAGTCAAAGCCGGCCAGGAACTTGTGCCGGCGAAACGGCTCCAACGTATCGCTCACACGTCCATCAGAGTGCGAAAATCGCCACACTCCCAAGCGTTCGACAGGATTGTCACGCAGGATATCGATGAGAAATGCTCGCTGTTCCGCGTTTAGCTGACGGGTAATGTGAATTGTGACATTTTTAGCCAGCTCGTACCTGAAGAATAATGAAGATGTTTTAACATAGAGCACTTCTTTATATATTGTACTACTGAACGCGTAAATCACAAGTTAATCCTGTAAGCTTTGCTTTAGAATAATGTTACAGTCGTTGCCGAACGAAGCCTCAAGCAAACGGCGTCCAGTGCTCACTGGATGAATGCCGATAGTGGAAAACCTAAACGTTGAAATCAGCCTTGCGTAATGTACCGGCTTTTAACTTCCTAAAAAAGCGGATTCGATGCCTAAAGCGATACCCAACAACGAAACTGGATGTGCACCTCGAAGTAACCGTAGTTACGCAAGACCACGTACGATGATACTATTGCACTTCGAAGCTTAATTCTGAAGCACAACTTAATCACTGAATACGCTAGTACATCGGCCGTCGACTGCAAGTCGGGTAGAAATAAAAGGACGAATGTTGTCAAATAAAATGTGGGTAGTGCGAATCATCTGACCTCATCTCTCTTGAGAGTGAGCTCAGCTCGATGTGTTTCTTCTTAGCATACACAGATAACGGTGTCCTTCCAACGAACATGCAGTAGACAACGATTCCATATGACCACCAATCCGCATCCGTTGCATAAGGCGATCGTTCTAGAACTTCGGGTGACATGTACGCCAGTGATCCGCACCGGCTCGAAGACGTTTGACCTTTTATACTGAGGCCGAAATCGGTCAATTTAGCGTCAAGCATCTTTGGGTGTGTTGTGGACTTGACCAATAGAATGTTCGAGCAGCTCACGTCACGATGTAGGAAACCCATTTCGTGCACACAGTGAATTGCGTGAGCTAACTGGGCAGCCAGTCGTCTTGACTGATCGATTTCAAGGGGCCCCCCTGTAATATAATAGCGATTAATTTATTGCTATGATAGCTTGTTTTTGATCATGGGTACTGTACCAAGTGTACAGATAACGTGTTTAGGGCAACAAACAATCTATGTTTGTTAATTTAAAGATTAATTTAAAGATAGTCAGTCCCATTGCACGATAAGCCATATATCTGATAAACTCAGGGGGTTGCGTGCTCAGATCCAGCTAGCCGATGTCTCTGTGACGCCTCTAGACGAGAAAGAAATCGTTGCGAATGAATTCGGATCCTCCTGGTTAGGCTGTTAATCCTTCCTAAGCTCAAAAGGTTCAAACCTAATAAGCAAACAGTCTATCATATGATGACACATGGAACAGCAAGTGTCGTAGCTACTACGCGATCCAATTTGGCTTGCGTGAGTGAGCTGCTTGTAGATTGCCAAATAATAGAAAAACAATGTAAGCTATAAAAGTACAAAGGCTTTAATCCAATGCAGATTACACTCAGGGTGTATGGTTTAGACGGTTTAATATAATAATAATAATAATAATAATAATAGAAAAAAAAATCAGTAAACCGACTTGCGCGCCTCTCATTTTCGCTAATCGCTACTGTCTGGCGACCAAACAAGCATTCAATGGTATCTTATCGTGACCCGAGTGTCGACAATAGTTTACACGCGGGCGGAAACTGGCTAACCAGACTTTTACTATTCCAGTCGGTCTATTTGGCTGTGGCTGACAAACCGGTATCCTTTAGGTAGTGGCTAAGGCTTCCCAAAGGCGCGAACTCCATAACGAAACACCAGTTGCGGTCCGTTTGCAGGAAACCGATCAGGCTAACTACATTTGGATGCTCGGATACTGCCCGCCAAACGCTGAATTCGCATTTAACTTTGCTCAGTTCCCGCTGTTGATCCTGTGTCGCTGTTGATTTCTGGACACATTTCAGCGCCGCCGTTTCCCTCTAGAATACTTGCGAATTAGTAGCCGTTAGTAAATACACAATTCAGTACTTATCATTTTCGGGGATAACCATAGCAGCAGCAGATATCAAACGAAAACATCTCTTGGTCAACAGTAAAATTGCAAAATTATTTCTAATGGCTGAGTTGAAACGCTGACACCTTTTCGCACCGATCATGCCGAAAAATCGTATCTACTTGAAAATGGAGGATGGATATACTACAATTCTGCGAAAAACCTATGCTTCGTTAAGATTTTGATAAAATAAGTATCGCTATACCAAAAAATCAGACTTGTATAGCCGTGTCTCGCAAGAAGAACTTTTAAGCTTGTGACAAACAAATTTGTATCTGTGACAAAAGCGACGTTATTCCTTTGAACGCCATACACCGGCGTAACATTTTGGGAAGATTCTATAGATATTAATATTACTGCCGTTCGTCTGAAGGACTTATCCGTTTAGCCGCTATCGCTCCTCTAATATTTTTACGCCTTTAAACAAGTACAACGCAGAGGCAATGTAATTCCTACATAATCTCGTCAGTTTACGTACGCTTTGACGCAATAATCCTAATCGTTTTTGAGTGGACAATTCAGTGGCTAGGAATTCCACCGTAAATCATCGAAGCAGCTAAAATGACTTTTTTAACGGGTCAGGAAAAGACGTATCCAGAAATTGCACGCAGTAATAAAAAAGCCCAACTAGTGAATGTACGCGTTCGCCTGCATGTAGGAGGAAACAAACCTAAGCAATAAATTTATCTTACTCACTCCGATGCTGATCTTGAACACGGTGCCAAAAGACCCCTGTCCGATTGCCTCACCGATCTGGATGATGTGGCAGACCTTGAAGACCACAGCTTTTTTGCATAATGGGTTCATCCAGAACGAGTCCGGAACAACGGTACCTACCTCCGGAATTAAAATGGGCTCGTCTTCGATTTGAGGCTCCGCCGGCTGTTCTGTTTTAGCCTCTGGAGCACCGAAAAGTGAAAGATTCTTTTTTTTTCTTTTTGTAACAAGATCTTTTTTATAGAATAATACAGAAGTTACATAACGAGTGCTTAATAAAGGTGATTACAGTTTATCGGCTTTACATATAAAAATTTAGATAAAAAGTAGTTACAGGATTTTTGAGAGCATTATTTTTCGCTTAACTTGAAACGGAATAATTTTTTATTTAGCTATTTTGTTTGTACTCTGCAAGCAAATTGCACGAAAATTATTCATAGGCTTGTTCACTGTTGGGATTGCAAAAGGGAAAACGTCACATGGCTTAGAAGCGGACAAAGCAGGTCTTTTCAGTTCATATAGCTACTTAGCTTTCCTGCAGGGTAATTTTCATTAATGTGTTGCGTAAGGGCTGAAATCCCGACATTAAAAATAGGTCAATGTTTGGGTTCTTTAGCGCTGCAGCAATGCTTATATTTACCAGTCTTACTTTTCAAGATCAGTCTTGAGAAAAGAATATATCCAGATTGTTCCCCTCACCGATTCGAATATATATAACACTACTTCACGAAGTGCATGCAAAATTCATAAAAGAAGGCTTTTTTTTATCAATCGATTCTTCTCCTAATTTTTCCAAAAGTCCCTGCTATAATTCCTTATAATTGCATAATGAAATACGTGAATAACGATTAAAGAAAGGGAAGACTAGCGGTTCAGAGAACTTTTATATGACGTAATTGTTTTTTCCCGCACTACCGCGCCACTTTGGGTCCTATTTATGCAGCGAAAATCGAAGTAACGTTGAGACTTAGAAAGTGAACGTACTTCTAACAGTACAGCCAGATGAGCCACCAACTTGAGTACAAGGTTTCGTTCGTACGATTTTTATATCATATTTGTTTTACCCTGGTGTTAAAATGCAGACACGAGCTCGTATGCACAGTTGCCTGTGATGACTCACCTATCAGCTATTTTTCCATATGTAGTAAATATATATAATGTAATATATAATAGCAACGATATATAGCATAGGCGATTACTAATGCTGTTATGTAAACAATTTTATGGAGAATCGTAAAGATCAAGCTCCTCGAATATGAAATATGGGCGTACGCAATATTCACAAACGTAGGAAACACATCTTTAATTAGAAACCGAGTTAGAACATCTGTGCAATATGAAAGGATGTTCGTGTAGTGGTTCATGTAATGGGAACATAATTACAATGAGGATAAAAATTACATACTGCCTTAGGCCGCATCAACAGCAAGACGCTGCATCTGAACTAATGGAGTGTTACTATACTAGTCACTCCTTGCGAGAAATAGAACTCATAACACACGTGCTCCATTCTTTACGAACCTAACTTCACACATAGCCAACACCTCTAGAACTATGTCTTCAGCGATCCTTCATATTAGTCTTTTTTCCATAGTACCCTTCCAAGAAGTGCTTCGAGTCAACTTACTGGTCGCTGTGTGGGTTTCTGCGCGGGAAACGTACTTCTGCTTGCCACATTTCACCTGCGATTCATCATAACTTTCCCTGCTTCGAATCGTGCCTTTTCGAGATTTCCGTACTGTTCTGGGATTTGGTACCAGGACGTCAGTTCTGGTATTTTCTACGCTCATAATTACTGTCCTCAGCCCAGCGCATGCGCACAGGTCGTCATGCACGCGCCGCACGCACACACACACACACACGCACTATCGTTTTGGCTGATGGACAAAAGGATCTTTGTCAAATGCCCTACCCCCTTAAGCGGGCAGGTGGAGTAAATTTAGTAAGAGAAATAATAATATATCTCTGTGTTTGCCGCTTTCACTGCGTTATTGTCGTAATTTAGAAATGGAAATGACGGGGCAACATTTCCGCCAATCGAAGTTCTACCTGAGAATCTGCTGTCACAGTGACCGATAATCTTTTAGTGAATCTAGCGTCACGATTTGTTGAATAAAGACGTGTCTTTGTTGCAGGTGTCAAAGGAAAATTCGTGGTCAAATATATCGGAGGAATTACTTTCAAGAGAAATGAAAAACTTAGTGAAATCTCCAGTTAAATAGGGCCTCTGCTTTCAGGTCTAGCGGCCATCGATGACGGCGGCTTGAGACTGAAGTGGTAACAAGGTGCGGAGATACTGTTCTTTGCAACGTTCTGTTATTTAATAAAACCATACTCGGAACAGTTAATAGGTCTCTTTTACATTTGTCTAAGCATCGTTTTTATTTTTTGCTTCCGTGCTCAGTGCCCTTGAGATAGCTATTCTGGCAGTAAGCGATGTGTGCGATTCCTCTCAATCTAAGATAACTGAATTTTGAGTTCAAGTGGCCACCTGCTGGATAGCATGTTGACAAGGCTGAAAAAAAACACCTGTGAACTGACTACGTTTATCATTAAAACTTTTTAGAAGCTTCTTTTGTTATGATCAGTATAATTTTTGCCGATAAAACAATTCGGGAGGCAGCAAAACACCTAGCCCTTTGCATTATACATACACATGCTCGTACATACGGATATTTTAAATGTGTTTAAAAATTGCTTTCTGCACGGAAAGAAGATCTACAAGCAATCCAACGTTAGATTTGGGGCCAGTAATGTATGTAGCTGGCATCGTACGAAATCGTCCCACCTTTTTTAATAGATCCTTTACAGCCCTGAATTCATTGAGCTTAGCAAGGCATTCCCGAGGAAAATCCGTCAGAGTGACGCAGATGCTTGGTCATGAAGGGAGTAACGTTATAACGTTTCAATATTGCTCAAACATTAAGTAATTGTCGTTTTCCTTGAGGAGGTGAGTTACGAGTTTGTTCATTCAGTACGAAAATTATTGGCTTTTAAAAAGGACTATCTACTGTATCGAATAAACCGCGGTTCGATTTAAAAAAAAAAAACTAATTTCACGGCAAGGACCTTTAATATGGACACGCCATAACGTATGTACACAAAGACTTTAGGCTTCATGATTGCAATCCGAAACAAAGACAGAATTCGAATACAATGTATGCGACCTCAGTTATTTTCTTTCCCTGACTCGGATTAGGCAGCCACACGTTTAGTGCATAGGAAATCTTGGAAATAGGTTGAGCCTGATTTCACCTTCTGCTCTCGGGCCCGTCAAATTTTTAAATGGACCTAACGTATCTTTAAGATGCTCCACTGTGAACTTCAGAGCGGGAATCGTATCGGCTTTTCAAGACCGACCGCGTCCACGTGTTGGCTTTTTGGCTCATGCTGCGATGAAGTCCGGCGATGAGGAAATCAAAAATGGAATTTTCGTCCGAAATGATCAGATCGTCACTATTGAAAATTGCACGCTTTATGGTACTTTGATCTAAACTATGGTTCTATGGGAACCGTTTGCTGCTATAGAACTGGGTGTCTCGTAGGCCGTTTCTCGCGTATACTCTGCAATGAATTTAGCTAACAGAACGACTTTTGTAATAACCCCCAACAGCCGGCTGGATTATACGAGATATAATGTATGCCTCAAGTACCATTAAAATATATAAAAAAATTCGAAAAAAACAAAAATGAGGACTATTATTTAGGATTAGAATTATATTCGAGGACTTACACTCGCGCATGTAAGTCATGAATAGCTTATCGTAAATTTCTCATAATATTTAAAAATCATGATAAAAAACAATGATGGACTGATTGAGGCACTAACAATTAGACACAACAAAAGATTTGCAAATGACGATGTCTCGCTATGGCGGTTTTTATCTAACAATGCTAACAGGAACTAAAAGTTTTACTGTATAATATTATGTGGACTTCTAATTGAAGTTCTATGTTTATCACAGAGCCATTTTACTTATGTTTCTCCGAGATACTTACATGTGATCGAGTTTGGCAATAGAAATTTCGTCTGGAGCGTAGCTAGGCAGACATGCAAGCAATTTCGGCCATTCTAGATGTAAAGCTGTACGCCGACGTAATCCGAGCGTTACGCGTACTTCAAAGATGCAGATCTTCCGTCTCCCGTGGAAACAATACTCAATGTTCTGTAGGCAATAGACGTTGGGAGGTTTCAGCACTGTGTGCGACAACATGAGAGAACGTCGCAAATTCTGGATGCCTACCCCGCTTACTTAACTCGACTTTGAGATCTCTAAAAGAAAGGCCATATCTCATACTAATTAACGACAGTTATAGAAATCGATTTATGAAGTTGTAAACGGTTCACGTTATAGAAACTGTGTCCGAAGTCTAGGCGGCTTCACGGGCACTGATCACAGAGCACTAAGTTTCGAGTAACTATGCGCTTAGTTAACTTCTGCGGGACTAGTAAATAGCCGATTGTCCAGGCTGGTTTGGAGTGAATGTTTGAACTAGCTTAATGATCCTCTTATCGTGAGACCATTTAACTCCTTTCGAATAATAGTCTTTCGAATACATTGAACCTATTAGTCAGGCATTTTTATCAGATGTTCCAATTAGTTGATTAATTAATTCAAACTAGTGAAGTTCGCCTGCGGTAGGAAGAAACGGCGTCTTCTACAGTAGCCCATTTATAGTGCATGCCTAAATTAACGTTTCAGAGTATTTAGATTAGCGTAGGGAAGGGGCTGGAAATACGTGGAACATCGAAAGAACAACCTCATATTCGTCCGCAACTGTCCTCGCAGTGATGGCTCTCAGCAAGAATCGTAAACTTTTGTCTGTAATGTGCCTGCTGGTCGTAAATTGAGCCAACCTTCATTGGGTAAGTAGCATCGTGAATCTTTTCTCGGATAGGTAAATGCAAAACTTGATCAGGTACGGCATTCGTTGCCGTAGATGTAAACGCCGAAAGTCGCGCGATCTTTAACTATTTAACGACATAAGCAAAGATCTCTCATAACCCCTAATAGTATATAAACATATCGTTTATCCGTTCCCTCTAGCGAAGCTTGACACTTGATTAAGAAATGATTCTTGGCAGTATTTCAGTCAACCCACAGCTGATGTGAAATTTAGAATTCTGTTCAGTGGCAAGAGATCATAGTAAAGGCAAGCTTGACAAATTACCCATGCATGTAGCACTTGTGCTGACATTTCCCCTGTCCGCGTCGTTTTAGAGCTCTCTATGTATTAGGGCTGTAGTGGGGTAGATAGATGACAATTTAATAGAAACTTGCCAAACCATTATGGCATTAAACTTTCGTTTGTCTCATAACACGCACACACGGATCGGCTACCAACCGCTCGAGAACTATTGTCGCACGAGTGGTAATCTCTTCAAAAATCCTATGACAAACACTTTCAACGTGTGACAGCGCACACATTGAAGACCTTTGAACACCTCTATATCGATTTCTCACATTCTATAGTGAAGGCTTGACGGCATATAGAAACAAACATTTCATCCCTCAGTGTGGTTATTACACTTATTGCTATAAATTTCCCCTGGAGAACTAGTGCAGGTATCGCTCGGCTTATACGTAATTTGCGGTAAGAGGCGAAACGTAATCGATTGTAGACCATCTGTATGCGGACTAATGGTTTGAACGACGCTTAACGAAAGATAAAGTATAGGTGGAGTAAAGGTAAAGAACAACCGATTTTTAGTCATCGCTAAGTGAACCGCAAAGCTGACTCCAACAGATAGTTTTGTGAGAAGGAACGAATATCGTACGTAGGACGGCTGCAAATACTGGGCATTCATCGAGGATAACAGGAGGCTACGGACCGACTAAGTTGCTTGCGTAGTTTTTTCAACAATTAACAAAATCGACAGTTCTTGAGTAACTTTATTTTATCCGTTGCGTCGAATCAGTTTTTTTCTCGCTCAGCTCGATGATAAAAAGCCCGGTCAATTCGAAACGGTGGCATATGAAGTGTGGAATAAGATCTCCGGCGGGCGATACCATAAATTGACAAAATCCTCGTCCATGTCTGTCCAACGTTTTGCATTTAGTGGTCTTTTAATGAGCCATATCGTATAAAAAAAAATGCCAAAATAATCATTAGGTGCATTCACTGTTTTCAGGGCACCTACTTCGCAACAAATCTCAGCGTGATAAGCTGGGTATTTGTATCTAATGTTAGGATAATATAATAGTGAACTTTAGATGATAGGTGCACAAAGTTTTCAAGCAAACGATGATGTAAGGATTGCTAAGGCTAGCGAGGTCATGAGCATTTTTCTGGCACGTGAGAAAAACATCGACATGTTTGATTTAAAACGTATGATATTTCTATTCATATAAACAATAACACTCATTCATTAATCTTATGAATATATTTAGCGTTATTCCTATCTTATTTATGGGTATTTCGACATACGTGTTGTACGTTCATACATTTTCATATGCTAAACACTGAACGTTATTTGTCCTTAGTTACTAGGAAAGGTGATTGGTCTTCCAGTTAGTTAGTAACTTAGTTGTGTACACGCTGCAGCTCAAGAGTATAACTGTCACAGCGTACAGTTAGTTCAGAAGGCGGTAATTTTTCTGTTTATGCGCAGAGTACGGACGTCAGTAACGGGTTCAATTCTTGAAAATGGTTTTCGAAATTATCAAGCGTCTACCTTTCAAGTGACTTCTAACCTCAGTCGGTATTTATTTTCATATTATTATTGCTTTTTAATCGTTTTTCAGTAATAAAAATAATCGCGTTTATTTCATTTATCTACTTATATTTTAGATTAAGCCTAGCTCCCGACCGAGAAGTCCCCGTTATAGAATAGTAGTAACGTGTTTGTCTGTTAAACTTAAGGACACGTAATAGGCTGAATTTGAGTTCGAGGCACAGGCTCAATTCGTGGTGCAAGGAGTCAGCCCGTTAGAGTAGTGCCCAAAAGCCCAAGTGCTGGACATAAAATATGAAGGGCATAGTTGTTGTATCCAATGGCCAATTTGTGTGCAACTGTGTGCTTATAAGCTATTAGTTTTTCATATCGCAAATGCTTAATAGTAACTTTATTAAACATAATCAGATAATTAATTTTAGTTGGTGCAGTTTAAAACGGTGTTATGATTGGTTCTGATTAGGAACAGTCTAATTAGTTTTCTAATAGAAAAAAAAGCTCTTTTTTTTGTTTCTGACATATATATACAGGATACAGACATATCGTATACAGGCTATGGCGATATTACACTATATAGTATAGTGTATATCATAAAAGCATATTTTAGCTAATCTCGTTATGCGTAACGAACTGCGCTAAACTTCAATTTTCTGTCCAGAGATATTTTTTATATATCCGCAAAATTCATAGATAAAAAGTTATTTCACTTTCTTATTACTATCATTACCAAAATCATTATACATCTTATCGAGGAAGTTTAATAACTACACACATATTAGACCTAGCTAATAAAAGTAATTTTTTAACACATAAAAAAAAGAAAAGACATTTTTACAAAGTAGACTGGCATGACTTTGAGAAAATCGTTAGGGATCAAATCATCGAATGGCAGACTAGTTTCAAGACAAATTTCTAACTCAATTGTTTTCTTATACGATTCTGACATCTTTTGGTGAAACGCTGTCTTTGTCCTAGAAAAATAACTATTTCGTATAGCCTTTTTCCAGACAGATATGGGATATTTTCCATATGTTGCGTTTCAACTCTAAACAGATTTATTTTCCGTATGTCACCTTCTAAAATATTCTTCTATGCCATTCCAACACTAACAAATAAACTATGGCTAAAGTAAACGATCCATCGAATCAGTTGCTTGCATTTTTCATATTGTCCCAACACTCGACCCGATCTTCAATCGAGAACCCACCTCTGTCCCCGCTGGTAAATTGCTCTCGTCAGCTAGATGTAACGTGCGTTTAGTTGTCATACTCTCTTGATCAATTTAGATGATAGTAATAATAATAATACTCTGTTCAGAATGTGCATCCTCTAACGCTCACCTTGACATACAGTCACAATCGAGTATCATCGCGATCTTACGCTTCCCTCTAAGACGTATCCCGCACGTCTGGCCGCAAGAACGCGTCGAACGCTGAACTTCTTCCGAAATCGACAATGCGATCTCGAGAGAAGTATGGCGGACGGAATAAATTCGAATCGAAGCTTGGCGCCAACAAGCGAGTTAGTACTGTATATGGCAGGAACGTAGTGCTCTTCGACAGCAACGTTCATACCAATGACATACGCAGGTTGCCTTCTTAATAACAGATGAGATTACGCAAATTTTCTTATAGGTTTTTTGCAGTTCCGACCACCGTGGCTATTCTGTTAACTTGCTATGGCTCGACCAGATCAAATTCAGAGCAGTAATATACATATATAACGGTATCGAATAGCAAAGCGATCTTCGAAAATGTTTAGGTCTCGCCTAGTTACGCTTGGACGCAGGACATCTAACGAGAAAGCAGAACGTGCACGATCGTTATTTTCACGCAGTTTTATTTCTCTATAAGGTACATGCACTAACGCGGTCTACTGATAACATAAGCGCACTGCGAATAGGGAGATCGAATGACTGTCCCGTTACCGTATCGAACATTGTAGAAGTAAGTTTCTGCTACAAGCACAGCAACGTCTAGAATATAAGTAAATCGATAGAGAGACACTTGCGATCCTTTATCGCTTGACACCCCATCAACGATTCTACACACGCCAGCTTCATCGTCAAGTGTAATCCGGGTATCCAGTAAATAGGGAATCTTATTTTTCCTGTCTACACAATACAATTCACTTTTAAGAATATCTTCACTTCAGTAACCTAGTAGCCCTTGTCCAATTTTTCACTATTGGCCCTAAAGGTAATTTTTCTAAACATGCAAGAAGTATCTCATTGGACCATGCTAGTCATGTATATTGAACAAAGCGGGTAGTACGTTCCTTAACGCGTCATTGGTCTTTGAAGAAGTGTTGCTTGAGATCGTATTGTTATGAGACGATGATAGACAAAAATACATTACTTAACTGCAAACATTTTCTGGTTAACTCGATTGTTTGAAATGGGTTAGATAGATCGGGAATAGGAAAAGAGGTGACATACAATACAAGCTGATTTTCAGAAACGGTAGATAATTTTGTTTTTTACTTTCCGAAAAAATAGATCGCTCTACACAGACATGTTAGTTACTGATCCTAGGTAAAATGTTTCATATTGATTTCCTTACAAACGTGTCTTACACTTGCTCATTCGTGAAATCACATAATATCTTTTTCTTCCGATGACATATTATAGGTAAGCAACGTTTGTTGGAATTCTCTAGATGTTCGGGTGCTCTCGTAGCGAAGTCTGATACAGTCACAAAGGTTTTATCTTTTTAAACAAAGTTCTTGTTCCCAGGATACACAAGCAGGCTACGCGTACTGCTTCACAGTTCCAAGAGAGCTTGCTCCAACAACAACATGCGATCGGATCGATTAGGGGTATGTAGACATGATAAAGTAAATTCGCTCGTGAAAACTATTTAAAAAAGCAGAAAATTTTTCGTCAGCGTCGGCTAAAGCAGGATAGAGTTCTTCCACGCATTGATACCCTAATGATCTTCAATGGGTTCCTGAAGGCTTAGCAGTAGAAGAGTAGCGCTCGATGTTA
Source organism: Varroa destructor (assembly GCF_002443255.2). Taxonomy (NCBI): domain Eukaryota; kingdom Metazoa; phylum Arthropoda; class Arachnida; order Mesostigmata; family Varroidae; genus Varroa; species Varroa destructor. The sequence goes on along the minus strand of NW_019211455.1, from coordinate 47,022,351 downwards.
TCTAGAAACGACTGGTCTTGATGGTGTTGAGCTCACCTTTGAAAAGGATTTACTTGGCTAGTGACCTCATCAAACGGTAACAGCTAGTCTTGATATTTACAGATTTGGGCCGTATGCCCATTTAGCCACAGCCATTATTTCCGAGCAGCCGATGCTATTCATTTGTCGAGCAGAGTCCAATGTCGCTAAAAATTGCATTTTGGTCGTTTTACAGACGGTGATGTTTGCGAATGTGACCCCTAATCGGAACTAGTTTGAAGCAGACTCTTCCTTTCAAGATGTCGTCGGCCCAATGGAAGCTGGCTCGGTTCACATGCTGTGCGTGGGCGAAAGAATAGACGTTACAAAATTGCTCATTGGATTCATTGATACGTAAAAGGAGACCCAGAATTTTTTTTTATAAAATCTCTGCGCAGACCTATCGCCACGATACGATACAGCATAGAAAAATAGCGCCGTATATTGAAACTAATCCAGCAGAGGGAAAGACGGTACTCCGTTCATGTTTTTCTACGTAAAGTGGACCTAGCTTGACAAACGCCTGTTGTCGTGCACTCACCAAATGGCTCTTCTTTAAACCACGCACTTCGAAAACAGTCTGCGGCAAATGCTCTGTAAAGACCCATGGGGTTAAATGCTTTAACACCTATATATGCTGCTAGTGGCGAAAATTAGGATCTATTGGAAGAATTCTATCAGCACATGTGGATACGAAAAAGGACAAAATTTATTGAAACGTTCGTCGAACGTATGAGATTATATCGAAATGTACGCATCGAAACAAACGTGTCTTCCGTGCTAATTGCAGCCTAGAGTCCAGCCTATTAGCCCATGTCAAACAGGACGAAACACTTGATTGAATCCTAAAAGTGTGTGCCATCGGCTAGAATTAGTAGCGCGCTAACCTAGGTCCGGATAGGTTTGAAATTTCCATTTCAGCTAAGTCAGTTGGTATTTTGATTCAATGGACATCAGTTGCTGATGACGTAACCTAGCAATTCTACATGAATAACCTGTTTTCCGGTGCGTAGCATAATAAAGATGTAAGCAGTCTTATTCCAGCTGCGGAAAGCCAAGCGAAGTTACGGCGTAAATTATTTAGAGACGGCTTACGTCCGCTCTTGAGCCGCAATTGCACTCCCGACGCAGTAAAAATACTGGTGACACCCTGGGAAAGCAACGTTCGTTCTGTTTTTAGTAGATGCTGAATTGCGGACTTTTATTTCAGTACCTAAGTATCTCCACTGTTTATGGAGATTTGAAGGTAGGGCTAAACTGGCATGGCCATTGGCTATTTGAGTCGGCTAATTATACTTAAAAATGGAACGACCGTAATGTCACCCTCCGGCGTCGTTGCTACTGAGCGTCCTCTGATTGATCGTTTAAAAAGATATTTTCAACTGTGCCTATTTCGTTAGACTCGTATCAACTGGACATCATAGTGTTATTATAGTTACTAAAATTATAACGTACTGGCCACACATTTTCGTCAGGCGACCCAATAAGCTGGGTAATAAGCTCGATCTGCTGGAGCTCCGTTTTTCCAGGTAGAAGGGGCCGCTTCTGCAGGAGTTCGCCCATAATGCAACCGGCTGACCTGTTGTTTATATACACCATTCAATAGAAGCGCGTCACTAAAAAGAAATCTCTACTGTTGCAGTGGTTCATTTTTTTACTCTGCTTAAGCGTGCTACTAGAATACAATTCATTGTAACAATTTTTATAAAACGTAAGCGTATAACAACGGTTTTGATGAAAATACCTTTCGAAACGTTCTAGACCTAGGCGAAGGTCACAGGGACGGCAGGCCCTAGTATTAGTTGCCTATTGCCGCCTGATTTCGTTCTCTTGTTTCACTTTTGGTTTGGAAGATCGTATTTCGGTGGACTAGTATACTAGCCAATGTTTTCTACCAATTTAACGGAAACTTTAGAAAACGGATATAATTTATCCCAGAAGATACAGACACTTCAGATATTTTTCACAACAATATTTTTCAACACACTTTGACCCTTCACACTTTTTCAAACGAGTCGATAATGGCAATGATAAAGGCAAACAAGCCCGGTTACCCCCAGATCTTCGTTTGGAGAGACAGTGATTAGACTTGGTAATTAGTTAATCGATACGAATAGCACGGTTGATCCCGCCATGAATCAATCTTTGAGCACAACGACACTCGAAGAGCGTTATTCTTTTCCGTTTAGGGGTGACCTTTACCCTCAGGCGCCGGGGGCTCATTGAAACACAACTACGTTCTAGTTTGCGTAACGCGCGTCAGCGCAAAAGATATGCGATATTAGGCAAACAAAAATTTTGTGCTCATTAGATACCCGATGACCACATGATACTTCACAGCACACAGGCGACACCTTGCGCCTGCCGCAAGCAAAATTCGAATGAAAATAGAAACGATGAATAAGCACGAGCACGCCTTCGTATGATATCGCCAAACGGGCGTTTAGGGTCCACAGCTATAAGGCGTAAAACAAGAGATCGTCGCCGCAAACGTTTAATATGAGAGAAAATATCTTTACTAACTGATTCTGGCTTCGGAGAAATGGAGCCTAAAAATAAAAGTGTTTGTATAGATTAGATGAAAATCATCTTTTGTTTCCACTATATACTTGTGCGACAACGAAAAAGAGAAAGATTTACCTTGAAGCTCGCGTTTTATGATCTACGCAACAATGTATTGACACTAGTTGTTCAATGACCGCGTAGCTCAGCACGTGACAAACTATCGTTCAACGTTCTATAATAGTTGAAGGTCCTATGACGTATCATCAGTCGATTGTAAGAGGCTGGCGAAAAGCGGTCAGATTGTCAAAACTTTGACCCAGAAGTTTGGAGGCTTTCTAAGGTTGCTTCCATCTATATAATACAAAAGTTGCACTTACTCATAAATCAAATAGAGAATCTTCCTATTTATAATAGTCATGAAGGTAGCCTAGGAGTAAGTAAAAATACACAGCTTAATTGAATATGAGTTAATTGCAATATAACAGCATACCACATATCAACAGCAGTAGTATGTTGTGGGACCTGGAACAAGATTTCCGGCGGACGGTACCACAGTGTGACAACATCGTTAGGGGTCCAACATTTGTCTCTAAGGCAATCCTTCGATAATCCAAAGTCCGCGATTTTGACTTCACCTGATAAGAGGCAAACACCCATAGCAAGATTGGAATAACCTCAATTCGTTAAACTAAACAAATGAACAAAGAATAAATCGACCCATCTAAGTATTCTGTTCCTTTCTAATAAAGATCTATAGGCCAACCTGTATGGGATACGAGGACATTAGACGCTTTGAGATCGCGGTGCACGATTCCCAATGCGTGAAGGCTTTCTAGACCTCTAAAAAGCTGCCACATGATGCATTTCACCTGGAAATAGTTCATTTTAAAGGAACTGCTAATGAAGGAATATGTTTCCTGCGAACATGTTTTTATTAGGCTTTTATTTTGACTCATTATAAAACGATCGTGGTTTACCCTTTTTCCTCTGAATTAATTACGACATACAATTATAGTATAGATCAACAGCTGCGCAATTTTACGACCTTGTCGTTCCACCAGTTCTATAGAACGGAGTTACAGCGAGATAAAAGAAATGTCTAGCAGCATTACACTATGATAGGACTACCAGTATCTCGTTCTTGCGTTCCCTGTTTTCGCCATAAGGCCAAAAAAAAACCCTGAGTCTTTTTTTTACTGCTGGAAGTGCCTAAGCCCATGATAAATAGGAATCTCGCGCTATGTCTACCAGAGTGTCAGATATAATTTTTGAACGAAATTATGACTTTTCAGCGAATTTACGCTTCTTCAGCGCAGAAGCAATCGCCCAAAAAAAGCCTATTTCGAGAGATGTGCAAATATTCTTGTATTTATAAAGAGTATAAATAAAAACAAATTGTCAGCATTCGAAACTTAAACTTGTTGTTCAGAGCATACAGTTATAAACGAATTCAGGTTTTATTACCTGCGGTTCGCTGAGAGGCGTCTGAAGATTATCAACCATCTGGCCAAGATCTGTCAAACACTCTTCAAAGGAAACGAATATAGAGCTCGAACTGAGAACGAGGTTTCGTAGATGAAGAATATTTGGATGATGCAATCTAGCCAAACCAAGAATCTCTCGAACTCCAGAAATGAGAGTGTCTTCTACGACAAACCAAGAAGGCTGTGTTAGGTCAAATATCATAAGGATTTTTTTTAGATATCCAATATACACTTTATTTATATATATAATATTGTATCTACGTAACAATGATTAGCTACTAATGGAAACTAACGTCATGCGAGAAAAACCTCTAATTACTGCACCAGTTATATCGTGCGAATAGCAGATACGTTTCATAGCGATCACATCGCCGGTTTCCTTATCGCGCACTCGATCTGCAAAGATGCGTCACGTTACGAATGTGAAATTCCATGGCCAGGAGCAGGTATAACGCTTAATAAAAACCGCTGTATCTGTTTCTCGAGTGGCAGTGAATATTTATTTATGTTACTAGTTGTCCAAACAAATCGTACAATTACAGTAAAACGACGCCACATGCCTAACACAAATATATAATAAATTTAAAAATTCGATGAGAGTTTTGCATGGTCCATTTACGGACAGCACCGTATGATGCCGTAAAAATAATAGCTTTTTAGTATATTCTGAACTGAGTTAAATTAATCAGTACTTTTTTCTTATCATGCTGTACGTATTCGGCAGTGGGAGCAGTATACAGATCTTCTACGGCAAATGCCATGAAACGTAACCGGGCACGAATCTCTAATAATTGTATTATAATATCGCTATTATATCGATCAAAGTAGGAATGATCTTGTGTAACAAATAGCCCACTGCATGTCAGATTGCTTTTTACCAAAGGTCCCCTTGATCTAGCTAACTCGTTTCATTGCATTCGATTTTATCATAGAACCTTTGTTGCAGAGAAAACGTCATTTTCTCAAATGGGTTTACCACTAGGCGACACTCAGCCATTGCGTGCAAACATCCCGCGTGAAGAAAAAAGCCTTACCCAAATAGTATCAGAGACCAACTGTTCGCCCGCCTATAAAACGCACCCTCACTGTTATCCTCAGTCATGCAGCGATAGAAGCGTAGCCATTTATTTATGCTACACAACACCAATTCGAAATGTGAACTACGCAGTGGTTTAACGTTTCCTGCCGCATCATTCGGTATAATGACCATATACGACGATCCCTGTGTTGAAGACACAGCAAGCGTCTGTGCGTTTATTGGTAAAATACGTCCAACTTGTGTTTCCTTGTTTCTAATGCCCAATCTTTTACCTGATTTAAAGGTACAACTTCGCATGATTCGATGAAAATGTAAAAAATAGTTCAGCAAATAAGTGTCTCGAGTGGTAAGTTCAACGCGGTTACAATAGGTAAGCATTGCTTTAAACAGGTGGCGCCTCCTAGCACAAAACGAAGCGTTTTCGAAGCACAAAATACATGAAAACGAAAACCAATAATTAAGTAGCTGGTCTGGCGTGGAAATTTTACCCTAAAGAGATGATACGCAGGATGATAGGATAAAACGATAAATCCCTGTCATAGCTTAGTGGGTGACGTACTTGTCTGCTATGTTAGAGATACGTCGCGGTTTAATTTCGAAACCGAGCATAGACATATTTCACTTTGCGCTGGGAGTCGTCTGTCTGAAGGAATGCCCAAAGACTATGGCGCCGGACGTAAAACACGAAACAGAGAAAACAAAACGTGAACAGTGAACATCAGTTGACTAAAAAGAACCCGCACCGAAACGTTGGTTACAGAGCGAGTAATAGGTTAGGCATAATCTAGATATGCGAGTACATAGGCTACCAAACAGATTTATGGCTGGCATATATTTTCTAGGATCAAGGTAAACTTTTCTTGAACAACTAAATAATAGATGAAAAATGCTAAATTCGTTGCCACGATAAACGAATTATTTGATATTTTGGTATGACGATCTGGTTGCTACTTAAAACCTGACCAACGATGGAAGTACGGCACCTGTAATACGGCAAGCTGGAAAGACTTGGTATATCTGAAGCCTCAGAGCACAGATGTTCTTGAATATCGAAAATAACCCAATGTCTAACATGATCACCATAATACCTATATTATTTAGTATGCTTAGTATAGTCGGTGCTACCAATTAGCGTAACGCCCTTTACATCATGGAAGCAAATTGCAGACTGAATCACTTGCTAAATCAAAAGAGTACTTTAGCACCACAAATCCGTTTAAATAATTCATCTTTCCGATTTCTGAGCCCAAATACAAAGTCAATGTAAGTATATAGATACCTTTCAAGAAATCCAGTTTTTATCATATTCTAGTTAGCAGCTCTGAGAAAATATTCGAAATTTACTACTCACAAACCGCTCCGAAGCTTCCGTTACCGAGTTTACTTAGTTTCTCGTACTCCGCAGACGTTCGACATTTTTCCAGCTAAAATAGAGTAGGAATTGTTAAGGCAAATAGTTTCCGCGTGTAGCGCCATACGCTCTGCATTGATAAAGACATAACAGTCGATAGCCCCTTCACTTCATGTACTCGAGCAAGCATAATTCAATGCTAAAGGCTACATAAGCCACAAGGTCTAATTTTATGGATTTATAATTTATTTATTTAATGGATTCCATAGCGAAGGCAATTGTACTACACATTATATTAAGTTGGAAGGAAAGTTCTCACGTTCTAAAAATTCATTTGCACTTTTCGATACGTTCTGTAGTATGCATTTCGTCGAGGCTAGATGGTTGCCCAAACAGCCCGAGACATTTGCCGTAGGCGCGGTGACGGCGTCATCTCTTAGGGGTGTCTGCTAGGTTTGAAGACGGTATCCGGGACCTAGAGTATGCTCCTCGTTTTGGCCGGCCGTCTGACTTTGATGACGACCATCTAAAAGCTCCTTGGATAGAAGACTGCCCACAAATAACTCGGGAAATAGTCTAAAATATCGGCTGCAGCCCCATGACTGCCGTTAACCTCTTCGAGTGTGGTGGCTCTTCGAGTCATGGGTTTGTGCAAGAACTTGAAATTTCTGTACCCAATGAACTTGGATGAGTCCAACAGGGAATTACTATGCATCTTCACGTCTCATCCGGTATGCGTCACTGGCAATATTAAGCGGTGTCCATATGTGAACAAAAACCAGAGGCCGCAGCTGCTGAAAAAATACCTTCCTTCTGCGCCTTATGTCTCTATGAGTACGTTACTTTTTTTTCCCAAACCATATGTGAAGATAACTATTGATAATTACACACAGAAATATACAAGAAGTTGCTTGAATAATGACAGTTATTATTATCATTACTACTACAGCCAAAGGTAGCAAGGATGAATGAAAGCTACCTAAGCCTTGAGTCACCTGTCTTAAATCATGTTAAAATGTATATGACTAATTATATGCTCTATATACAACAGACTGTATGTCGAATCAAAATGAAGTGAAAGGATTGTAGAAAGTGCTTAGTTGGTTCCTATGCTAACTTACTACAAGAGTCGTAAAGCTTTATAGTACCAACATTCGTTTATATTGCAAAGTGTTTTTACTCCATTATGTGTGTATGTACCCTTCAAATAAATTCACTGCTTTCCCTGTTAGCGAACGTGAGTGCGTAAACACTTTGTTAGAAGACTTCGTATTGTGCTTACGACAGCTCGAGGAAGAGATTGGAGCAGTTTGATAGAAAGGGGATGATGGTTAGCAAGAAGTTCGGCAAATGACAGCGGAACGGAGAACTCCTCGTCAGAATCCAGGATTAGACGGGCCATAATGTTTTATAGTGCAAGACTTGCCGCCCGTTAGATCTAAAACGGATGAAGTCCTTTTTCTTGAAAGCGATTGAATTACTCCAGTGTTTCACTTACACTTCACCTCTACAACGATAAAAATGTCCAGAAGCGACTCTGTCCGGGACAACCTGAAAATAAGACCAGCTATTACATAAACATACATTCTAGGTAATATACAGCTTTTGCCTAAAATGCTTATTTTTTTTCCTGTACAGTCGTCTAATGTAGTATTATACCTATTTCGCAGGCCTGGCCTGTGATTCTAGGTAGTAAAAACACCATCTATCTATGTTTATCAAATCTGTTTTTCATTGATTTAAGCGCTTTTATCGATTGGCAAGATAATATGGATCATGTAAATAGATTGGTAATCGATATTATTATGTATCGAACGTAATATTGTTGATGATCTATTGGTTTTCACTAAGTTCGTTTTTATTGTCTGAATGTTGGGGGCAAAAGCGCTATGGAACGGCTGGGAATAATAGCACAATCTAGTTTCAGGACCGTCCCATGGGGCGTTACAATGTCGTACGTTGTTTGTTGTACTAACAATGGTCCGTTGTGAAAGCAAGGTTTTCATCCCTCAAAAATCATTGTAGCTAAATACATTGAAAATTATAGCAATGAACCCGGGTGACCATATTAAGATAGTTACGACCTTCCGCATCACTAAGAACCTAGGTCGCTCTCATTGTTTAGTTGTTGTACCACATGATCGGTGGATTTTCCATTGTGCTATAAATAAATGAATGGAATTTACATCTGCCTGAAATAAACTTGAACTTTATAGCAATGGCTAATTTTTTGGAGAATCAGGTGTCGATTCGAGTTATGTATATTAGATACTACATTACCTTATTAATACACATGTTGTGTACATGAATACGCACTGGAGGGCCAGCAAAGCCCTAAGTTTGAAGATTTTCGGGGCCCCCAGACGGACAGAATCACAGTGGACAAAACGTATCGACCATTTATTTTTAGCATTTTGCCTAGGTAAATATGGCATAAATTATTTGCCTTTTTTTAATATTTTACCCATTTTTTGGAATAACAAATGAAGGAGGGAGGGGGGAAGGAGAGAAGAACGATAATCAATTGCCAGCAGCTTTTGCATTTATTATTTCAACCAACTTTTGTCTGTCAGAGACCTGCCTTTCCTAATATGCAAATAGTAGCTAATTCTATTAATATAACGGTAATAGTATTTTGGCTTTACAGCATAGAAAAAACAGAACTGACGTTTTATCAAAACGTTCAAAGCTTAACTAGTAAGCTTTTATCTTGACTTTGGGACAACGTCGCGCGTTTATATAACACTTACGCCAGTCGGACCGAATTTGTTAGAGGATCTCTTCAAATCAAAATGTACATTAAAGAGATAAAAAAGAGATTGAGAATTTACTAGTTTATGCCAGTCGTGATTTATGGCTGAATCGTTGCTTTCACGTCGAACCCTTCGAAGAGGTGATTTCTGCCACGATATAAGGTGTGGATGACACCAGACAAATTCGTCCCCAAATCGGTCACGTAATTATGTAGCGGATCCCATCTCATTTCGAATTTATTCTTGTTAACATAATTAGAATACTGATTCACAGCTATTTAAAATAGTTAGGTATAGCGATACACGCATTGTTGATGTGAGTCCGTCTTGAGATATGCACTGGGACGATTTGAGCTAATTTAAAAGCCAATAAACTTCTCTACTTCAAAGTTATATCAGCAAGGAAACTGCGACGCAGCTATTACGATATCTTGTACGATATTCTGCACACACCACATATAGATCGACAAGTATATCGGTCACAAAAGCCCATTGATCTGATTGGTATTTCGATACACGCTACCGCTAAATGTATTTTACCCTATTCTTTTTTTGCTCTTATTTTGAGTTTAGTTAAGTAGTCCTTCAGATGAGTGATAGGTTTTTTTTTTAGCACGGAACAAACCGTGTGCCTACTCTCCGAAATTAGACCATCCCTCAATAGGCTTCGTTAAGTTTAATAGGTGCGAACGCCTTGCTACTGCACCATCGCTGAGGACGTCATCGTCTACATCATCGTCTTCTATGAGCAAATTTGCAATGACAAATGTGTAGTCAGTGCTTACCGTATTAGCTGGGTAATTTGGCGGAAACGCGATTTTCCTTGATGCGCGCTACGCCCACAATGGCACAAACAATGGCGCGGCACAAAAAGTCGAAGGAGGCACGATTTTTTTTCTTAAGCGTTCAAGTTCAACACTTTTACATTCCCAATATCCATGCAGAATGCTGCGTGAATCAGCAGCGCCGATAACTGTACTTCGTCTGGCAGTACCCCAACTAACTCACCTTAGTTAAAATGATTCTCTCCCGCTATATTTTTTTTGCTCGCTTCATCTAGGTATTTAGCACGGTCGTGATCAGTACTAGTCTAAGTCTTTGGTAATATCCCTTAGTTGATATATATATGTATGTATGTACTTGCAATGCTTCCCGTTAACGTTGCTCAAAGTCCGATGGGCAAATATGCTTGGTTTAGTTCCATTTGTGACCAGTGTGCTACTACTACTGCTTGATTTTCTTTTGCATTGTGTAACGACGTTTCAAGTGAAATGAACCAAATGCTATTTGGTGTCGGCTTTTTTCATGAGCGGCCGTCTCTGTAGACGTAGTGGAGGGCCTCAAGCGAAAGAAAGGTCGCGGACCCTCGTACACGGTTGCTGCAGACGTAGAATAGGAAATATCAAAAAGGAGCAACGACAGCTACACACTCTGGGTGCCGCGTGACGATCGTTCTATACCAGACCGTAAGAATAAAACGCCGTAGATTTTAGGGGTACTGCTTGCTAGTTCCTATTATAATTTAAATTATTTAGTATAAGAGGAAATACGGAAGAAGACTCAATGCTCTTGGAAGGTGACAGGTTGTCTCATAAAGTATTGCCGAATATTTACTATTTCCGTAGATAAAAGCAATTGAATATAACTGCCTTCGGCTGTGCAATCTGACGGCAGATGGAAATCAAAATGTTGGCTTTACACAGATCTATTCCGTCGATAGAGTTTGTGTTTCCGTTACGATTTCTAGCGCTGGCGAATCCTCACACTCGTGTTCAGCCTCGTTTTCCACTGTAGTTGTGCTATGACAGTGAATTTTATGAACGCTTATGCTGTTTATTCGACTAGTCTAAAATCTACGAGCCGTTGTGATTTCAATCGAGGTGCAATTGACTCCTTGCGCAGCCAGTGCCGGAATAGGAAAGGCTCAGTTGTTTAGCCGTAGAAGGGCTTTTCATTGGAAAAGCACTTGTTTTCAACCTAAGTTACCTCTTCAGCTTTGAAGTCTATTAGCACGCAGTCAAAGACGGATCATTTTCTTTGACTGGTTGGTATCCCGAATCAATCCATATGTAGAGCCAACTGATTAGTGCCAGGAAGAATCCAGGGTCTCACGAGTGTCCCATTGGCTGTTCTGTCTAGGTGACCTCAAACCTAATCCGGCAGGAATTCATGAGCACGTTTGGGGGGCGCTTAATTTTTGATTCTCTGCATTAAACTAAAAGCGCTCCAGACGAGTGATGTGTAGCCACACATCAATCTAAAGGGAAATGCCCGTCCTTCGGTCTCGCGCGCAAGACAGCTTAGGGAAATCCCCTGAGGTAATCAATCACCCTCGAAGGAACTCTTTTCGTGTCGCGCTCTACATTTTACGATGGCTTGCAAATAGACATGCGAGGCTAGTAGATAATTCAGTTATAAGCGAGCTATTTACAACGATGTGAAATCATTTCACTTTCTAGACTACGACGATAACGGAGTGAATAGAGAGAGGTTAAATCATCTTGAAAGTCTGACGTGGTGATCACTTGAGTCAAATATCTAAATTGGTTTTTCGGCGTATGCTTAACCGCAGGGCAGACGACATCCGCGCGGAAAAGAAACAACACCGATTGGCCGCGATAATTGACGTTCAGAAGCGATAGGTGTAATGGTAGCCATTGAGCCTACCGATATCGAGCTAAGACTTCCAGCCCACACTAGGAAAATTCGCAAGAGTGTTTTTCCAAGCTGTGAGGGTGATCATATAGTGAAACAACGTAGAAAACACGAGTCGGAACGACAAAACCGTTCGAAGCGCACCAGCTCAAGTGAGTGCAACAATAACAAATCTACTACCGAACGTACACTTTAACTATAGTTTGAAACGGCACCGAGTTCCATGTTAAAGGGCGAATTAGATACACAGGTATATATATATATACTAGTTCATTTGTCTTATGTGCATGTACTGAAATATATGCTCATAGGACAAATGAATCTATACCTAGTTTCGCGCGTTGACTTCGTACTAATGGAAGGTAATTAAGCAAATAGGACGTATGATGTTTTAAGCATCGAAAGGAAAAGACCACAGCAGAGATTGAGCAGAATATTGCCAAAGCCGTAGCGACCTTGCAACGATAATTTAATTCAATGAAATTCGACAAGCCTCCAATTCGATGCTGCTATTAGAAATAGATAAAAGATTTGCTTGTAGTGTAAACATTCAAGCAGGTTCGGTGCCATTTTACCGCACGATACTGGTAAATGGTAACACGAAGCTTTTTTTTTGAAGAACTTTTCAGCTTAAGGAGCCTGGTAGATGTTTATATTTATGCCGGGGCACTTATTTTTGTTAATATGTGTATTGTTGGTTTGAATAGTTGAGAAATAGGAAAGTTGAGCCAGCTTTTCTAAATTTAGGTTCCGGTAAAAGATTGAGAATCTTTTACCGGAACCTAAATACGTGTACGAAACGCATGCAATAGGACAATCGCCTGAGTAGTTAGGTGCATTTTTTATTTCATGTATACACAATTGAGGTTAAGCTAAAATCAGTAAGTATCAAAAAACCGAGTAATGCAAATTTTTGTAAGTGGCCATTAAAGAAAATAGGTTTTCCTTGATATGATCTTCATTTTCAGCGCAACGTCTAAGACAAATGTCTTAATAAGCAGGTCAAAAATCCGACATTTGTAGTTCATAGCCGACAAAGATAGAATTGTTCTTACTCCAGCGATGGGTAACCGAACGACGATGGAAACTGAACTCATACAGCATAGATCTAGGACCTCAAATACCCAAATTTGCTTCGTAGGACATAACAGACCGCGTACTGTTAGAACCTCGGCAAATCAAATTTTCCCTGTCGGCTGTGATTGTTTTCAATAGAACGCCACATTGAGAAAGCTGCTAGGGCTAATCAGACGAAAATAGTCCCAACAGAAGAACTTCTATCCCCAGAGGCGGTACCGCATGAAGGGCCTATTCGGATCCCGAAAGTGGGCACCCTTGTACCAGACTCATTTTGGGCGAATCCCCTCTGCAAAAAAGCGTGCGTTTTTAAAGTCTGCAACGCGATCCAGGTTCGCGAAGCCATTGGCCAGGGCTCGTTTGGCACAGTGTTCAAAATCACCGTAGGAGTAAGTATCATTGGCAGTTTACTAGGACTACGAAAGTCTGAGCGAACCGAGGTGGTCTTTATCACCACTGTTTAACACCAAGGAGTTTACAACAATATATTTACTACAACAAATATTTACTGGATCGGTAACCGATGAGGAACTTTTTCTCTAGTTCCTCAGGTTTTATTAATGAATCAATACTTTGTGAAGCACTTCAGGTTTACTATCTCCGTTCTAACAAATTGTAACTAATAAGACCTAGTTGGTTCTGTACACTAACCGTTTATTTTAGGGATGGCCCACTATATGCTAATCTAGCCCATTCCAGGTGGTTTTCAGCGAAATGATAACTGTGTCGGGAGTTGCCGGTGATCCTGGGTGGCATCGTACGTAGATACTACACAGGCATGTTTGCTAGGCTATTCCTTCTTTCTTGAACTCAATGCACGGCTCTTAATGTCCGTTCAATTTAATATCATTCTATTGTAGAAGGATGTGGCAGCGTTGAAGTGTGTTCAGAAATCCGCGCAATCACAAGACCAACTTAAAGAACTTGACAAAGTTAAATGCGAGTTTAGCGTATGGCGTGCAGTGTCCGAGCATCCGAACGTTATCAGCTTGATTGCGTTTCTACAGACTGATAAAAATTGGTGTTTCGTTATGGAATTTGCGCCACTTGGAAGTCTCAGTCGCTACCTGAAGGACACCGGTACCGTAGCCAAAGTGTAACTTCCACAGAGCACTGTAACTTACCAATCCATTTAACATACCGGATTATATTTATCCCTGACACGAATAGAACTAAGCCTGAACTATCATTCTTCAATCTAGTCTGTCGTCGTTTATACATAGAATTGTTTCTGTTTCTATACTATACAATAACTAGTTTTTGTTTGTTCTAGCTGAGATAGTAGGGAAACGATGACCTAACAATAACAATAAAAAATAATAAAATAAAGATATTTTTCAATTGTAAAATGAACTCGTTCTGGTAAAAGTATTCAGCCACTACTTACATTTAAGCAAGCTCTGTTTCTACATAATTTGTATCTGCCTCTTGTTACTAGTTGGAGGTCCGCTTGAAATCGATCAATCTCGTCGATTGGCTGGTCAGCTTGCCCACGCAATCTACTGCGTCCACCAAATGGGTTTCCTGCATCGTGACATTAGCTGTTCGAATGTCCTACTTGTAAAGGCTTCTGATCATCCTACCCTGCTTGACGCAAAGTTGACCGATTTCGGCCTGAGTATGAAAGGCCATTCTTCATCCAATCGCTGCGGATCGCTGGCGTACATGTCACCAGAGGTTTTGGAGCGAACGACTTACAGTTCGGATGCGGACTGGTGGTCATATGGAATTGTTGTTTACTGTATGTTCGTTGGGAGAACCCCACTGTCGGTATTCGCGAGAAAGGAACACATTGAGCTCAGCTCACTGTCTCGAGGGATGAGGTATTTAATCGGTTCTATACTTCGTGAGGAGCTTTGTCCATGAAATGATGACACTGAAAGAAAAAGAACTCATTGTCACAGGTGTCGAGACGTGGGTTGAATTATGATTACCTGAATGGCGCATGTGTATGCTTATTGCATGCCTGTTGACTAAGAACCATAGGCACGACGCTGATCTTTTTTTTTGCTACTTATTTTTTAATGGGTGTTGACCTAACGCACTTATGCATCATTCGGAGCATTTGCATCCGTACTCCCACGTAATCCCCCATTAAATGTGAGACTCACATTCATGTTGCTAAGAGAACACCTATTGAATCCGGGTAAGCGTTGGCACCTCTGGTTCACTTAGACAAAATTCAACTTACAAGTTTCCGGTATTCTTGTGTTCGTAACTTTCGGCGCGTACAGGTATGAACTGGCGAAGACTGTCACAATTCACATAAGCCGTCAACTGACGGCGGAACAACGGGCATTTCTCATCGATGTCCTTCAGGACAACCCCGCGGATCGCCTAGGCGTATGGCGTTTCTCCTATCCGGACGGAACCGTTAGCGATTCACTAGAACCGCTTCGTCAGCACAAGTTCTTAGCCGGTTTTAACTGGTCAGCTCTTACGCCTGTTGAAATAAAACTTAAACAACAACAACAGCTTCAAGGTGGGCACAGTGGTCCCCTCGATTCGAAAGAAGATATACGAGAGTTGGTCTTACCAAATATTTCGAGGCGATCACGGCGAGCTAAGGCTGAATTGTGCGCCACGGATACAATTCTCACGGTGGACAGTAGCAGCAGTTCTGTTTAGCGACGTGGATATCCGTAGAATGTGGTTCTATCATAATTAACCAGCGCTAAGCTGGCTCCCTGGATGGACTTCCAGGTATGCGACTTCTACAGTATTGCACAGAGATCGATGGATTTTAACTCAGTTTTCGCATCACGACACGGGTAGACATCATCTGGTGCGTCGACCTAAAAGCGCATTGTTCATCATTACGAATCGCCACGACGTCCCGGCTACGATTAGCCTACTTAGCGCCTGTCGAGATGAAGAAGGACAGCATAAATTGTTATTTGACGCTTGGGATCTCCGAGACATCTGAGAGCCAAATTCCTTCGCGATTCGGTCCGAACCATCATTCACTCACTCGAATGGTCGGAAGACAGAAGCGAGTTGCAAGGTGGGGTACGCTCGTTGATATCAGTCTCTATTGGATTCTATATTCAGTTCACATATACACAAAATGGAAAAGGTACGTACTTGTTTCGGCGTAGCAAGCTGGACAAGGTCAACATGGTTTCTTTTTTACCTACAGATACACACACAAGCAGACGCCTTGACATCTTCACAACATAGATTGTAAATTCCAAAATACTTATTATTAAATAACACTAACGAAGCTTTAAATGGTATGTGTCTTAAATTCGCATGTTTGAGAACTAGCACTATTTAGTGCTACTATCATTAGCGTCACTTCGATCTGAGCTAATCTATACCGATAATTGATGTCATTTAACCGAAGTAGTTTAGGTGACCTTATAGGTTACCTATATATAGCCTAGGTGAAACCGTATAGAATTGCAGTATGTCCCCAATGCGATCTAACCGTGTGACGCGCTGTCTGAATAAGTTTGCTTTATTATATATTCGTCTATTCGATCCGTAACGAACTTTTCGAAAATGAAACGATACCATATTGTCACGCTGAAGCGAACCTCCTTCCAATCGAGATAGTATGGATATGGCTGCAAACGATTAACAATCTTCTTTCAGTGTTGATTACGCTGTGTTTGGCGATGGTTATTTCAATGAGGATACGGTTATCTTATTATATAATAAGGCATTGTAGTAATGTAGGCATCTGGACACAGTCCACCTGCAATTGCTAAAAGGTAAGTAGCGTTTCTGAACGAGTAAATAAACTAGCATGTTCCCTCTGTCTTTGTTCAGCTTTTATCGTCTAACGAAACAAGCATAGGGCATTTGAATTAGGAACAAATTGGTGAGAGGAGCTGCATACGTGAACGGATACGCGTTCCAGCCAGCTCATTGATTGAACAGATTTCCATGACACTCCACTAATGGACATAATGCTGACATGTAAGCCTATCAATTAACGTACGTCTGTAGAACGGGCATAATAAATATGGATAGAATGCTCTGTCTATATCACGTGTCATATATGATCTATCTATATAATATCCACTCAGGCTAATTAAAGCAACTCTCAAAACGTATGTTCAGTATCGCTAGAAGGCATTGCTTTAAAGAGTTCAATTGCTGAAAAAGACAAGTCGTAATGAACTCGTAGAACATCAGTCTCTCAGTGGCTCGCTGAATCCTCTAAAGGCCTTGCTCATTCACACGTTAGAACGCGTTTTCCTCAACTACTAGTAGAGATGCAGGGCTAGTCACGCTGTTTTGCAGACGGACACCGTAGCGTAGGGTACCCGTCTTCCTATATTTAGGCCTCGGGATTAGGCCGCAAAGGGTTGATATCCGAAATAGATGACTGTTATCAAAGATGGTCCTATCTGTCTAAGGTTAATGAGGCCGTCGTCCCAACCAAGCTGAAAGATAGTTTAATTAGGACCGCCGCCGCAATTTCGGTTTCGCCTCACATTCAGTGGATACATGAAAACATGAAGATGCTCAATGTATTTTACATAGCCTTATGTGCACGGTAGGGTATTAGCATGGTAGGATTCACTATACGTAACTTTGTCTGCTGAAAGCTTTTTTTCTGTAACTCAACTCCTGATGTGTTTTCGTGGCGAGGTATAGTTATCCTGCTTCGGTGTTTCATCGGTAATTTTTCAGTTTTGATGTTATACTGGCTCTTAGGTGTCGTGAACAATATTGGGTTATAGATTCACTGTATATAATTGTTTTACTTTTTTACTATCAATTCTTGTATATTTGATGTCGTGTTGAGCGCACTGTAGACTTTCGACTCTGAGAGGACTCCTTTCGAGTTGAAGGACGAACGTTCCGGGTGAAAAAACAAAGCGCAATTTAGACGCGTTCTGTACTATGCATTTTGTCGAGGCCAAAATGCTGCTGAAACAACCTGGGGGACATTTGCTTGGTACGGTAAAGACAAAGATGAGTAGTTTGCAAGGTATGGGAATGGTGTGTGGGATCAAGAGGATGCCTCTCGCTCTGGCCGGCCGGCTGAGTCTTTTGCGCTTTTTTGCATGTTTGCAGTAAATTGTGACCCGCGATGGAAAATGGTATATGCATGTTAACATGCTGCAGAAATTTTGAACGGGTGGTTCTAGGAGAAAAGGCAAGGCCTAGGGTCTATCCAAATCTTAAAGTAGAATAGGTCTTAGTTCGATTGCTAAGGTCCAATTTCTTGCGGATTATTTTCTGAAAGCTGACAATTGGTAGGCATGTTTAGTTCAGTTGTTGTTTGATTCATCACTGGTGGCAGTGAGGTTATTCAAGAGAAAATAATGTCCACTTATGGCAATGCGAGACCATCGTAAGCGCCTGGGTTTTGAACAGGAAGTTTTACTACACTGTCCACACTTTCCGGACTATGCGCCGACCAATTTCCACATTTTCTGTTCACTGGATAGTCAGCTTTGCGGCCTTGTGTTTGATACGAATCAAAGGAAGCACAATGTGGGTGGTCAATTTTGAAATTAAACCCGCGACATTTTAAGCAGACGGAATCCATAATTTGGTTACAAAAGGTGAAGTTGTAAACAATGACGTACTATACATAACTTAGAAATATCGCAAGAATAACAAATAATGCATTTTCTATTTAGCTAACAAACGGGCGAGATCTTTTTCAGATTCATGTTTAAAAAAAACTGTGATATTCTTGTAATTGCGAATTCAACTCACAAGAAATGACCGCAAATTATCCTACCGTTAATTCTCAAAAAGAGATGTGGCAGATAATAGCAAATTTACTCAGCACTTGTTTTTAAGTATGTGATTGACGTATGGGATAGTGATCCTCCAGTGTCGTATGATGTTTCCTTTGTAACATAATAGTTATGATATGGCGTTTCTGTTTCCACGTCTTCTTTATGAAAAGCACCCTTTGGATAGCAAGCAGTTTTCCATAACATACTCGGCAATTAGCCTTGGTACAATCCCAGTTCTTGTTCAATGAGTCGATGTCCCCTCTCCACTGGCTGCAGCATCACTGGGGTAATCATACTTTATATCCAATGTTTGTCTTTATCGAATACTCGAAGATATAGATGTGAAATGATGAACGTGATTGGTAGCAGAGGCAGACTTGATGATCAGCTATGCAAGAGAGGACATTTCTGCTCGTAGGCTCTAGGTAAAACAAAAGCTTTCACTACCTAAACGGGAGCTAAGTTACGCTAAAAATAGTTATACGAATTCTCTATTTTACTTCGGAGTCGTCTCCTTTAATCCCCGGAATTATCCGAAACAAATATTCTATAGACATTAGGAATTCAGATCACACTGCCATTTCAACGTTTATCCCGTTCTTATTAAATATGCAAGCTTGTCTACCTGACTTTGACCGATAACTTATTTAGGTATGACGACGTATTCGTCTTGTTTAGACGTATTTAATAAGCAAACCTTTACTTTTCTCTTGATACACTTCGCTTAGAGCTTTCTGATATCAATGCAGGATTTAACAAGGATAACTTTAAAACACAGCAACATTTTTACAGTTTCTTTGCCTGTTCATAACGTGCCCGGCAGAGAAATTAGCTCGCTAACGATGATGTTAACTGTAACGTAATTTAAGTTATTGGGAGAGTTGCTGAACGGTTGATACGGATTTTATGGATAAAAAAATCCAATAAACTAAATAGCGGCCATCAGACATCTAAGCTCTTCTAATACAGAAAAAATTTCGAATATTCGTCGTCTATGATTTTGTTTAGCCGTCTTATTTGAAACCGTAGCACGTAATACATTCGGCGTGGGACGTTTTTTCTTGGCATTGTTAAGTAATTTTTCGTCAGTTCCATTCTCGATTTGAAGAATCAGGTTTTCCCTCTATTTTCCTAGCTCCTAGGAAACAAGCCAATATGATTAATGCTACGAATTGTCTTGAAGTTATAGGTACATAAATACATCATTTTTAAGCGACTTGTCCCTGCAATAAAGCATCTTGTTGCATCAGTTGAAGATTTGACCAGTAATGGAAAGGACATCTTTAAGTATTTATGAAACAGAAGCTGAGACATTTCTTAGCAAATATACCTGCAAATGACCTACTTTGCCGAAGAACAACCTTCAGCACACCCAAAAAAATTGTGCTCTATAAATTTAATTTTTCTTAATTAATGTAGATGTAAATTGATATTTTTGAATAGGTACTACGAATGTCCCCGATAACTATAGTTCAGTTAAAAAAAAGAACCAGCAACAAGTACTTGACTCAACGACTGGTAAGAAAATAGAATTAACGTCGTCGCGTACTTGGAAGATTGTCTATTTTTCAGTTCTCTATTCCAGGTAACTGTCTGGTCACGAGCAAAAGAACGTCTTTGGTCGAAAATTGAACAAAAGCTCATTCTGTCTCGATGCCAGTTTAAAAAAGTGTTCACGCAAAAATGAACATAAGTCGCAAGCTGTACCCAAGTGAGCCAAGTGATATGAGAAGACGCAAAAAATCAATAATAAAGTTACGCTTTAACTGTAAAGAACATGGAAAAAGATTTCCAAAGTAATACATGCTCATTTGCAAAGCAGAGAAATCGTTTTGATGCTCGGTTTGCGGGAGATAGTTTTTGCGGACTAACAGGTCAAAAATCCATGAAACTGTCCACTGCTCACAGTAGCAAAGGCTTAATCGAATGCACACGTTGCGACAAGTTGTTTTTGGAGAATTGTGACATGAAGATCCGTGCAAAATGTCATCATAGTCAGCTGTGATGAATGAAGCATTTAGGTCGGATTTCGGTGCGATGACGGTAGGTTTGAACTGAAGCTGAGTCAAGCACCGAAAACATTTTTAACATCTTCGCGGAGTTAACATAGGCAAGCTCGTGCTAGAAACGACGATTTAGGCCCAATATGTGGAACAATATGAGCACTAAATCAAATTGCTGGTATAAAGGATTAAGTTTATTTATTGCAAATTTTTTTTCCTAAGATTTGTCTCACTCTGGAGGAAGCTATCATTTTCTAGAATAAGTATTGTGAAGTCTATTTTGTGCTTTTTTGTTTTCTTTTCATTGCAATGCATGTCTAGGGCTGAGCATTATACATTGGTCTCCACCAGGAGTCGACCACGTTCGTTTTTCAAGGTGATAAGATTAACCTGAATGACAGTGCAGAAAGCAATTGCATCAATACAAAAGCTGACTGTTGAAAATAGGTCCTGGGCTCTTTTTTATTGCGTAAGGCGGGCGTAGTCATTTACGTTGCGATTTAAAATAATAAGGACCTTAGCAAACTGTTATATTAACGAAATGCGGTGCTTCGAGCTTCAGCGGCACAAGAAATTAGTGTTGTCGAAAAATCGAACAGAAGAAAGTTGCTCTAAGGAACCCTGGCAACGAACGACTTACACACAGTGGCATAACAGCATACCGCGGGAGTGCTGCCTTAGGGGGGCTTGCTTTTATGTAAATCTTTTGTGCTAGATTATCATACTTTTCAAAGTCGTGCATTCTTTCATGATTTATTTGCTGCTTTCATACACCCAATAAAAAAAACTGTGCAAATTGGTTAGCTTTTCTCACTAGACTTGCGTTGTGTCTTAAGCTAAACCGGCGAAAATACAAGTCCGGCAATCAACTTGCCAACTACGCAATATAGAGACGGCTTTGACGAAAATTTTTGCAAGTACACTTATATAGTTCATAAATACATAAAGGACTCATAACTTTACTATATCGACGAGTATCTCTGAAACGGAGGTACAGCGACTCTTTTGACCGGCTGGCTGGACCTGTTTCTTGTGCGTAGTAATCGACCACAGCAGAGCCGGCGAACCTTTCAAATAATTATGATGGAAATTATTGAATCGAAGTAACAATCCAGTGTTGCCCATGCCACAAATACTGGAGTTTTTCTGTTCGATACGGATATTCATGTATATGTTTAGTGCGTTAGAACGATGTAAAGACGACCACACAACAGGCCTTAACAAAATGGAAAAGGACATTATTGAAACAGATGTTTGTGACAGTTTAAAACAGATTGACGATAGCCTCTCTCTGCTAACCTGTAGTTCCCTCAATAACATTCGGTGCAATAGGCTACTACTGGACGTATAATCAAATCACTTTCAAAAATGTTTTGTCATAACTCCAAAACATAACGAAATATTAGCGCTTCCTAAATCTGATCAGCACGGCACATAGAACCTTGAATTTCAAACTGTATGTTTTATTTCGAAATAGAACGCAGTCTGAATATAGAAACCAGCTAATACGACACGAAGTTAGTTAACTTCGTATCGTAATTAATTTCTTGTATATGATATTAGTATGAGTACTGACAGTCTATTAAATCTGTTTAAGCTATGCAAGTGCTTCAGAACTGGCAAACTATGATTAATACGAACACTACATCCGTTGGCTAAAAAGATCAGCTTTTAGCAGCAAACAAATAGATCAATATGTTCCAATAGCCTTGCACCTCATAATTAAATCGACCGGACCTGTGCACCTAATTACAATTAATACTTTATAATAATAATAATTAATAAAAATAAAACTTGAGCAGTTGATTTGAATTTCATTGGTCTATTACTTTGTAAGGGAGATTTTCTTACATTTTAGAGGTTTTCGTATACCTTACTTTCAATAGAGGGCTTGGCCAATGGTGATTTCTAATTTGACATGTTCGTGACTCCACCACGTGGGCGATTCTGATAACATGTTACAGCTCATTTCTTCACTCTTCCTCGTAGGTCTCAACGAATAGGCGCAACACCTTCAACCGAGGTGGCCCAGTCTGGGACTGACGGATCGACGAAGTAAAGTCACTCTGTCAGATTTCATAAATACTCATTCGAAAGAAACCTTGCAAAGTTTTTTGGTGCAAAATTGTCCTGGTTACCTTTAACGTTACTTCTAGAAGTCCTTACTGGAATATTGCTATTATTACATTTCGTACATGTAATCATTAGTTTTCAACTTCAGGTCTCTGTGAATATATTCGAATGAATACACCGGTAAATGCAGGAATTAACGAGTAGTATTTTTTGCTGGAAACTGAGATTTTAAATAATAAATCTCTTGATAGTACTGAATGTGTACTAACGAACCAGTTGTGTAATCGATTCTCGTATTTGGACGTAATGGACGAAGTAAAAATTGTCGTATTAGAAAGGGTGCAAAATAAATGGTTTTATGATAGTTTGATTATGCCGTTGTTGTGGACTTGAAATTAGGGCGAAAAAACTGCTCCGATTAGTTTAAATGGGTTATTTTTCTTTATCCAATCTGAGTCCAGGCAGATCTCTGAGATGGCCTATTATTAAATTTAGTAATGAAGGTAGTTTCACCAGGTGACTCCAGTGATGTTTTTTGTCGGATCCATAGCTGAAACCTTGGGTGGACCCATGCAACACCATATTCGATCTATTAGTCAATAAAAATTTTTGATTCAAGCTAAAGGACTGAATATGTTTCCGTGATTTTTGGTAAAGTGTTTGCTTACTAAACTTAAGGGCGCATAGGAACTTAGCTTTAAGCCCTGGTTTAAGGTCACACAGTTCGTTTAGTTCTAGCAGGCACCAGCTGTCTCAAGATCAATCCCGATCAAAGCTTGATCATTTTTTTGAGGAATACCAAATTTATGCGAAAATACTCTACTCAGATGGGTAAGCGTCTCTATTTCTTTTACAAATTATATTCATTTTAGCCTGTTTTAAAATATTTTTAATAAATTTCATTTGTTCGGTTAAAGTCTACAAAAACATGTGTTACTTTTCACAAATAGTGTTGTACTACAAATGGGCTTGTTTCGACTTTTACGACACTTTTGTTGCATAAAGGTAGCTGGACTTGGTCCACAACAGAATATATGTAAAATGAGAATCAGCAGTGAGAAATTATTTGGGGAATGTTACTGAATGCTTTTTTTCTCCATTTAGTTTTACAGCGCCTATCTTGCTCTTGTAGTCACGATTGCATGTAAAAAAGGCCGACCCTCGTTTTTTAATGCAGGCTGCACCTAGTATTTGGTGAGGCACTCAAACATCCGAAAATATATCGTGTCGTGTATACAGATGGATCTGAAAAGTTTCTATCAATGCAACAAGTAGACTTTTACTATCATATGATATAGACTTCCATCTCTAAGTGCCATTATTACGGGTTGCGTAAACCTTTTTAACTTCCCGAATCGCAACTAATTGCGGATCTTAAGGTTCCTTTTTGCAGAATGAAACACTTTTGAGCTTTGCGACTGATAAGTGCTGAAGGCTCACACACACAGTATGTTCCTTGCGCAGTCTATGCCAACTTATTCTTTTTCCAGAAAAATAAAAAGGATAATATGCCCAAAATTCTTGTTCTAGCCTTTTTCTTTTTTTCGTATGGAACTATTTCCCCATAGACACATTATCTAAGCTTGGAGTTAAGAGATAGTATTGACTATTCTATTGTCGGAGATGGTAACAACAAACTGCTTCTTCGCCGTCTACAGTTTTTTCTTAAGGCTATTCAAAAGAAGGTATACGAAGGATAAAATATATTTATATGTTACGACACACACTACGTAGGCTTGTGTGAATGAAGATTATTTTCTGCTCTTTTTTGTGCAAAATCCGCGTTTTCATGCAGTTTTTGAAAATTCAAGAAAGATTTATAATGGACCTTACGTTTAAAGCACTCTGTTTGATTGAAATGGCTTAAAAAGCCGTGTTTGATATACTGCGATATTTATGAGAAAAATCAAAAGTCGTTTCGAAGAGGACGATGTCAATTGAAATCGACATTCGGTCTTTTAGATGAGATCAACGACTAGTCCTATTGAGACTTTCTGTGGCCTTTTACACCATTCGAACTTTTATCCTTGTTTAAACCCTTGCCTTTTTCGAACTTTCTGAAAAATTTGTCAATATCGTTTAACTATTAGTGACTACTAAAAAGTTATTACAGGATTAAAGAAAGAACATTTTAAAAACTATTAGTGAATGGCTTAGTTTCTCAATCGAAGTTATGTTGGGGATACTTTGATGATACTTGTATTGAATGAATATAACCGTCAAAAATTGTCTTTTAGCATATGCAAAAAATGTCGCTAAAATAATCTCAGCTGAATATTCTCTAAAAAAAACGCATATAATAACATATTCCAAGTGAATTACAAGCAGTTTTTTTGACTTTACAGTGTATTTACATATAATCTTCGAGGCACGGCAATCATTCATGTGCCAGGATGAAACAGCTGTATTCGGGAATTCATAGGTGCTTTCTGGTTCACATCTTTTGCGATACTTGAGACACCTAACTTTATTCTATCTCATTCTTTAATTCGCTTCATTCCTATCCAAATTATGTGTAATACACCCAGTATTCATCGCAACCTTAATTAATTTGAATCTTCTTATTACTACTAGTCCAATTATTATGTACAGATTGTCTATGTAACCAACTACTTGCTGCCTATCCGATACTAATTGAATTTCATATACCTAAACAGCTGCTATTTTAGAAGATACGCAACATACTGACTTTTAAAACTGCACGGATGTCCGTCTATTTGTCATCATAAATTTACGTACGGATTTATCAATGGCGTAAGGGCTTAAGGCCATGCTTGTAAATCGTCAGCTAACAATACAGCCTCGCGCCATGTCCTTGTAGAGACTCCCACCATTAAATATTACATTAACATAATTAATAATGACATTATCACGTTGGCCGGAACCCATAATCATGGTCTCCTCTATACGCGCCAGAAGGTGACCCGGGTCCTTCTCGGATCTCCTTAAAGCGAGGATGGTTGATCAGTGCCTTATGCGGCCCCCCTGATCTTCCGATGTCATTGGAGTTTCGTCGCAGATCGCTATGCAGTGAATGCGGCGGTTCATCATCGTGTTCAACCGTGTTGTGCAACATAAGGCCGAGCACCCCACCACGACTTGCCATTTGGATTTGTATTGTACGTTCCTGTTCCGATAGCTCTTCACGCTTCAACCTTGAAGGAAAGAAAAAAATCATCAGTAATTATATATACTTATGTGTCCGTTATGGACGTCATCGTTCTCATTTACTTATATTTGTTGAATTATTGACAAATATAACACTAGCTATCACGTTCCTTGCATTATCTTTTTGACCTTTGTGTTTTAAAAACTGTTGATCGCTTTTTTTCTGTTAAAGCGACCACAAGGATATATATTTATTACTTAATGCTGTACAACTTCTTTGTGAACCTCAAGATATGTAAATAACATTATTATTATTATAAATACCAATTTTTCATCCTTTTCCCGGTTTACCACTGAGTTCTAATGTATCTGCTAAGACAACCGGGCACTTTGGGTCATTACGACAGCTATGATGCAGGCACATATACAGTTGTTAATAAGAAAAACAGATTGCTATATTGAGAATTACTATCTTGCAAAACTTATGAATTTCTAATTAATTAATTCTAATTGATTAACTAATTAGTTCTCAATATAGCAATCTGCTTTTCTGACCATTTTCTCATCGCATTGCCAAACACCTAAACAGAGCATAGTAACATATAAAGCAACCAACCTCGCTCGAATGATTTCCATATCGACCTGCGCTCGTTTCATTCGTTCCCAAGAGATATGCTTAATACATTTCTTCTTCGGCAAACGGCAGAAATCAACATCCTCGTCGTTGAAAAGTTCTCTCTGTATTGGAAAGCCACATACTTCAGTGTCCATCACTTTGGGTTCCTGAAAAATTGATTTGAAAAAGTTTTGAGTTTGTCTATATCTGTTCGTTTACATCTAAAATAGGCGTTATTGATGTCCTATGTGGCAATGAACTTTACCCCCTTGCAAACTGCATTATTGTATTAAACTATGGCTGTTTTAATGACTATTATTGCACGCTAGTTTACTCCTTCTTTTAATGAGATGCTTTTTTGTTAAGCTTGTACAGAACTAAGTGGATACAGTTAAATTCGGATACATAATAAAAGCGAGTTGGTCAGCGAATACCTCGTATCTAATACAACGGAGCGCATTCGAATATCTAGATGCAAGGGAGGATCAATTCTGTTTATAGAGTATGTTAACGTAATTGAAAAAGAAAACATCAACGATTCTCAAGGCTTATTTTGCTTCTGCGGTACAGCACAAGTCTTGAAAATGTGTAGTTTTTGAACGTCTCGTATTATGCATAGTAAATAGCTCAGGTTAAAGGTGACATTTTATTATAAACAGCTGCTGTATTAATAAGTTTGAGTTGTAACAGTTGAAATACTCAATAATTATCTCTAAATAGTATTATCTGATGTATAAAACCACCAGCTCACCTTATAATGTTCAGGACAAAGAATCTTAAGACGTTTGCAATAGCTCTGTTGTGATGGAACATGAAATTCGCAGAACATCTCAGCGAGGTCACCTTTCGTTGGATACGCGCTCCCATACGATGTTTGACTTTCGTAACGGTTGAAGCACCGTTCCATATGACGAATGGCTGTTCTTGTTTGAAACTCATGGCCGCAGGTCACGCAATAAATTTGTTCTTGATCCTCAGACTCTTCAACATCTTCCTCGCTGATCAGCGTTGACTTCGCACGACGAATGAGATTTTCGAGTTCCATCTTCTTACGCCTATAGTCCAATTCTTCCAGATGAGCATCATGTATTTGCTCCCTAGTAAAAAGATCGATTAAAGCTGTTCGCATTAGCGTGATTGTATCCTGCTGATACTTATGGCAAGGAGGATTAGCTACAATTTTATTATAAATATGTTTTCACCTAGCTGAAAAGAGTTAACTCAGATTCGTCTTGCTGACAGAGCCTTCAAATGCGATTTTGATCAACGATATTATCACGGATTTTTACGACTGCGCGTTTGACATAATATGTGAGTATTTGAATGAAATCAATAACGCTGCTATGTAGAATTCCTACTCACCTAATTTTTTGCAGTTGTCGCTCATTTGACAATTCTGCCTCGGCAGTTCGTTTCTGCCAACTCTGTATCCTCGCAGGCAGAATCTCAAAAATTCGACTCATTGCGAGTTTCATGCCACATTCGTCTGAGCAATATTTCGAATTTGCACGAGCCACTTGCGCGCACTTCGGGCCAAAACATTGTTTGGCCTCTTCTTGAACGGTTCGACCCCGGTCATTCCATGAATAATCGTCATCACCAACCCGCCGTCGAAGTCGACGCGGCGCCACCTTAGTCGACAAAGTATATTGCAATAAATCAATTAATGGTAATAAAAAGGGTACGCGTGAAAATCGGGATACGTCACCACGTAATTTCGGATACCATTTTTAAAGCTCGCTATACGCTTGCAGAAAAGCCAAGTTTTTTCTACTTAATTTACCTCATTGATGCCAACACCTGTGTAGGATATTTTACACTTAGTCAAAATCAAATATAATGAGATATCATTTATTAACACTTATAATCACAATATTAATCACACAATCAAGTTCATTAAGGACCAACGCTTCGTGCTACATGTGACATAGAATCAATTTCCATGCAACGCTGCGCCTGTTCCCATATAAATATCGTCTGTCTGCCTACCTGATAATCTTGTTGCCTCTGCTGTTTTTTCGTGCTGCTCCGTTTAGTGGTGAGTCGCCCGCTGCTTCCGCCACTTTCTGGTACGTATTCATCATCTTGAAGGTATTTATCTCGGGCACTTTTTCGTTGGCTCGACTGTTGCTGCTGTTGCTGTTGCGCCAATTGACGCTCTCGTTCAAGGGCTTGACGTTTACGTTCGGCTTCACGCTGTTCTTCGAGTTCACGTTCGCGTCGCTCCCGCTCTTCAGCTTCGCGTTTGAGCTGAAGTTCTTTTTCTTTACGTCGACGTTCCTTTTCTTTTTTACGCCGTTCTCGCTCCTCCTGTTCGGCTCGGAGGCGCTCCTCTTCTTCACGGCGTCGCTTTTCACGTTTTTCTTCCCTGCGCTTCCGTTCAACCTAAACAAGGGGTAGATAGACAAAGCAATGGATCGACGCGCGTACATTCGATTATCATCTTCAGTATTGTAACGTTGCTCATTTTGTTTATAACCTTTTGAATGCACGACTGGAATAGATACAAGGTTTTATTTGTATTTTTCTGTATGAGGCCATGATCCAAGTTAGTTTTAGTAAACGTACACAAAAAAAAGTGTCAGGCGGAAAACGTTTTTCGAATTGTTGTTTTACATTCGAATGTGTTATACACACATAAGAAACATGAATAAAGTTCAGAAAAAATTCTGTAATCATGACATAATAACTCTAATTTGATCATATAAACAAGTTAACAATTTTTAAATGCAAGATAATTTATTTAAAATTTTCGTGCATTTCAATTTTTTTTTCAATCATTTATGTTTATAACATACTTTTAGAGGGCTAAGAAAACGTGGGCTGTCTTTAGCTGTAATACATTAATCATTGTTATTAAAGAATAACAGTACCATTAAGATATATGCAAAAGTTTCATAATGAAACTAATGTTTACAATCTTTATTTTCTAAGTTTTTCTATGTTATAAACAAAGGAAAACAAATGAAAGTTCTATGTTATAACCATCAATGCATCAAATTTAAAATGTACGAAAATTTTAAATAAATTATCCTGCATTCGAAAATTGCTAACTTGTTTATATGATCAAATTACAGTTGTTACTTATTTTATGCCATGTGATGATTATAGAACTTTTTCTAAACTTTATTCATGTTTCTCGCGTGTATAACACATTTGAATTTGTGTACAACACACTTGCAAGTGTAAACGAACAATTTGAAAAGCGTTTTCCGCCTGACACTTCTTCTTTATTTTAAAATTGACAAACGTTTAGTCATTCTGCTATCACTATGCCGCATGCTGCCATCAAGTCAAATCGAATCTGTTCGTAGTACACGAGACTGCCTTCGGCGACGATACAGATTAACAATACCTGTAACGCCAACATCTTAAAGCTATTCTTCTCACACAATCGTGGCCTTACTTTGCAAATACGCTTTCTACATTTTTTTCCTGCTCCGTCAAGGCATGTGTCACACTTTCCACAGTTTTGAGAGCGGACGCAGGCACTGCATTCACCGCAGGATTTTTTATCACCCTTGAAGATCGTTTTTAGCGCCGGGTTCCCAGTCCTACATAGGAGGCAGAAGAATTTCGAAATATTCCGCGAAAACTCGGGCGTAATCGAAATACAGTCTCCATGGTACCACTCGTTGCAGTTGTCACATCCAATCATAAAACGTGACGTATCCGACGTTCGGCAAATGCAGTAAACCCCCTCTTCCTTGTTTTCTTCGTCGGAACCTCCGCCAGAGCTGCCGGCCATTGCGGCGCAAATGTTGAGTGCGGCGGAGCTATGGAGAGGATCAAGTAACGTTTTTTTACAACGACAATCGCGCACCTTCTGGCCGAGCCTATATTGGCATGTCCTGCCGGTGAGTCAGCAAAAGCAAGACCAATAACTTAACTAATAATTATTAGTAATAATTTTCATCATCATTAGAATCGGTTAGAACGGTTAAAACTGTCTCATCAGACGTACAGAGGCTGTCTAGGTAGAGATTTCTTGAGAACAAGAACAACTGGGGATTTGTTCGGCAAACCGTCACTGTTAGATTGTGTATGCTACAAATGTAATCACTGTTTCGAAGCACACTTACATTCATTGACATATTGGGTACTGGCACTACGTATTTTAGGGTGCATCGTTACATTCGATGCATGCACTGAAGATGTCGTTTCAAGAGTGACTTTTACTAAAGATAACTCAATCAAAAGTCTATTTTCAGACTGTTGCCAGTAATGACACTTTAGTTATGCGTTGCGTCTCATGATATTTGGAATTTCAGAAGATATTATACAATTAGGGGGTTTTTTCAAATTAGTAGATAAATTTACAGTTAATTCAAGTAAGCCTCATGGGCCTGCCTAAGTGACTTCTAGTTAAAACTTCATTGGATCAACACTAGGCTTTGATTTTTCTTGTTCCAACGAAACTTTATAAGTTAATATCTGCAAAACTAGAAATTATGTAAACATTCAGTATAAACATGCTTCCTTGAGCCACGGTTACTTACCTGTGTCGCTGCTGTTTCTCACGAAGTGGCTAATACCACGAGCGGCCTTCACTCCACAAAATGTGAAAACGCATCGTTGACACTCAGGTTATGTTGGATCTATTTCTTGTGGTTTGTGGCCTTCGGTCGTTCTTTCGAATCCCCTATTGGGGTGTTTATTTTTGCTGGGTTATGGCTGATTCGACTATCTGCGTATTACCATCCGAGAAATAATTGTCCCTTCGCTTAATTCTCGGACGTAGATAGACTATAATGAAAAATGGCTCACTAGAAGCGTTTTGGAGAGCGAACGTTCAGTTGGTCGGCAATAAAGAAGGTCAGTATTTATACACATGAAGTCATATTATAACAATAGTTTCGTTCGTATGAAAAATAGTTGTAAAGTGCAACGTGTTTAGGAGCCGATGCAAAACTGTCGTCTACGATCTGGGCTCTTTTGAACAGCAGTCAAGACATAGCGTAGTGTTGCAGATGTTAATGAAAACAAAAGGCCTCTTTGGAAAGGACTTTTAGGAAATTTTAATTTCTCTTTTTTGTCGCAAACGCGGCACCTACAGATGCTTATTTCGTTACTGTTGGAAAAAGTAAGTTGAAAGAAAGTTCATCTTCGTCGAGCGTTACACGATTGATGTGCAAGTACCGCGGTGCCTTCAAGGAAAACCACCAATAGCATCTTCGCTACCCGGCTGAATTACTGGGTGAGATTTCACTGGCGGACGCGATTCAACGCCAGACAGCGCTCGGCGTGCGAAGACGTTCTGAATCGTTAACGCTTCTGTATATATGCATAGGGGATGATGCAGGCAGAGGTACGAGGGTCGGTGGACAACGCTTTATATTTAGATGGTCAATTAATAGCTTCCAGTAGGCACTGAATAGACGTGTTCGATCAGCTGACGATAGAATTAAACAAACACATTGGTCGAAACAAATGTGAGATTCTCTGAAGTGGTTTTGCCGTCACTCAATTGTTTTGGATTCGAAAAATTGTTTTAAATGTATTTTTAAATTTTAGCGATTATAACTACTGCCTTATGCACTAACTTATGACCTGAGCGTAATTTTCTGAAACCGAGTTTAGTATGATAATCAAGTTTAAAATGCTAAGTTATTTTAACAAGGGTAAATAAATATGTTTTAATAATCAAAGTTTGCGTATTTTGCAATAAACGTTTGGAGATACAGTTCGCCAATACATATTCAAGGCGTCCATAGGCCTTGGACTATAGACATATATGTATACATATTTGACTGTAACATGATTTTATTATTCATTTTGTTGTATGCGCCGTCTAATTAAAAGAGCGTTTGACTAAATCATAAGACGCTTCACCTTAGTCACGTACGATACAAGCCTTTACGAAAGTAATCCGTAAAAGACAGAAAATGTGGTGTAAGCTTCGCATTCCCTCCACAAGAGGGCCTATACATGTAGGACAAACGCGCATCATCTCAAGGTAGCTACAAGCAATAATCGAACTGCAAATGTCACAGAGATCTGAAAACATAAATGTTGCCCAGATAATTCTACCTAACAAACACGTCCATGCCTCTCTTCCACACTTCCCTATACCGGCATAATCTTCGAATGAGCAGTTGTTTAGCGTGGTTATGGTTTATTAACCAGTGGATGAATGGCGTCTCTCTTTTGCAGAGGTGGCCGATTGTATGCACACCCGATCATAGGAAGACCTCTTGAAACGGCGGTCGAGAAAAGGCGGGAAGAGTCTACTGAGCAACGAAACCTTTTTAATAAAGGTCTCCGGCCGATTGTCTGTTCACTAGTTATATAAACAGACACAGAACACGTGGGTGGATATAACCTTAACAGAATACCGACTCGCAGAAATGCTGCACGTACGACGTCTTTTGAATTCGACGGTTCCGCGACACCGATTCGATGTCCTTGTAGTCGGTGGAGGCCATGCCGGCTGTGAAGCTGCTTCCGCCGCTGCGCGTATGGGCGCATCGACAGCTCTCGTGACACACAAGTTCGACACAATTGGCGAAATGTCTTGTAATCCGTCGTTTGGTGGCATCGGCAAAGGGCATCTATTACGCGAGCTCGATGCGCTCGGAGGTCTGGCCCCCAACATTTGTGATTACTCCGGTATAGGGTATAAAGTGCTGAATCGGCGGAAAGGCCCTGCGGTGTGGGGGCTACGAGCTCAGATGGATCGCAAAATTTTCAAGGCTAACATGCAGAAAACAATTGAACAACATCCGAATCTTGAGGTGTACGAAGCTAGTGTTGAGAACCTTCGTCTCGAAGACGGAAAATGCGCTGGTATCGTGCTTGAAACGGGGGAGGAGGTTGATGCACAGACGGTCGTTTTAACAACGGGCACCTTCCTCAAGGCGATGATTAATATCGGTGAAGATAGTTGGCCCGCTGGAAGACTCGGCGATAGGTCCTCGATTGGCCTGGCAAACACACTGGATAGATTACGCTTCCGCATTGGCCGGCTCAAGACTGGCACTCCCCCTAGACTGATTAAAAGCTCTATAGATTTTAAGGATTTGGAGGAAATGGCCAATGACAACCCGCCAGTGCCTTTTTCCTTTATGAACGACAGCGTATGGTTAACGGCAGATCAGCAGGTATCCTCGTATATGACCTATACAACGGAGGAAATAGAGAAAATAGTCCTCGCCAACATGCACCGAAACCGACATGTCGCCGAAGAGATTAATGGGCCCCGATATTGTCCATCGATTGAATCAAAAGTGATCCGCTTTAGTGGGCGTCAGCACCAGGTTTGGCTAGAAAGTGAAGGCTTTGACTCGGACCTCATCTACCCAAATGGCATCTCGTGCACACTCCCTGCCGAAGAACAATTGAAGCTCGTGCAGTGTATGATGGGCTGCAAGAAGGCGGAACTTGCGAGACCTGGTTATGGCGTTGAATATGATTATGTTGACCCACGCGAGCTCTATCCGTCCATGGAGACGAAAAAAGTGCCTGGCCTTTTTTTCGCTGGACAGATCAATGGAACGACAGGTTACGAGGAGGCTGCTGTTCAAGGAGTCGTTGCAGGTATCAACGCCGCCCGCCGTGTGCAGGGCGAAAATGCTGTCACGTTTAGCAGACTGGAAAGCAATATAGGAGTATTAATTGATGACCTAACCACACACGGGACAATGGAGCCTTACCGTATGTTTACGTCAAGATCTGAATTTCGGCTTTACCTTCGACCAGATAATGCAGATTTGAGATTGACGGAAAAAGGATATATAGCGGGATGCGTGGACGAGAAGCGCTACTCCCGTCTTGTCGAAACTCGAACGAAGTTGGCTAATGCAAAGCGGGCTTTACAGACGAAAAGGATGGCAACAAATCAATGGGGAAAGTTGATGCCTAAGAGTAACCTTTCATCTAACTCCAATATGCGGTCTGGTTACTCGCTTTTGACGGTCGATTCCCTGGACATTGAGGAGTTGCTAATGGCTTTTGACTATCACCCTGATATAGTGGCAGTTCAACAGAATCGCAATCTGTTCCATCGTTTGATGGTCGAAGCAATATATGAACCGTTAGTTGAGAATCAGCTCGATGAGATCAAGACGTTGTCAAGTCAAGAAGAAGCGAAAATTCCCGAAAATATCGATTACAAACGCTTCAATTTATCGAACGAGATTCGAGGCAAGCTCGAAGCCGCACGGCCGTCCACGATAGGGGCAGCTTCGCGGATACAGGGGATGACGCCCGATGCCCTACTCAGGCTTATAGCGGCTTCTAAACAAAGTTCCTTGGTATAAAAAAGGTCATCTCAAACAAATAAGATTGTTTCGCGACTAAACACACGGCCTCTGCTGTATTAGTTATTTTAAGATACGGTTAACTTATTATTGTCATTATTATTATTATCACAGAGCGTCGTAGGTAATATTTTGCCGTCAAGGATTATAAAAACTGTCACATTTTAAAGCAACTGTTTTTATCTTGTCATGGTCAAATTTATCTCGTTGAAGCGTGTGACTATGAATTACTGTACTGAACTTATCAACGTTTTCCGTCGAAAGTGAAGATCACTTTTGTGTGCATAGTTTCTGACGGTAGTTCTGCTATGAAATCTAGCTATTAGATCAACTTCACTTGATTTCCACGAAAGACGCGAAACTGACAATTTTAAGCTTATTATTACGTTTTTGTCTAAAAACATCAGAAAGTGAATTTTGTTTTTATTTCCTCCCTGTTTTTCTTTTACAGCAACAGAATTTACCAATCCAAATTCTAGTCAGTATCAGCCATTGACATTGTTTCAAGCCTTTGTTTTCTATGTTTGGCTGTCAATAGAAGCAGCAAATGTTCTAAAGGGAACAAGATTACAGCAGGGAAAAAGATGGGTGGGCACGTTGTAGTTGTACATAAAGAGTTTGATAAAAATAGGCGTGGACTTTTTTTGCAAAGTTTGAACTTTCGCTATGCCCACTTGAATCTATAATCTGGATTGTTCTTTAACAGCCGACTCATCGGTGTTTACTGATAAGGCGTCGTGCGTCCTCAAAATGAAGGTTGGACTCATTTTCGTTAGCAGACTTTAATTGTTGAAGTTTACCACAATGAAGGGTTTGAAGTATTGTGTTTTTGCCGTAAAAATGTCGTCTGCTTAAAAAATCTCAGTTTTATTCTGTTTATACTGGCACACTGACATAAACTATGCTCGAAAGCAGCCAAGTCTTTAAATGCGTATATGAGATTTTTGTATATGAGAGAGATATATGAGAAATTGTAGGCGAGTCTGTGAACGTCTTAAAATATTTATCATTAATGTGGCAGGAGGAGGGGAGATTGTGAAGAACTTGACCATTGCGATTTCTCCGTGAATGATGTCGTACAGCTAAGCATTTACTTGATTCTGGATAGGGAAATTGCAGTTAAGCTTTCCCTAAATGGATCTTTTGGTTTTTTTTATTTACGAAACGATTCAATTGAATTGACTCTGGTTGTACTTTAGTGGTTGGCCAGGATAATCATTTGTATCATACGATGAACTATATGCAATAAAACACGGATCTGTTAGCTAGCTACGATGTAATGCATTTTTTTACATTATTAAATGGTCCATTATGAGGTAATGAGGTAAAAATTACTATAGATACGTAATACAATGCGATATATTTGCCCCGCTGTGTACGAGGATTATAAGCGTTGCTGGAGAAAGAATCTTATGTTTTATGGAACGTAAAAATTCATGAAATCCATTTATTAGTAACGTCAAAGGTTGTGTACGTAAACAAATAAGTACATATTAGGTAAGCTCGCAAAAGCAGCACGGAGTTTGTCCAATTGAAAGCATGAGATAAAAGGAGTATATCCTATAATGCTTGCCATAGATAGCGTCAAACGTTGACGCAAGGAATCTGGGCATTTTTCAGACTGATGTTAAATATTAAGCTGAATATCGCACAACTCAAAGGTATGAAAAAATCAGCCATTTTAAATTGAGGGCTGATTTTGTCATATCTTTGAGTGTTCCGAATGCATTACTCATGGTAGGACACTTTACATGGAATTATGTTTCGGCTACATTTATTAGTCCCATACGCTGTTGTAGTTGTAATCGAATAATAATTGTTTTATACAACGATCAGCTATATTCAATTCAGATTTGCAAATATATAGTGCTTGGGTTAGTATTGTTTACTTACTAGGAAAAATCTTCGAGATGAATAGATCTTACTGATATTTGTCAACTGAGATTGATAATGAATAATATAATAAGTAATACCATCAGTGTTTACAGTCAGTGCTCGAACTACGCCGTAGTTTCACTACTGCCATAATAGCCTGGTAGGCGTCGGCACATTCAGCGAGCCGATAAATTCGCAGATTGAATTGTATACAGCCACTGTGCATAGGTTTCAAGTAGAGTAATGAGCTATATAGCTGATGCAGACAAAGACGGTGTGGAAATACAATGATATTTCTTCTGCTTCATATATTGCGTAGTGTTTTAGCAAAAAATCCTTTTTTTCGAGAGAAACAAAAGATATGCATCGGGTACATATAAACAATACATTGCCAGGGGATCCGAGTTGAACCACCAAAGAGTCCAATGTTGGTCCTAGAATAGGTTTTAACATCATGTTCTAATAAGCAACAATTTCAAATCGTGATCGTAAGAAACAAACACTTCGTAGATTTGTCAGGAACGGTTGGCGTGCCGTAAGAGTTTGAATGCATTCGCTGTCACTACTAAGGTAAAGTTTCTGTTGCGTGAGTCTTGTAGCTCAACTCTAACAGCTTAGCAACATCATACATCAGAGCAGATAAAAAAATAATCTAATAAAATGGTTTATTAGTTTATTATGGCTTAAGTGACGGTTTTCGTTTAAACTTTCCTTTTTGTTAGCAAGATAAACTTACTATGGGGTATTCATGAATAATATCGGTTTGAATTACATCGTCATACCAAATATGTGCGTAACCATAAGACGTCGTGGAAGTACATGGCCTGAGAATCATAGACAATTAGCTCAGCAAAGAGTTGTTCTCGAAATAAATGTACAGGCAAACGATGACATCGTTAAACAATAACGTTCTTATACTCTTCTATCGTCCCGCATCTTCCTCATACAGATGGCGCCCTTTCAGCAGTTGGAAGACAAATCTCTTTCTGGGGTCGCTCACTTGATGGCATGGTCTCCTCGAATGGACCTTCTAGCCATAGCCTTCGAGTCGGGTGAGGTTGTCGTACACCGTCACCGGTGGCAGAAGGTCTGGGCCAGGCCAAAACCTCGCGAAGAGGGCGTCATCGTGCAGGCACTTCATTGGAAACCGGACGGACAGCTGCTCGCGATCTCATACTCGGACAGTATGTATTTACAATAGATGAGTGTGATTTCCTTTGATTACTGGATGAGCATAACCGAAGAGGAGGGGACTCAAACACCTATTACAGTATAGTCGGCTTGGTCGTTCTATACTATATGACGGATGTGATTAATGAAAGAACTTATTTTCCTCAGGCCGTCTGGAGTTATGTCACGTTGAGCAGGGACAGGTCGTACATCATATTAAAGATGATCGACCGGTGACAGGCCTTCACTGGATTCTAGATCCTGATAGGGATCGAGTGGGAGATGTAGTTTCGCAGGACAATCATCCCTCAAAGCTAGAGCCTCTGAAAAACCTAAAGACAGCAAGACCGCCTCCTGAGAAGGTACCATTTAACATGCTACTGTGCTTGTCACGCGATACACTCAACCTTTACCTCCATGGAACCTTGCCCTGCGGCTCAATTCAGGTAAACCATATTGTTAGTTTATTTACAAGCTAATTATGACACAATCTAGAAAACTAGTTCTACTTCGTGACTTGATATACGTATATCAAATATACAGGGGCTAAGTGGTATCCTGCTATTAATTATGAAAAGTTATTTGGTATATTTTAGGCTAGCGATTTGTTGTGCGCGTCAATGAGCCACGACGCGGCACGAATATTCTCAGTAAGTCGTGCTGGGGAGTACATCGTTTATTCCACACCGCTTCTCAAGGAGAAACTCGACCAACTCCAGACAATGGCCTATTACAACCGACATATTGGTCATCTTGACGGTAATCAGCTTACAAGAGTTTAAATGGTATTAAAGCATAATTGTGTAACGTACAACATCCAAATGACTGGATGTTCACACAAAATTATTTAATCTAATTTTCCTGTACTGCTGTAAAAAAACTGATACAGAGGTTGTTATTACCGTCATATGTTCAACGTTGTATAATTATGTTGCTGTCTTTTATAGTTTAAATCCGTCTTAGAGTATATTTAGCTGATTAAATACGGATTGAAATTTCTGGCTCTTTTTTTTGCTGATATATATGGTGAATAAAAAGACTGTTCTTGAGATTAATTCATCACTAGTTCAGAATACAGCGATATCCTGGTATGCGCTCAATATAGCTTTTAGATGGTGCTACGTAGGTAAAGCCAAGCATACGAGTGTACTTACGATTACCTACAGAGACGTATGTTTTTCGTTCCAGTTGACCTTTGACCTACTCATCTACAATAAGTATAGGTATTTCATGCAGAGAACAGTTTTTAAATTCGCAGATCCGTTCAAGTAACGCTGGAGGAAAAGCCGTTGCGAGATAGAAGGTCTACTAAAATATCGGAGCAACGTTACTGGTTTTAATAAATTAATAACTAATTTTAATTACTAATTAAAGCATGAAAAACAACGGAAAATTATACCATTTATGCGTCTTTGTATGGTGTGTACGATTCAAGTGAAGAATCCAATTTATTTTCGATAGATTCAATTTTATAAGCAGCAGACAAACCCAAAAATATATATGAATTTTAAACTAAACACCTGGTCGTAAAATTTACTTTAACACATTGTAAAGCCTGGACATTTCTAAATTTTAAACGCCGATAATCACGTAAGACTTATGCAGATATTTTTGTAATATTCAGGGTGTCAGTTATTTTTAAAGACCGTCAACTAATATAGAGTACTTTAGTTGCCACTTGCTTTTGTGTATCAGAAGATCTTTTATTATTACCTATAGATTGTTGCTGTATACATAAATTCTTGTGTCCATCGGAACAAGTAGGAGTGCTTATACTACACTCAATCGAGGATAATCGATGATAGCAGGCTTGCAATTTTTTGATTAGCAAAATCTTCGTGTCTCGAGAATCTATTTGCGGCAAAAACATTTTCCACGCTCTGATAATTGTTCTGTGACTGACGTTCTACTTTTAACGTCATTTGCAGAGTATCTGGGCGCTTCGATGAGCCTTTTGAGGGAATCGTGGGATGACGTAGTACTCGAGATGGATTCAAAGTTGATCAACTTCTCACACGGTGCATCTTTTTCGGACGACCTTTTGGAACTGGTTGTTTTCGGGACACTTTCGACGGCTCTGAGAGACGTTCTTCTATACAAGGTATAGCTTTTGAGTAAGCAAAATTTTTATTAAGTTTACTATATATGTTTATGAAGTTTATTATGTAAACTTAATATTATTATTTATTTTAAAATCTTTCTGTTGGAACTATGACAGTGTCTTTAAGTCAAACTGAGCTTGTAAAAGTGTGTACATCTCAATTCATATACTACAGGCTATCAACCAAACACGTTACCTGCTGTTTTTTTGGCTTTCAGGTTACCCCAAAGGGTTTGCATAAGCTGAGTGTCAGCGTAGAGGCCTGTTATAGCAATTTGACACGAATTCTTTCTAGCCATGTTCTACCCGTTTGTCACCGGCTGTTCTTCCACATCGAGCAAATGAAAGGACTTGCTTCATGGAAAGAGTACGCGCTATGTTCAATCTCATTGGAGACACTTGAAGGTCTTAGTCGTGCGCTCAGATCCTTTGTGCTTAAAGTTCTTGAATTGCATCAGGTATGCTAACATTGATCCCTTTTGGAGAAATAACCAAATTTATTGATATCACTAAACTCTGCTAGTACTACCTCAAATTAACTGAACATGGCGTTTGTTCTAACACTGCTTTCTTCTATTTGCAACGAGAAGGTAGCAACGTGGAACATTGGAAATTTAAAGACGTTCTTCCGCTGGTTATACGGAACCGTACTATCGCTTACGGACGAATCCGTTCCCGAGGACGTATTAAGACATATGGAGGGAGATCTTGCGAAGGTATTTATATTAAAGGCCATATTGTCTTTTTTCTAATATAAGGCTACGCAAATCCGGCACGCTTTCAAAATTCAAATGCTCTAAAGGTACGCATCGCTAGCAAATTTGAATCGGCTGGTAAATACTTTACTAAGTCTGAAGTAAGTGAGACTGTGAGTAAGAACAGGATGAGCTTAATTGACAAGAAATTAGTTCAGAGAGAAAAACATTTTTCTATCTCGAAAATCAACCTTCAGTGGTTAAGTTTTTGTTCTTCAAAGGTCACAGCGCTGCGGAAATTCATCGGAAGTCGATGAAGACATTAGGCGCGGAAGCCGTAAGTAAAAGCACAGTAAGTGAATGGAGCAAGCACTTTAAAAACAGAGATTGAAATGTTGAAGGCCAGGAAAAAAACAATCAGGTATCTGGACTTGAAGGATAAGAACGCATCGCTTCAGTGTCAAAGAGGCTTTTCACGAAAGCGGAACATGGAGTCTGAGGGCTCTGTGGGCTAAGGCATGGACATTTCGCATGTAACGGGTCACAAAATAAAAACCCAAGTGTGTAAAATGCGGAAACTCGGTCCCCTATGAATTGACTCCAGGCCCGTTAGAAATGCATGCAGTGAACTCCAGGTCGAATTTGCAGAACTTCAATCAAACGTAAATCTGACTCGAGCTTACGGTTACGTAAATGATATATGGTGCAATCTCTACCGCTAGCCGGGGAGAGTCTAAGCGAGAGAGAGAGGAGTCACCTAGGATAAAAATCATGTTCAGTGCTAATCTCGAGTTGGTTCAATGTAAGGTGATGGCAGTACAATTAAAGGATATCAGAAGTGTCTGCTGCTATGAGAGATCTACCTAGTATGAAATAAAGAATGCAGCCTGTCACCTCGAGTTCTTTAACAAGCTCATGAACCGTTGACATAGCAATTGTAAGCACATAATGTAGTTACGTGATGACAACGCCTGACATCATTGCCACGCCTGAATTACTTCTTGGTTGGAACAAAAGAATATATAACGTTGGCTTCAACCCGCTTATTCTTTCGATGTTTGTGTGGTTACAGGCTTTTCGTGCCTCAAAAGGGCAACTAGTGGACAGGTGTGCGACAAGTATATAACAGCTTAATAGCTTTTTCTGAGAGCTACAACAAAGCGCTTAAAATGATATCAAGGGACTAAGGTGAAGGCGTTCGATTCTGACTTCTGTTATGGGCTACTTGGGCGCGCTTTGATTCGATTAATAACAGTATGTGTTTCGACTTGGTTTGGTTGAACCATAACAAATGCAGGTATCCGCTTACCTCGTCTGCTCTAGAGATAACGACCTTACGTTAGATCAGGTCGGGCAATATTTGAGTGAGCACCCGCTCAAAATGCAGATCCGTAAGTATTTTCTTCGGAACTCGTTTTTTCATGAATACATTTATTATATATATATATATATATCAATTTATCCGAACTTACATGTTCATAAAAGAGTGTGCCTTTTAGAGTTTCTATGAGTTCAAAAAATCCTGTATAACCTCACAATGTTACTGCATATCGTAAAAATAATGCCAGCGGTGGTTTAGGAATAAATCGTTAACAATATGTATTTCATATAATAATAATAGTTAGCGAAATAGAAGCTATACCTATCATTTAAAATTAACAATGTTGGTTAGTGGAAACCTTTGTATATACTATTTAAAGAACTTTGTATTTTCTTCCATCTAAAAATATTTGTTCTTGCAGATGAGTTCGGCATTCCTATTTTGAGTGAATTGGGCCTATCAGAGCATCGCAAAGAAACGTCGTTGATGCTTGAATATATCCATCTGAAGGACAGCATTAAGGGTGCATTTGAAGGCCTTGGCGTCGGATTTACTCGGGGCGTTCAGCCAAAAATCCTCGCGGGGCCTATCGATATTGGAAAGGACGTCATGTATAGTCAGCTAGGTACGTCTAAATATAGAGTTGGTATGAAAATTCGCGGGTCTATCAAGGACACAACTAAAAATTTTCTAGCCTTTTTATCTTAGCTCAGCATCCAATTGTTTGTCCAATTGTAATGTGAATATCATTACTTTTTCAACTCTGTATTATCCGAATTGTTTCCGACTACACCTTGTCCGATTGAAGGAAATTCATTGCGAGATACTCCGGATTCAGCAAAAACGAAATCAAACTGTTATATTAAAACAGATTTTTTTTTCTAACTCTGTGTTATACCCTTTGATTTATGCAGTTACCGAGACAAATGTATTTACCTGCATTGTACCATCACCTGAATCGCAGCATATGCTTGTCTTTCGCGACGAAGAATTCTGTGTCCTGAAGTTCGGTGCATTCTTTAGTACCTCATTGCGTGGAGCCGGCGAGGCAGCTGAACAGCCGAAGGCAATAGTTGCAGCCCAGCTTTATTCAGGTGATGTAATTACCGTACTTCTTCGAGACCCAGAACAGTTGCAGCAGGTTGTCTTGGCACAGTTTCCATTGATTAGAGTCGACGAGTGGCAAGCTGTGGCTGCATTGCGAGCTGACTGGAGGATTGGCGCCCTTGACGCGGGGTAAGTTGTAAAGCGAAAAGAGAGGGTTGGACGGTGGATTACTGTTATTGCTGCTACTCTTACTTGGTCAGTCTGCTGAACTCCTATCTATCTATCCATCAAAACCTACGCATCCCAATGGTGGTTATTTCGTAACTTATTCATATCCGTCAACTTCTCCACTTTACAATATTAAATCCAAAACAATCCAGACAACCATGCATGTATCGAGTCATGCAATGAAAACCAAGTTGATACACAAAAAAAAGTTGTAACACATCTTTTTTGTAACATATGTAATAGTTTCATTTATTTGTCATATATTTTTGCTTGCTGTCCTTTTTACTATCTATCAATTGCATTATTGCAGGTCATACATCGACAAAATGAACCATCG
This sequence comes from Varroa destructor, assembly GCF_002443255.2. Taxonomy (NCBI): domain Eukaryota; kingdom Metazoa; phylum Arthropoda; class Arachnida; order Mesostigmata; family Varroidae; genus Varroa; species Varroa destructor. The sequence continues at coordinate 46,978,929 of NW_019211455.1, read as the reverse complement.
AGTTCTCGACAGGTGTCCAATTCCCTCCAGCGTTGGTAATGCCCAAGTGCTCGCCGTTAGTGGCTCGAGAAATCTATGTTGTGTCCGCGTTAACGGACGGCGGATGCGTTTGCTCGAGATGGACGTCAACGAGGACGACGAAGAGGAGGATGCGGAGGATGAAGCCGATGACACTGTCCCTGGGACATCGCAGGGCCTTGAGGGTAGCAGGGGATCACTGGCAGCATCATCCAACAGGGACCCCCAGCAAACTGAGGACATTGATATCGATGGGACAGATGATGCCGCTGATGTCGACAAAGAGAACCACCAAAAAATTGATAACTAACAAGCTATTATATATATGTATATATACAGTGGCATAAAAAACTTTTGAATAAGTTCGAAGAAAGTTACTTAACAGATTTGGGGTCTTAAATTTTGACCTCTTAACGTTGCAGAGCAGTAAAATACAGTAGAAACGAGTAAAATGAAGACTTTCGAACTGCTAAGCAGCCTTTTTTCAAACTGTCAAGTGCTTCAAACAGAGGTGTTTTGTCAAAAATATCGCGTGTTAATATGAAGTGAGACAAATACAACCTCGAAGATGTCGAGTAGTGATTCGACATCTATTAATAGATATTGATACCGAGCATTTGATAACAAAAAAACTCTGACATGTTAGTGTTTTGAAATACTATGTCGCTTGTATGGTTTGTTGATTACCTAATGATATCTATATTCCAGTGTTGATAGAAAGTAGACTGGAATATATGTATATATATGTGTAGTGCTTTTTGTATCACAAATAATGATAATACTAATAATAATGCAATGTTATCCAATAAGTATCAAATAAACCAACACAATTATTGTAAATTGAATCTTATTAGATTGTTGTCTTTAACTTCAGAAACCTATGCTTTACTAATGATCTTGCAATGTTTTTTTAATATTAAAAAGCTGCTTAATGTTAAAAAGAATAATATTCGTCCGTCATTAAATTTTGATGCGGCCTATGTGCTCATGATAAGAACTATGATCAGAGTTTTTACATTTATTGGCTAAAAACCATATCTTCATTTTACTGCTCGTGCAATATCTTTTTTTTTTGTTTTTTTAGAGCTTTTATACTACAGCTCAAAAACAAGTTTTTGACTTGCAGTCTAAAAATAAAATCTTACGTTTTTCTTTTAGCTAAAATTTTTAGGCAAAAAAAGTATTTTCAGCTATCTCTAATATCTGAAGAAAATTGAATTTCGAATGTCATATTCGGTATGTAAGACGTTAGGAATTATTTGAAGCATCTGCCAAGCCAACTTAGTTGAATTTCCTGAATAGTGAGCACTTACATTACCACTGCGCTATTTCTGAGCGCTATTCACGTGCATAGATGATTATATGCAGATGATATTCTTATAATATGTGTAATATCAGTCAATCATATTTTCTAAGTTGTGCAGATATCATTTAAGTACTTGAAGCATTTATATACATTTATACATACAGTTTTATGTGATTAATATGCAACTGACGCGATACAAGGCCTAATTAAAACATCAATAAAAGTATTATCTGCTGTAGTAGGCCCGTACTAATCATCGTTCTATACGGAATTAGATGCACATAATGTACTACTTTAGCTCCTAGCGAATCATTCGCGGTTTCCCATCGTAATTTAATACATTCGAAGGCAGTATGTGTCACATTCAGATACTTTCCTTAGAATATTCTCGACGGTTTCAAATGAACTCGTTGTTGCTTTCGCTATATAATAGACAAAACTAGTGTACATCTGTGTTATGAAATTCAATGGGTTTGCGTCATCTTTTACATACGGAGATCTTGAAAAGTGTTCCCATTGAAAGATCTGCCTGGGAGTCAACTTCCCTATGTGTTCACCATGCCGTTTCTCACTCATTCAGCTGGGCTTATGGCCGTTTTAAACGAGAACCAAAAACGCTAGTCTTTTTCTTCTTATTGTTATTGAGGATTGTTTATTGTTGTCTGTGCTGATACCGTAGTTAACCATGTCACTGGAGTTCCCACCCAGCACAGTGAGCCTAAGCTGTTTGCCATCTGAACGCGTACCATCGACTTGCTGTTAGGTTCTACATAATGGCTCGATCATGAGCGTTGCTGGAGTGCTCGATCCACAGTACTGAAACCCGCTGGGTTCAACTCAACATCGTCCTCTTTCTGTATGGATCGTATCAGTTAGCTTCGTTTCTAAGAGGAGGCTGTCACCCGCTTTTAAACCTCATCCATAGGGGATCTGTAACGAGATACTACTTACTCCGGATAAGCAGCGAAACTTGCATTGCGCCACCACAATTGCAGCAATATTGAAAGTCCCAGAAGAGTAAACAATTAAAGGTAAATAATAACAACGGGGAAAATAAAAACGGCGTCATCAGTAACGATGGGCAGTTGCCACAATTGCCTCAGCCAGACGTCGTACGCGTTTCTACATCGGTATGGTGCGTCACCTTAATTCCCCTGCAATGAAAGTAAGCTCTTTACATACGATTGGCATGTGTACCTATGTGCCTGAGTATAAGTTGGTATTTTGGGCCTAGTGAGAAAAGGAGTTAGTCTCACGCTACTTGTGAAGAACATGTGAATTCGGCTAAGTTCAAGTTTAGAGGTACTGCACTATGCGGTAATGCAGAAGGTGTGAACTGATGTACAATTACTATCGGCGTAATAGTATTCGTGTTGGCGTGCTATGCAAAACAATTGTTCTGTTTGGTATTATACCTTAATAGCTATTAAAATTACTCATTTCTGAAGAGTTGACATCCTTTGCCGTTTAACAGGTTACTAATTACGATTTGTTTTCAATGAAACAGAAATCAACCCGTAATAAACGTCTAAGCGACTACGAAATTCAAATTACCCCTGCCAGATACTAAATTACTTTTAAGTGGAGATAGAAATGTTCGTTATCTTATTCTGAAATTGTCTAAAATATTCAATTGAATCCGCTAACGCTGAACACCTATTCCATCCAAATTTGTCGTACATCCAAATATTCATTCTGTCGTCAGGCCACATGGCAAGATGGTACATGCACCATAATCAAAATTTCTCATTCTCATTTCCTTGTCCTCTCCATCAAAAGCAGCTACCCATCAAAAGAAAAATCATGCGACCAACACGAGCCGAGTAGCACAATAGAAAAGTACTACTAAGGTCGCTTAACTGTCGATACACCCTTCCTCTCATGTTGTCATCCTATACCTTTATGGGCAGGTGTCATTCACCAACCTCTATAGCGTTTTTATAGGGGATACCCGTCATTTGTATGACTGATTTAAGTGCTGATCATCACTGTCGACAAATCGGACGTGAGCTTAGTCTGCAGTCTCCAGCTGAAGTCTACTTTTTGCTTTTGCATGCACTCGTTATCACCGAGGCCACGCAGCCAGTGCGGAAATAAGTCCGGTGATTTATGCGCTGGTTGTTCACGAAGAGGTGTTGTTCGGTTAATGACTTCTCTGTTTTTTGGACATAATAAACAGCACTTTAAAGCATGGGTTTGGCGATGTTGGTGAAGCAGTAGCTCGTTCCTTCGTTGGCTTTTGTTTTCTGAGTAGATAGTGATGAAATCAATTGAGACGATCGTCTTACCAATGATATTTTTGTTTGTGTGTTTTTTTCCGGTGCATTTGGCTAAGTTTGTGGGTAGATTCCAGAGTTGATCCCGCAGTTTTACTGACTGTCCGGCTGCCGTCCGTGTCCTTTCATAAGTACAGCCGCTCGACTTAGTGTCAAGCCTGTTACCACTAGCCCGAACTCAAAATATATTGAGAGATCTGGATCCACATAGCGCAAAGGCTCAGGTGGATGGGAGAGAAACCACAATTGTCTGTCATTTGTGGTAGTTTCAAAGGCTTGACTGCTCCCAGTATTCGATATATATTATGATGTTCTCCATAGATGAAAGGTCAGACTAAACAGCACAAAACGAACAAGATACGTGTGGACAGTTAACGAAGTTTCGGTGAAATCCTGAAATATTGCATACTGCATTACACTGCTGTCAATCAGTACAATCATTATTATTATTACTTGCTGAACATTGTCAATCAGTATAACTATTATTATTATTACTATTTTGTAGTAATACGGGGATACGACTACTTTTTTTTACTAGGGCTACCCAACGTTGTTGCACTCTTAGTAAAAAATCTGCAATACTTTGTTTCTTGTGTGAGGTCTGTGTATGTTCGAGAACTATACAATTAATTGCTTAGAATTATTCAACAACTAGACGAACCTTTTCTGTTCCAGTTATTCAATTACTTTCTCTCGCTCTTAAGATGCGCGTGGATCTGTTGCGCACGCAAATATCCACCTCTTTAAATTTTTAAAACATCTAGTATTTTCAGCATTGAACGCCCAAACGTCACGACAACGACAGAATTCGTCCCGTAAGAGAAATATATCCTATTATCATACCTTGCTATAATATATCCAGTTATTGGAACATCAGCTAAAGTTACCTTGCCTGAGAACACGAGAGAATAAAGATCTGTTTTAAAGTACTGGTAAGGTGCAATTCACACGGTACTGCTATGTGAGGCTAGTATATAACCGCAATGTATGGTCCAGCATAACGTTACCAGTTAAAGGACTGATACCGATATTATTCTCGATATGCTGATGACCGTACTCATATCAATATGACCTTTCATATCCTAGTAGGCCTCTTATTTTTTGGCTCCTTTTGTGGTCATTAACACTATACGTCGTGTTCTCATACATATTACGATAGGTCGCCCTAGTATAACAGCATCCTTGAGAACTGGTACAGACTTAAAAAATGTTGCATTATGCTGCTTCTGTACACGTATGTGTTATGTTTTTGTTTTTTCATCGTTTCTCAGATACCTAGGATAAATCTGTAGCTGCTTAGCGGAAGTAAGTACTTTAACATAAAATCCAAGAAATACAATTTAGTGGAATACAGTAGTCACGTAGTAGACCGCGCACCTTCAAACGACGAATGCACTCAATAGAGGCAGAAAATATTGGGTTCTAAAGGTTTTACGACAACAATAGCCACCAAAAAGTTGTTTTGAAAAAGCGGACAATCGATAAAATTTAAACAAAAATAATAGCGATCGCAGTGGTACTTCTAATGTTGCAACGTAGACATGTCATCATCGTATTACTCGTAGGCATTACATAATGCCCATCTTATCCAAATTTCTCCAAATAATGGTTTCTAAATATCTATGATCTGTATATATCCACGTATATATAATTATTTAGGTATCATAAATCTATGTAACATATACATATATACAATTATCTGCTGCTATTTTCTTAAGCTAGCTTTTGATTTTACAGTATCAATAAAGAAAGACAATAGAGATATATTTTATATGTAGAGATATAATATATATAAAATAATATAGTAGTTATGGACGGAACGTGGTATTGACTTCAGAGTCGAGTGAGTCCGTCGCCTCAGAGGGATAGGGCTTAGAAAAATAATTTTTTAATTATTACTTATTTCTTCGGTGGCCGAAGTGGGTTTCTATCAGTGCTTAATAACTATTATTTTTTCCTTTTATTACGCACATGTGTGCAGCTATTTACATATATAAAGCTACTGTTATTCCAAGATGCCTCTTATATTTCATATATGAAACCCAACGATTAAACGATGATTGGACTTTGATAGCTTGTGAATATGCGAAAATTTAATGAACACTTGTTGGTCCAAACAAATCAACTTCGGGCTAAAACCTCCTCGTAGGTAATTACCATGTTTTCACTAGCGTTGTATTATACATTGTTATACAATAATGTTAATGTAACGTCCCATTTTCATAAATAAAAGAACCATTCATAAATAATTAGCATTTAAATGTAATTAACCTCATATGCTAGTCACTCGGTTATAATCTTCCTTAACCATTGTCAACCACCGTTCTCAAAGTAGTTTACTTACGATTCTGATCTTTTTCGTCTGCTATTCTTCGTCTTGGTAATCTGGTTGATAAATTTGCCAACCAGATGTACATCTCATAAGAAACAATAACAGCTTTGATTACGGATAGACAATACTGTCTAGCCTCATCGTGAACTTGATCTCTGAGCTGTATTATTATTACGAATATTACTGCTATTATGACCATCGTTGGGGGGTACGGCGTTTTCAAAAGGGCGTCGAATTCAAAGCATTTGGAGAAAACGATAAACTTTGTTTTGTTGAAGGTATTGCGTAGGATTTTATCTATATAGAGCTTTTGAATAAACTGGATAAGATAAGTTTTCTTGGAAATGAAGACATGAAAATACCGTAGATTAACACATTTCACCTTTACACCCTTTTAGGTAGCTGGTTTGCTTATTATAAGTTTATTGTTATTGTCGTCGTCGCCGTCGTTGCAAAACGCGTCCGGAAATGGCGTGATTACAATGTTGCCTTTCCTAACGACTCCAACCTGCCTAGTCATCAATATACAACGAACGTTGACATCACTCATTCTGTAATCGTTTCACCATTATAAAAGTTGCATCAACACAGCAACACATGTCGCAGGGAGCTAAGTGTCCGTAGTAGTAGGAGTGGTATAAGAACGGGACTTTTTTCGTTAATATCGACACACGGTGCATAACGCATGCGTCAATACCTACAGTACGCCTATTATATGTTTTCAGGTTAGACATTGAGCTTATTATTAGTTTTCCCTTAATTTTCAACTTAATTTTCAAGTCCTATCGTTAAGGTAATCACTTTTATTAGAACACTGTGTTTAACTCATCATGGGACTATTTTTTTGGAGTTTTACGTACATTATCAAAATAAGTTATGATAACTCTTTATAGTGTTTATGACTACCAATTTTTCCCAATGAAACAATTCTTGACACAATTGTACCCATATCGTTATCCTATTTCATCGAGTAACCATAATGACCACCTTGTCGTTTTCATTCTAAAAACAAAAAATCGAGTCGGATTTTCGGCTGAAGATTTCAACCGAGAGTGACCCATTCATTAAGAAAATTGACATAACGATAGGCAATCCGATTGAGTTTTTTCCGACTCCGATACTTCGCTGCCATCAGCGTATATTTTATGACAAAGTCGAGTCAAACCAAATTATACAGCACCGCCAGCTAGAGGCCCGTTATCATTAATACTCGGGCACACTTGTTCACCTTGTTCATGCCTATATCATCTATTGTTTGTTTCTGCTGTTTTCTGTTGTTTCTGCTGCATACGTTACTGTTCGTTCGGTCATACCTATACCGTATGACTACCAATTACTGTGCAATCCTGTACCTCATAGGATTTCACTCGGTCAATAGTTTCCCGCGCATTAAGAAACGCCTGATGAAGGACGCTGAGCTGTGCCACAATCTTCTTTTCAATCTCGCTACCAGCTTCGATTTCTTCGCGCGTCATTCGTACGTCGATTTTTTCCGTTTTGCTAACGAATGTCACTCGTTCTTTGCGCGAATGCAGCTCATTCGCAATTACCCAACTGTGCTTGTAGTTCTCAAGGGCCCGCTGTGCCTTGTCTAGCAGTATGTTCTCGTCAGTCTCAAGTTTGAACGACACAACGAAGGCGTCCGGCACCCAGAGGCACACGAGGGGTTTAAGAACTTTCGGTACTAGGTGGAAGGTCATGGTGAGCTGGGCATCCGAGTTAATCTTGTGTTGGGCCATTTCATCGGGCGGGACATAGAAATCGCTAACGGCCGCCGCCAAGTAGAACATCGCCCGGGATGAAAATGCACGAAGGTGCTGAGCTGATGCGCGAAGCAAGAATAGGTAGTCAGCCAACGTCGTGAATTTGATTTTTAGAAGGCGATTTTCTGCGCGCACCTGTTCGTAGTCGGCCATGATTTCCTGCAATTGCGGCCGAGCCTTGTCCGCGATGGTGACCTGACCGTTCTGATAGGAGAATAGGTCGAGGACGTTGTCATGAATTTTTCGTGAAAATGGCTCAAGCGACTTCGATCGATGGAGAAAGATTGCAACGTAACCGGCTTTAAGGAAGTACTCAGCGCTAGCTGCTCCACGCATGCCAATGCTAAAGTTATCCACGAAGCGTACCGTGTTATGTTCTAGAGGAACTGTTGTGCCGCCAGACGTTATGAGCACAATTTTGGTGTTCTCGCTTGTCTGGTGGAACTCGCAGAACTCTTTAATTCGTCTAGACTTTTGTTCGAAGTCTAAACCGGGCTTGTTCCGGTCGAAGAAGGCGTCACACTCAGCCATAGTCGAATCTGAAAAACATTACATAATAAGCACTTACTGTATTTTTTGGTGCTGTCTTTCGCTTGCGTCTTAATCCAGACTTTCTTATTGTACGCAATAATAATGCTACCAATACGTTCCATATTATATTAGATAAAAACAAAATCAACGACACTGACGCCTCGAAATGTTCCACTATAGGTAAAAACGTTCAATTAAATCGCTACCCACTGCTGTAATTACCTCTAAAATTTTGTAGCGCTCCCATGTCTTCACTGTGTCAGAGGTCACAGTGAAGTCACATCTAGCATCGGTCAACATCGAAAAAACACTGACTTTGAACACCGAATGAGCAAAAGGTGATCTTCGGTCCTGCGAACAATTACAGCTGCTTCGCACAATCACAGCGGTATTCCCTGTATTTCCTGTTTAGGCGATAGCTATCTACAATCTTTTGCATATACCATCACCAGTATTACGGGTACTATGAATATAAACAGTGCACTGCCCGTTCTTTTTTGTCCACCCACTGATTGCCATAAAACAGGTACTTCCTGTCTAAGCGACCTCACGGTCCCACTTGCTGACGTAAAATGCAAATCTGGTAGAGGTTGCACTACAGCCATGAACTATACAGCAGCGTTGTCATATCCATTTTAGTTATCAGATAAGTATATATCGCGATGTCGCGGCTGCAGCGTGGGGAAGGGGTGGGAGCAAAAAGGAGCCAAAGAATGGGGCAAAAGGAGGGTATTTCAGGAAAGTCTGTTTTGGCAGGACACCCTGATGGTAACGTAGACGGTTTTTCTCTGTGTATGATCGTTTGATCAACTCCGCGATTGTTACTGGAAGCGTTGGTGACTTAACATTACTTGTTTGACGGCCATGGCTACTACGTGCGTGTCACCAAAATGCGCCACAGCCATCGAACTTCTTTTTAATAGGATAAAACAGCTGTGGGTTGTGTCATTTGTTTGGTTTGTCGTTGTTGGCTATCCCCTTTGTATTGTCGTCATGGTTTCTCCTTATGGTTAACAGAGTCGTAACTATATGAATATAAATTGTTGGCGTCGACCTATGTAGCGGCAATAGCACCATCAGCAGATGCATGCTATTGTACATAGCGCTGGATCCTCTCTGTTGGATTGTTGCAAAATCATAGAACCGAGCCCCACATCAAGCTTCGTTCGCTTGGCCAAGGCTATGAGCTAGGCTTTGCGCCTAGCGCATCATTCATCGCTAGAAGCCTGCCGTGCGGCTCCTGTCGTTTGCCCCGTCAACACCATAATCACGTTGTTGACGGGACGAACGGAGTGCAATGCTAACCATGTCATCGCGGTGGACAGTGAGCGCTACCCACAGGCCGACAATGCAATAGAGAGAATGGTATATATGAACAAGCGATGTGTCTTAGCTCGATGAGGTGTCAAAGACGAAGTCCAGTATGATAACTCTATCTGCGAATGTCAACTGGTCCAGTGCAAGACAAAAAAGGAGAGTAAAGCGTATGAAAAAACCGGTAAGGTCTAAAATTTGCCAAGAGAACAGTTAGCTTTAAGTAAATTTTTTCATTGCTCTTCGAAATCTTTCGGCACTTACCCGCAGGTATATAACAAAAATCGGATCATGCAGGATGGGAAAGATCAAATACTAAAAAAGGTTGGGAGCCTATTTTTGGTTCTGTACCGGTAATATTAGCTACATTTGACTACACCATTACCCTAACATATGAGTAAAATGAAGACTCCAATTGTTGAGTGTCTTTTTCCCAAAAAAATTGTCCCAACTTGTTTAATAAAAGCTATTCAAGGCAAGCAAGTTTGATTTATTATTTCAAAAAAAAAAAAAGATATTACGAACAATATTTGCAAGTATCCTGCAGGGTATACATAGTTTATTTAACTTTGCTTGATTTGTTTCAGAATTTGTTCCTTCGGCTCGTAGTTGAATAACGTATTGCAACGCAAAGGTTAATAAAAGGAAAACCGCATGTTCAGAGAAGGATTCAACTGGAGCAGGAGATCTAAATATTAATTTCATATCTCGTTTGGTTATAGGCGAAAAATAGGAACCTCCTACAATATTTTCGTCAGTAAATTATATAAACTAGTCCAATCTTTCGAAAAAAACTATCGAAAACAATCAAAATCAAAACGATTTATCATAAATAAACATATGAACAAATCCAAACTCGATGCGTTTTCATATTTTTTTTGCGTAAAGAAATAGACTGATTAAATACGTTGTATTGGTTACACGCCCTCATTGGTTGCACGCCCTCGTGATTCCGTCGAGGTCGATTCGCTTTATTTAATAGGAGTGATGCATTTACACACAGCAAATTACGATCACTGTCTTTCTTATACACGTTAATTTCACTGTGATATTTTTCCAACGGTTGAAGCTACGTCAGTTCTCCATACGATTATATATGCTCAACTCCCGCATGTGTACTCTCAAAGCGACCTATCCTCGTAATTTGTGTTCTGGATTAGTGTTCTCCCGCAAGACCTACGGTGTTTCAAAATAAACCAGCAAACTTAGCAACGGGCTACCCTGTATCAGGTTTATTTATTGTTTCGGCTAAAAATTTAAATCGCCGGTGAAGCTGACAAGATAATCTTCTATAATTTAACTTCTCTCTGCTCCAGTCGGTCATCCATAAGGTTTCGACTTCAAAGGTCCCCTAAATATTCTCGGAAAGCTTGAGCTCAAAACATAGCTACATTTCAAATATATAGTGGCATTAATATCCATGTCAAGCTATATAGAGCACCTCATTTAAGTTACCCTCGTAAGTAGAAAGAGAATGATTCGATAATGGCCAACAAGGTCGCCTCCTTAAGGCTTATAGCTTGCCTTGAACCAGATCATTCCTTTAGGGTGTTTATTACATTCCCTTATAATTCTCCTGGTGTAGCAGAACCTCCTCGATCGATGTAAAAAAATTAGATAAAATCAAAAAAACAAAGAATGTTTATATGAGAATTTTATTTTTGTCAGGCATCTTCGGCGAACGCGCCCCAGGGGAAAAAATCTCGTATTGGCCAAGTCGTTATAGTAATCGAGCCTATCGAACAAATGAACAAAAGCTATTCTTTTATTTTACTGTTTACTTATAGCACCTTGTAGTACTTAGAGATTGATTTTTAAGTTGAAAAAAAATTAAATGATTTTGACGAATAATAGAACTAATCAATATGTATACACTTATATATATATTGAGAAGGTAGTCATACTAGATTTTTACAAACTTAATAACTAGATTTTTACAAACTTAATATAAATAAAAATTAATAATTACATGCAATTTTTGTATATGCCGACGAGTTCTTCTGGTAGTCGTTTTTATTTATTCGCCGTTCACTTCGATTATGGTTTTCACTGGGAACCTAAACTGCTCATTAAATCATGTGCAAGAATGACTTTTTTGAATGTGCTAATAACTTAGTTAATAGTACTATAAGTAATGAAATATTAGCACCTCTAAACTTGCTTAATTCTTATTCAAATATTTGCTTGCACTTATAAATGCAAGTAGATCTTGCATTTTTTAATTGGAAAACACTTTGTTCGCCAAAAAACAACCAACATTTCTATGTTTTTAAAACAGAAAAATAACAGATACAACTTTTGGGCTGATAGTCGGTCAAAAGCTGCTTCAGCCTATGTAGATTAAGGTTCTACACATGTTGAGTAAATTATTGCTCCATTTTATGAAAAACGCTTTTGGTCCGGCATCCGGCCTCTTGCATAGACTTCTTCGGTTTCGTTCCCGTTTTAAAATAATGCCCTTGGTTTTTTTGTTTCATGCTATACAAGTAATGCAATGAATTGTGCTAATGGTGTCCGCATTAGCGCTTACTGGACCATCCAATTTTGACTGTGAAGGTTGACGTATTGCGCTCTTCTCAACTGCTGAAGCGCAAGCACCGGTTCGCATTCGAAGTGCTTTTATTACTAAATACTTAAACAAAATACTTAACAACCTAACTAGGCAGGGGGTGATCATTATTAACACTGAAGCATGAACAGATCAAAGCAGGGAATTAATCCATGTTTGGTGCCTGATGTCTGCTCCGGCCGTCCAGTCAAGTGTTGCATGCAGCTAGGAAACACAGAAGTGTTTAAGTGATCGCTCAAGAGGACTGAACCCAATGAGTGTTCGAAGGGAGCAGGTCCTTTGCTGGGGAAGATGGCAAAAAGTGTCAGAAGTGATTCGGTTGACTTTGCTACCGTCTTTACAATCTTTGGAAATAAAATGCCTCTCGATACAACTGGCTGCTGTGAGCTAAAGGATGACACTCGGTGTATCATGCGAAGGATTTTTCGAACAGACGTTGCCAGTTGCTAAATACGATTGTGACTCCACACAGTTGTTCGTAAGATACTGGCTACAAGCCAAGCTATGTCACAACGCTATTTTCCAAATAATAAAAAATGTCTGTCGTACTTGATCGCGTTGAAGGACGAATCGACGATGGCGACACGAAGTCATATGGAATTACAGGTCCGAGATGTTCTTGCCAGGACTTATTCATTCCGAGTAACGTTTGTTTTTTAATCACCGTTGCGGAGTAATGCGACTTCGTTTTTTAATCACTTTTGCAAAGTAATGCACTCGCTTTCCTAATACTATTCCTATATTATTGGGTCACCCATAATTATATAAAATTATAGTATGTCGTGAACGTCTCGCATACTTTTTACTGATGTACTCATAGCCCATACGATATCTGTTGCTTATCATCTCGCATTGCAAGTATTTACTGTAGAAATAAAGAATGTAAGCAAGGTCACAATAATTAGATAAGTAACAGTAAAATGTTAATAATATTAACTACAGCTTATAAACAAGTAATATATTTTCACATAGTAATACAAATGATATTTTCATCATTTTTATTATGAGCCCTATGCCTAATCCCACCCTCTTATCTTTTTCTACTTGCAATTCCGTACAAACGTGCTCCACGAAACGGTTTTTCATAAATTAGAATAACATCTTTTAACTAAATTAGATAACGATCGAATGTGGTTCTTCTCTATTATTACGCTGATTTTATTATATTATTAAGCATTACTTACCTGACTTTCTCAAGTTTATCTCAAACGAATCATATTTGATTCTAAGTTATTGATATTTAATATCAAAAACACCTTACACCATGGCAACGTTGTGGCGTATGATGAAGTAGAACACTGGCGATGTTAGCATGTCTTTCAGGGAAAAAGAATTAAGAAGTATGGAAACAGTGTTTATCATTTTTAATATTTACGGTACATTCCCCTATGACCCAAACTCACGCTCTTTGACACACTCCCATGTTTTTTGTGGTATTTTTGTATAGGCCCTTTATATATTACGGTCATCAACTCTCAAAGCAACAAAACGGTTTTTAAAACAGATTCAACTTCTTTTGTTAAATATGTACTTTCGGTAAAGCAAATATTTTCCTTTAACACCAAGATTATAATGTTTCGGTTTTGACCTTCAATTTAATTCTTATACAATATTTTGGCCTATACAATTATATTATTAAATATTAACATACGGTTAATGTAGCAGTTACTATGCAGCGTTAATATACATTTAGCGTGATTATGTAACGTTAGCAGAGAAAAACGGCGTTCACTAGCTCCTTTAATTGAAAACTATCTCTACTGTACCTAAAAAGAAAAGTCCAAGCTTATGCTATCTCCGATTCGAGGTTTATGAACCTTTATCGTGGAGGGACGATCTGATTTGTGCATTGAAACATCTTTGTAACAAAGTATAACTAAAATACGTGTAGAAAAACGTCAAGATTTAGGCATTGTCACATTGTCATAACAAACGCGAGCTTATCAACTAAAAACTAACATAACTCTGTTTAACTACTATTTTATAGTCAACATAAATATTTCCTAGAAAAGAATGAAAATAAAATGGTAAAGATGTCATATTCATGTACCATACGAATTATATATATATATCTTAACAAGCTTTAAATTTTACTTATAGATATTAAGCTTCGAGATATGCCAGTATTAATGCGACTTAGACGGCCGGAGAATACTAATCGCCTACATAACGCTACTACTAATCGCCTTTTGAGTACATAACGGCTAAACATACATATTTTTGTCGCGCGAGCATCGTCTGCATTGCTTGGCGGCGACACAATTACAATACCTTTCTGAAAGGTAATCATATTCAGTTCACTTCCATAAAGTAGACACCGTTGTGCACCCCGAAAAGTTGCACTGCGATATTACTGATATTCATGACTTTTCTTCTAAAATTTCTCCTAATTACTCCAGCTACCAAATTAAACGTATCATACATTCCACAGGTTCAATTCAACATTTTCTTTTAACTTCATAACTAGGTATCTCGGTTTGACTGACCCGTTCGGTGGCCGTTGTCGTCACCGTAGTCGAACGCTGGAGCAGTATTTCGTCTATCCCAGATCAATGCTGGCTGTTTTGCTGCAGCTTCGGATAATCACAACCAGTTGACTCACTTTCTTCTTCAGATCTGCGGGCCTTTTTCCTTGTTCCTCCTTACACGTTCAGCTCCGACGGTGATCCTGCATTGGGAGCTGGCTCTAGGATAAGCTGGTTATCACTGCTGCTGGTGAGGGAACTAACCGCCCGTCAGACTGGGCTGTCATTCACAAAGTGAGACGTGCCTCATAAACAGCCAAAAATCCTCCTAATGTACATCCTTCGCTGTATTCGATGGCTGCTATTAGAAACGGATTAAGGCACCGCCAGAGATTCTCGCAGTCGACGTAGTAATGGCATTTTTCTGTGAGCATCAGAAAATCTCATACTCTTTCGTCGCTCTAACCTGGGTTCAGAACGTTTAATTACCCATTTACGCACATACGTAGAGGCCGCAAAATAACAACAACAACAACTTGAATTTCATAGGCTGATTTGAAGGAAGAATTTTCCGTCAATAAAAAATCTAGTACAAGAGTTGAATGAAAAGCTTTCCAGTGAGCCGGAGGCGCCTTTGCGGTTGCAGTTTGTCGTAAAGTTCCCCGAAGAAAAATACTGTTAATCGGTGTCGGTAGTTCGCACTTAATATGGGGTGAGAATTGACAGCTGAAGTCTATAGGCTACTAGCGATAGCAGCTGTTCTGCTCCAACCTGATCCTTCACTATTTTCCTATGCGGATCCAAATCTTTGCAATCAGTTTTCGGCGTTGGAGTCGATTGATAGCTCCACTTCAACACACCGGCAGTGGACATTGGCTTACATCCATGCCTATGAATTGGTTTACAACAATAGCTTGGCTTGCCGATTGGTCATAGTGTTGCTATACACTGCATAAGTTCGGAATTGCGCAGGCACAGCAGAATTCAGGGATAATTCACAACACAACACGATATGGTGAAATACACGAGTGTCGAACAGCTCCGCATCGTACCGTTTCAAAGCATGTCATGGCCTCTGAAAAGCGCATTGCAGTTCGGAAATGAGACAATTGGAAAGTGCAATGCGTTTATGGCGAGGCTTAATCAACGGAACACCTAGTCGGATGGTACGGAATTCTGGGCTACTCCAGTGTTGTTGTTTATAGTTGGGGAAGGACGACGAGACAGCATGTGTTGATTTGAGCTGCGCGTATCGGATGGTAGAGTAGTGTTCCTTTACTATAGCCCTTTCTCGATGCGGGGAAACCGGTCGACCTCTGCATTAAAAGGAAACTTGATTAATGTATTTTATTGAATTT
The DNA here is from genome assembly GCF_002443255.2 of Varroa destructor. Classification (NCBI taxonomy): domain Eukaryota; kingdom Metazoa; phylum Arthropoda; class Arachnida; order Mesostigmata; family Varroidae; genus Varroa; species Varroa destructor. Next base: position 46,962,997 of record NW_019211455.1, on the reverse strand, counting down.
GATTTTCACTAGAAAATCGTGAATTCAATCTGTTAGTACTGGTGCAATGGAGAAAAATAATCTAGGCGCATGGTAAAACACAGGTCTATTAAGCCGCCGTTTTCCTAGGCAAAGTTTCACTAATTTTAAGTGAATCTGTTAACTATTTTTCGTTCAGCTGGACGTGTGAGGAATCCGTAGATTAGTAACGGAAATGAAGCTTACGGCGAAACTCTTGCGGACTGTGCAAGCGGCGGCCGATCAAAAATTGACATTTACTCGCCAGTGGCTTCTCTATGATGCCCGGCACCAAAACCCGTTTGAGAGTTCCGAACTCATTGCGGACGTCTTGCAGGGCAAGAAGAAGCCCATGTTTCATCCGATGCTAGACTCCGGAGATCACGTTGTTGTGATCAACTGTAAAGAAATTGCGATGCCATGGTATGAGTGGAAGTTCAGGTAAGCGTATGCGGGCAACATCGATACTCAACAAAATATCTGGCATTTATTGCTTTTACTTTGTAAAAAATGTGTTCTCATCTCAAATTCTCACGATTTTCTCTTGTAATACTTTCCTGGTATCGTCTACTATGCAGGAGTCTGCGTTTTTTCAAATGAAAAATCTCCTCCATTGTACTAAAACAGTATGTTGCTTATCTACAGAGTATTTGAACATGCGTCTACTTCACAAGACTAGTGGTAAATGTAGGTGTCTTTTTTGGTTAAGAATAGTTGAATACCTTGTTCACAGACCTTCGTTTCGTATTTAAGGTTTTTCGCCGCCCGGCTTACGTGACATTTAACACATGATTTACAAACGTATTATATTAAACTGAAAATTTCAAACTCTATATGAAGTTTCCTTCTAAATATTATCACGTTTTGAGACTGCTGGAATTTTCGACAGTATTCGACCAATCAGAAATTTAAAAGTATGCATGTATTCTAAATGGCGTTATTCATCATTCCTTCTGTTGTAGGATGTATTATCATCATACTGATTACGCTGGCGGAGCATCTTGGACATCGGCATGGGAAATGCACGATAGTAACCCAACTAAAGTAATGGAAAAAGCCGTTTATCGTGCTATTCCCGGAGATCTCCTTCGACGTTTACGAATGTCGCGACTTCATCTGTTCGCCGACGACAAAATTCCAGACAATATTAAGCAAAACCTGAGCTACCAACTCCGGCAGCTGAAATCAATTCCACGTAAGCTAGAGGAAATACCCGAGGAAGAGCGAAAAAACTTCCCGAAATTGTTCGAGCACCCACACGACTTTGTTTTGTAGCTTTGAACAAATATTTAACGACATTTGTCGTGACAGCACTGAATAAAGGAGTTGCGTTTTACTTTTAGGAAATGTTTACACTAACAGTTGTCGATGTGTTGATTTTGTAGGTGTAAATGCGGCCAGGACCGGTCGATTTACGTATATTTCGTACATGGTTGTAGTTTATTAGGTAGGGGCAAGTATATTCTAAAGGCCTTTATTGTAAAGGGTACTTCAAAGAACGTGTAAAATCCATACATCTAACGCTCATCGTAAGACAACAATAATCTTTGAAGATATGACAATGTGGGTAATGGAGATAATAATATCATAAGTCGTTTCTCAGGGTTATATTCATAATCAGTCCCCTACTGAGGAACGCGCACTAGCGATAGTAGCATTAGCAGTCGCTGGTTAGCTAGCAGTAGCTAGCAGATCTTTTCGCGGAGTCGCTTTAGAAATACGTCGAGATCCAATGGCAGCTTGATCTGTTATAGAGACAGTTCAAGAAACATAGAGTTCAGCTGAAGTTCATTGAACTTCACATATGGAATTCACATATTGAAATTCACATGTGATCCCGCAGAAAGTCAGTTTTGCATTGTAGACCTCGACATCAACGTTCCAAAAGGCTTTTGTTAAAATCTGGTCAATAGTGACATTTTCTGAAGAATGTATATGATGCGAAAAAAAGGTCTTCCAGGATTTGAATTTCGGCCCTCTCATCTATAGCAATAAACATACCCATAGATTAACGACCCACGACATTTTTTATTTTAACGACCGAATTCATTATTTACGAGTTATGCAATACAAAGAAACTTGTAAAATTAATGTGTCTTTTGAAATACATAAAAATTAAAATTATAACCAGTAACCCATCATCTACCAAAATTACATTTGTTTAATATATATCAAAGTTTTTCAATGCCGAAGAGAGTTTAACAAGCATTTCTATTTCGTTAGAATTTAATAGCTTCTCAATGTTTTTTTTTAGGAACTTGTTGCGATGGATAAAAGGGTAAAGACAGAGCGAGTTTTATACTAGATTGGCAAAAAATGTGTTATAAAAAGATAAAGCGCTTGGTAGCTTTCTGTTGACTCTGTTAACAGAAAGCTACCAAGAGTCAAGTCATTTTTATACCCCTGCTAGATATAGTTCACGGTCTAAATGATACGCAGCTTGAAGAATTGACCTGGGATAAAAGAAAAACTAGATAAGTTATCTGAGAATGTTTCTCTGTTTGCCATTCTGATCTGTAATACTTCTCTTGCCCTAATGAATTACTACAGATTAAACAATCAGTAATACACACACATTAAATACATTTGTGTTTTTATTAAAAGTATGTTACTACCCTATACACATACTAGACTGGTAACTAGTACATATGAAACGAGCTGATGATTTGTTTCAAATGTCATTTTCTATATCTGTATGTTTTGCGGCATGGGTTTGCGCAGCAGCATCGTCTGGGACAACTACCCGGGGTCGACCTAATCTTTTTTCAGTCTTCCGTACCGCACGGAACTTCTCGACGGCACGAGCGAAGGCCTCCGAATCGGAGCCGGTTTCATTCAAGGCAGTGTTGTACATTTTCATAAATTGCTCCGGATGACTACGACGGTCAACCTCTTTTGCAAACTTAGCGCGAATGATGTCCTCTCTAATATAAAAAAAAAAGGGCCAGTGTTATTATCTAGCGTTTTTGTAAAGATGCATGAGACTTTGCGTGTAGATATTTAATTTTAGACATGGGTTATTTTTTTTGCTGAGTTTTACCGTTATCTAGCGGATAAAATAAATGTTTGTATTTCGTAAAAGTTCAAAGTTATTACAACAGCTTAACGGTATCACGGTGTTTTGAGTCTGATATAATTCAATATCGATTTGGTTTCTAGTGCTTTTACCATTATTATTATTCTTTGATATCCTCCGTAGATGGCAGATAAGGAGTCAAAACAACCTTCTTTTGGACTTTAAACAGTTAAATTTCAGCTGGTTAACTTCTTGCCGATTGTCTCACAGGGTAAACAAGGTAATTTAGTGCTTACTTGTACAGTATGGGTCGGATTGGATTAACTGGTGGTTCCTCGCGGAAATACAGCGGTTCTATTTCGGGTGGGTACGCGTTGTATATATCGTACCAAATTGGACGGTCCTTCCACTTCATGCCACCGGCCCGCAACAAACCCCTGGTACGTGAGAACACTGTACCCAATTTCTCAACCCGAGACCCGGCCATAAGCCTAACGAACACAGTAAACACGTTTATGTAAATTCAAAGGTTTGAAACAGTTTTGCCCCTGATTTCTTTCGATCTGAAATGAAGTGTTGCTTCTGATCTAACATGTATATCCTAATTACACTAACATTAAATTTTACTTTTTCATTCATAACCTTTGCTATTAATTTATGTTAATGATTTTTTCTTTGATCACTTATTTGGTAAAAAAGTATATATGATAAAACAGATCGTGCGTTTTACGTTATTTCAAACGTATCATTATTTCAAAAGAACTCCCTTGAGCGGCCTATTAGTGTTGTTATTAGTAAACAAATGGGAACAACTGTATATTTTAAAATAAAAATTATAGTTAAAACACATGTTTGTGAAGAACATTATTTTCTCTGCACGGTCTATAGAAGACATACATAAATAGTTTTATCCAGATTAGAAGTAGAATATTCTCACGGTGAAATCTGTAGAACATGAAAAGTGAATCCAATAATAAAAAGCAATATAGCAGAGCCGATTTAACGACGCCGATATCGCAGAACTCCGTCAAAAAAACATACAACGTCACTGAATTGGCAGGCACGTATTAGCTACATTCATCTGGGTACTGAAATCATACGGCATCAAATGCTGCTTTCGATTTTCACAACTGCAGCTTGCTTTTCACTAAAATCAACTGTTTTATCCGCAACGACCAAGTGTACTACTTAGTAAGTGGTCTTTCTCTCCCTACACGGTTATACTTACTTTGCGACAATTATGGTTGATTCAAATCTGTACTGCAGAATAATTTGGGTGTTCACCCGAGGGAAAAAATTTTCACTATAAACAGCGTTACACTACCGCTACATCAGTGTTTCCACGCACCTAAACAGAAAAGGCATGCGGCGTGATCCGTCGGTTAGTGGGAAAATAACGGAGCTCGGAGTTAGCAGTGGTACGTGGCATGCGATACCACGTCCCTGATAGCTTAGTGCGTAACGTATTTAATTGCTAGTCTGAGGAACACGTTGAGGTCTAGGCCCGAAGCAGAGCGTGGAAACACTTCGTTTCGTGTTGGGAGTTCGCTACTTGATAGAATAGCTAACGGCGATACCGTATGTAGGGCTCGACAAATGGAGATCTGCGAGACCACACAGGCTATTGAAAGTTGATATTGAGACCGAACTATTGAAAATTTTTCCACCAAACTTAGCAAAAATAACATAGTAATGGTTATTTTAAGGACAAAAGTTGATTGTAAAGTTGAAAAATGACATACATGTACGAACTAGCAAAACGGATAGAACTGTAAAATATCTATCAGTGTTCCAATATATATTGCATGAACGTAAAATGTAGCTTTGGAATGAAACAGATTATTTTCTAATTCATTTTAAAACTATTACCATCACAGTCTTGCTTTTAGTTTACAATACAAGAGGTTTTTTGTTTAATTATATAATAATAATAATATATATAATAAGTAATATAATAAGTAATAATAATAAAATAGTAAGTCTTGCATTATTAATTAGCTTTTTGTGACTACTTTGTGAATACTATCAGTAAACCCCATTTCCTCTTTACTTAGTGACTGCACATAGCACTAATTACGCAACACTAAGAAACCTCATAATCTGAAGCGGCAGGTTTAACATTGCGGAATAGAACAGCAAGCTAGTTACCGTTAATACAAATTCACCCTGAGCTACATACAGACACAGCTGTGTCAGATCACAAATGTTTGTTGCAAAAATAAACTTAAAAAAGTGCTTCGAGTTTTACGCCCGCTACTTGTTATAAAGCGTCGCCCCGTATGCCTCGCATCTTCCAGAAAGAAACGAAGTATGCTTACGTCGGGTTTCGAACCTGAATACAACGTGACATTTTGTAGGCAAACATGTTAGCATAGCGCATTGCGCAGACAGCGAAAAACAGAGAACTAGGAACACGATATAATACTATGCATACATTTGCCATTTAAACCCAAAACCTCGTATTGAAAGGTTAAACGGCTATACAGTATTACAATTAATGTTTGCGTATCTTATGCCTCGAGTGCGTACATGCCTATGAATGAAATAGATTCAGGCAACAATTTGATTTGGCAACCCTGCCAATGCGATCGTAGACCGCGCAGCCTCTACTGATAGTCTCAGCATAATAATAATAATATTAGGATACTGATTTCTCTCCCGCAACCAATTTTCTGGCTATCTAGCGATCTACCGCTTGGGGTAGCTAAGTTGAATGGAAGAAGTCAATGGTCTCCTCGAACAGGCCTTATCAGCATCAACAACATCACCATTAATAACACCACTACTGCCGTCGATAAGATGCACTTTTACCAGCGGCGATAGCGAGGTTAGCCGTACGCTGCCATTGGATTCGATCTCTGACATTTGTTGGGGCCCACATTCTGCCAACAGAAGTGTTGGCAAGCGATGCGCATTGCGCGACCAAACAGCCAACGCTGCTGCCCTTTTTGCGGCGGTAGCGGCATCATTTGCAGGTGCGGCATGACTCATCCCCACGCCGAGGTATCCCATGTGGACGTGTAATAACTAATGCTGAAGGTGGCCGTAGTCAATATAGTGGTAGTGTTCGGAGTTGATTCTCGATTGCTTTATTTAACCCTGAGTTAAAGAGATTGCCTGGTCATGGATGGAAAAGCTGCATGCGTAAATTTGCGAGGTGCCAGGCGCCTCTCTTTTCCGATGAATCGTTTTAAAAAATCATGAACGATAATTGTGGTAAAGCAATATGATTCAGTGGTTTAATACTTATTTTCTTTTTGGTTTACTATAGATGTAAATAAGTATAAAGATGTACTGTACTTTGTCCAAGAGGATATCTGTTGAGTGACATTAATCTAGATTCAATTATATAATAGACTGAGTCCAAATATATTAAAAATAACCTAAGTTGAATTTGATTACACAGAGGCTCTCTATGGAGCATGCATGGTATCGAAGGTATCTTGGTCAGAGAATTTTAGACAGGCTTTATACCATTCACGAAACACCGCTAAATTGAGAAACAGCGAAAGTATATAAAAGTACTCACCAAAGTAAACATATGCTTTATTTCTTACCTCTTCATATGAAACGTATGTGTAGCTGAGTTTTTCCTCTATCTGAAAATATGAAAAGCTAAATGTTTTCTAGAATAGGTATTCCCTAAAGCACAATTCCTTTGAACATTTTCATATCGAGCAGCAATATTCCACTTACATAAAACTAAGTTAACAAATATCCTCGTATGTTTCCATAGGCAAATAATCTTCAAACCCAAAATGCGATAGGGACCCCTCGGTTCGGCGGGACCCACAAGGTACTAAAATGAGCCACTTCACGACAGCCAGATCTGTACTTCTATACGCAAAATTCATGTGAGTATTGCATTTTCCTAACTAGACGCCCAGCGGGTTGTCTGATCGGTCCGAAAAAGGCGATCACAACTGAACAAGCGGATTCCTGCTTGGGCTTTATCATTGCAGTGCGTCGCAATCTTCCATTTTGATCACATCAAACAGGTGCGATAACCGTACGAAAGCGTAACAAGCCGCGGTTCTATAGCCTTATGCTATTCTTCTTCTATGCGACTTGCGAACAAAGAAGTCGGGTGTGCCAAATAAACATCGGCTAGATAAGCTCTAATGGTACTTATTTGATTATGCCCTTCATTTCCAATGACCATAAATCAATAATCGATTGCTATTAGTATTGACTTTACACACTTTCGTGATCTTGATTCATACTTTACTTGTACCTACAAATGAAGTAACCGGTTGTTCAGATCGCTCTGTAAACATTTAATCGTTTTAACTACTCTCGTCCGTATTATTTATTCCAAGGATGTTCAGTCCAAACATCATTAGACTGGCGATACCCTCGAAGCGAAAAATAAGTTGATTATGTTCAGTAACAAAAAAAAACACTGTTTTAAGAAAGATAAATAAACGATCGCATTAATTTTTTTCCTTAACCACTATTGAATAGTAGTCTAACGCAGAAATTGGCTAAATACCACACGCGCTTTGACTAAAGTAAGCACTATTTCCAGGCATATGTTTCAATAATATTTTTTGAAATAGATTAAACATTCTGCATTATAACCAGGGCAAAAATTCCGCAGCGATTTGAACAATGTCACTTCAAAATTTTACATGTTACAGCAGCAGAGAGCGACATAAAAATTAAAAGTAACAGATTGAAGTGTAGACTCTCAAATTTTTAGGTAACATTCTTCAAACTGTCAAGAAATGTTTGCATCAGGTCATATCAGTTTAAGTATTAGCTAGCAGCTCGACGTTCGGAGCTGTCGATTTATGTTCCTCGAAGCGATTTTCGCTACGTTTGGGTTCGATTGCGTTCTCTTTGCGACCCTTGCGTTTACCAGAACTTACGTTAAGCTATCCGTGTGCTAGAAGTTGATGCATGACAATGCATAGGAAAACCTCTATTTATTTAGATTCAGCAAAGATTATTATGGGATAATGATTTAAGCATGTGAATAAGACAAAGATTTTTGGCCGAGAAGTAGCTTAAAATAATTGATACAGACAAATCCCATATGCTTAGTTACTCCTTTATAGTTCACCGTGAAATGCTAACAAATGCAATCATACTAACAGTTTGACGCGAAACATACTGCGAGATAAGTATGAGTGAGTGTCGATCGAACAATGCAAAAAAAATCTTAACCTAATAAAAAAAAATGTCAATTTTAAGCAAAAATGTCTAATATTTTTTGCTTAAAATGGAGTAGGCTTTGCTGAATGTCGTAGGAAGACTTAATTCGACTTCAGATGGCGGATTGGTCTTACACTCGTTCACCTGTCTAACGATAAACGGAATCAATGGAATGCGTAATCATCAAGTTGCATTAATTATCCTCTGTTAACGATTGTTGAGAACCATTGCGTTCAACTAGAGAGTTCCGTCAAAATTGAATTATTAATAGAATTGTTTATTAACAGCTCTTTCACAGTGTCATATGCTACAAAACAAAAACTAAAAAAAACACAGCAAGAGTTAGCAGGCACTAGCATTTTGAGCGTTCGTAAATGGTCATCATGGCGTATTGTTACCATAATAACCGTTTAATAGATCCCCTAATGGGAACCTAGATCAAACTAGCAAGACTCAAATAAGGGTATCCTTGATGCTATAGGGAAGAGGTGGATTCAAGAACTTGTACAACAAAAAAAAAGGCGAAACCTTTTTTTTACTGTACAAGTTCTTGAAAAAACCTAACATTTACACAGTCACAGAAAGCTCTGAAGATCTTTTCTGTGTACTGGAACTTTAAAGACGCACGAGAACATACGTAACAACAGTATATGGGCAGATTCCAAGGTCGATAATTTTCTTCAAAGTACTACCGTTTTTGACATTGTGGCATTTAGAAACGGTACTTAATAACAATTCCTTTACGAGACTGTGACAAGCAAATATACCAAAAGTTGCTTTCGTAATATATTCAGATCATATGCCGCGTAGACATTATTAACTAAGTTAAAGGCTTTCCTTTTCAGATGCTTCTGAGCTAAGTTAGTTCGGCTTCCTTCGTTTAGAATACATGCGATACCTTCAGCTATCATATTTATTACATCGGATGATGTGGAAGTCTTTTGCCAGTCTTGAAAATAGTCGCATGATAGTTCGATAGCCTTCATTTTACAGTCGATAAAAGATCATTGTGTTTCCTAAGCTGATCAAGCCGACTTCGAGTTTGGGGTGGCATTCGTTCTTGGCCTTGTCTTTCACTGAGTCCGTCGACGCCGCTGCAAGTGGAGTTGCACAGCTCATCTCTGAAGATGTGGACTTTCATAGTTACCACCATGTTGGCAATAGCGTAAACTCCAACCTGATCATTAATGGCTTCTTGCACCTCTACGAAGTTGGTTTTAAAGCATTCACTACGGAAATAATTGCGCATGAGCTGGTTACAGTAAATATGGTGTGGATCGCAGAGACTACGCTTTCGGTGTAATCGAATATGAATTTCATGCGATGGAAATGATTCCGGTGAGACCGGATGCATTGACCATGGTGCGTCCGAAGGCGTGAACTTCGGACGCACCATGTCAAAAAGCACGCTCATCCTAAGGTGTTTCTAGCGAATGCTGGTGGTTCATAAGAAATGAAGGTGATGAAGGAAGGTGTTAAAGTCAAGGGCGCGAAGGCCAGGAAATGGATTAAGTCGTCAAACGGCGCTACGATGTTTATTGATTATGGTTAACCGTATAGGTAAACAGATGAGTTTTGATGGAGATAAACTGTTGCGAGCATCCTATATGGCTTATACGGCTAGATAAGATCCATTTTATCTGAATAGAATGTGAAGAAATTCGCGCAAAATTAACACAGCTTCATCAAATCTAGAGAAAAAACTAGCGGTCCCGTATTTCTCCGATATCCCCGTGAATAAACCTGAGCTGTTGTTTCAGATATTGCTATTTTATAAACAAAAACACGTTAATCAAAATACGGAGCCAGTTCAGAAATAGGATTTTCTAACGCACTTAAGACTAATAGGTCACATTTTGATAAATCAACTCCCAGTTTGAAAAATATGTTCCCTATAACAGCTTGTTAAAGGTAAGACGCTCAATGGGCAAAATGTACTTATACTGTACAATAAAAATGTAAAATAGATTCAAAACGGGCGGTGTAAAAAATTATGTCTGAGAATGTTGGCCTATTATATCTTAAAAACTGGAGGTTGCTGTCTTCATTTAATTTGTTACTGAGGTGTGCGTATTCCGCGTAAAGGGTCAGAGTGTTTCATCAGTTTTGTGCAAGGTTGCTGTTAAAAACAGGTTGAAAGTTTACCTGATTAAATAAGGTGACAGTGTATAGGAAGATCGTGAATTGATATGCTAATATCCTCTGAACCAGAGTTTGCATTGGGAACAATCGAAGCATCATCGAGTGTCACAGTCGACCAACAATATAAGTACGCATACACACAAACACACACACACACACACACAAACAGCTAGTAAACATTATCATATGACTTTTATACCGAGGCGTACTTTGAAGAACAATCCCTTTATCTGAAGAAGCACTACGATGTTCTTATTTTATATATTTTAGTGTAATATAAAGTACGTCATTATAACGAATCAGATATGTTGCAAGCAAAACATGCAGGCAAAAATCTGCAACAATCATGCAATAATAATTTATTAATAATGTAACGGAAACCTCTTGTAGAATCTTAGACTGCGATATTTATGTTTCGTAAGGGAACTCATATTCAGGAGCTATCTTCAACCGAACTAGACGTTCTGGAATTTTCAGTCGCTAAGTACCAGCAGCTTGACCTATCTTAGACATCATATTAGGCTTCATTTGTATGCGAAGTCTTAGGTGGTAGCTTTTGAATATTCTTTACTCGAAAACTCAGGCTTCTACTTAGGCCGTTTCCAACTCATATTTTCGCTTCATTCACATATCTATTTAGATGTAGATACATTCATCTAAATACAGTTCTGCTCGAGGGACTAACTCCTCTGAACGCCATGACACGTATCCTTCACACTCGTATAGACCCATATTTACCACCCTATACATTCCCACCAAAGTTACTATCGCCTAACTGGTTTTTAACTAGCTACACTTAAACAGCAAGTTTCCCCAGATGCTACAATTTCGACCACTCCCCTTCCACCGACTATAGGGTTGCAGGTTTTCATCATCTTCGTGTTTGACTGTAGAGCAATAGAATGCAGATCTGAATGTTACTTGTTTACTTAAGAATATTAATTAAGAGCGCAATTTAATATTCAGTACACGCATAGAGGCGTTGGGAACAAGAAAAGAGTAGATCCGGTATCTCTTACATTGTTGACACACCAGCGCATATGATACTGCAGCCCATTGCCACTACCCGGCACCGGACGGTGTTCGAAGGGGCAATGCTCTCGACTTCACATGAAGAAAAAAGCCTTTTTTCTTTAGGATAGCTTTCAGCTCGCAAGCGCTTCGCGTTAGCGCCAAGCTATAAGCTTTTCATCCTCTTCATAGACTTGTGGGTGGCACCTAGATGCTGCCTAACTAATGGTTTGTTTAACTTGGCTACTGAACTCATTCGCAAATTCACCATAGGTAAAGATGTGCGTCTGCTTGCTTGCCCAATGCTGGCTTGCTCTAGAGGTATCAGTAAAGAAGAGGCAAACCCTACGGCCCTAACGACGTCATCGCCTTTGCCCTGTCTCGTCCTCATGCTAACTATAATACAAATGCAAACCGTTCGTGCTCTGGCGAAGTGGGTTAGCTTTTGTTGTTATTGACGTCGGTGCAAAGTTCTTCCTTTTGATTCTATTACAACTGTATTTGCTAGCGGTAGCAATTGCAACAGTAAAAGCAAAGCGCACCCAACCCATCCACTTTTTTTATTCGCGGCGAATTTTTGGACTGCTCTCTGTATCTTGAATCAGCCCTAATCTGAACCGCAAGGTATTGCCTTGGGGGTCGCCTAGAAAGGGGTCCACAGCATTACTAGGCCCACTTCAATTCCGGAGTCCATTGCAGAGTGTTAGCCTCCGATGTGAAGTACTGTATGATATATTACTTTGCATCGGCTGCTAACTATTCAGCCCGTGGGTCTTACTGGACTTATCTGGCTTTTTCTCCAGCGGACCTATGAAACGGTAGGGCAACAATACACCGTAGTAGCCATTTACTAAAGCTAAATTCGAGCTAGAGACAGCCACATGTTCGTGGTTACTAGGACAACGCACTCAGAAGTACTACCCAAGTAATTGCCTTCTTGACCCACCCGCCATCCAGATATTACTTTGTTATATGACAGTTTATCACACTGCTGCTATCGCAAAGGCCTGGCAACCGCCGTAAAAACCGCTGTTAAGCAGTTTTCTCGTAGTCGCCCTACATTTCCACAGTTTCCTTCCTATTCACTAGATCCCCTCATAGCAGACGGTTAACGCATGCAGACGACTGAAAAAATAAGAAGAAACAGCGGTATAGCCATCGTATGGTGAAACTGAAGGATCGCTGAAAGAGCTAAAAAGCTAGGTAAAGTTACGCGTTGGCAAGTTTATAGATAGGCTTTCTCTTTTATCTCTATTTCTATTTTGCTCTCTTTCTCTCGCTTGCGTATAGATCAAAGTTGGTTTACTAATGGTATTTACTCTTGGTGTCGCAACTTTTTAGATCACATATTCACCCCCCTCCCCCCCCAAACCCCGTCAAAGCTTACCAGGTCATCCTATTGTGAACGAACATGAGGCGCAGCTCGTCTGCGCTACGCTGAAGGGCCCCGGGTAAGCAAGCAAGCACATTGTCTTTTATAGGCCTGATGATGCCTGATAAAACGAGCGCTCTTTGCCCGTGGGCTGTGGCAAATATACACACAGACAAGCACACGCGTACATACATACATGCAATGTGAATCCAGAACGCTTTATGGGTGAGCGAAAGCAAAAAAGAAAATCGCCGGAGAGGACGAAGCCGTGGACGCTGTTGGTAAGCTGTAAAGCGAACTCTTCTCGGTTGTTGCTGTTTGTAGACGATATCTTTGGTAAATATGGCCAACTGGTTTACGCAAACAAAAGCAATAAAGACATTCTGCGTTCCCTGTATACTACGAATCCATATAAATACATAGGACTTTAGCGGTCTGTAGATGTAAGGCACGGATACCAGCACTCTCCTTTAAGTATAGGCCGATTCGGAGTTGGAAATTAACTGAGTATATAATAAGTGTTCCTTGGCGGTTTGACACGGGCGTGGGTATAGCCCGCACAAAGTTGAATAGAGCTGACGGCGGTCTGAGATCTGAGATCAGACATTGGGGGTCAAATCCTACCAGATCTTGACTGCGAAACAAGTCGCCTAAAGCATGAAAGCAATATGAAGCTATATTCACGTTTGCCATCAGGTCCGAAATTTCGGGAAGCTTTGTTAATAATCCCTAAAAAAGAATAAGTTTTTCCCCTAAACATCACATAATAGTGGAGCTTTTGTCCTTCACTGCTTTCTTTTAGCGTTGAGTTCTTGCAGGGGAGAAGTGGCAATAGAACGAGGCTACCGCTCGGTGTACGGGATCTTAAGGCCGAGAAGGGAGTGTCCTGTCGTACCCCACTTGTCAGTTTGCCCAGGGTGCGGCCGCTACTGTCGCTAAGAACCCATAGCGGTAAGTAGCAAAGCATCGCGACCCATATGTGTTTTTTAGAGTTCGATTCCCTGATTTCTCAGCGAGGAGAAGGGTGCGCCTTAATCTTGGCGAGTTCACTTTGATCGAGTACGCGATCCATAGATGAGTCTTAGCGGAATCGAGAATCAGCTTGGTATAGCTGATTCCCTCTGAATCTCATGTATCATCTGATATGCTACATGAAATGCGAAGGTTATAAGGGACGCAGGAAATCGAGCCAAACAGGAGTACCGCAAAAAGGGCGGGCATTACCTAGGAAACTGCGCCAGGGCAAAAATTCTTAACGAACGACAGAACACTAAGCGTACCCCAAACTAAAGAAGGAGCCCTATTCCACTGACGACGACAACAACTACGGTATTGTGCGAGAATATCATATGCGTTAACATCCCATTCACAACTTATTTTTTTTTCAGTACGAGCCTGCTAGATAAGAGCGTATGTAACGCTGACTAGCATTCACCGATCTCGTGTATAGCGCTGTTCGACCACCGGGGGACATGGTACGTTGGCAATAAGAAATATCCGATCCATCTCGCTGGCCGCCTGCCCGTTTGTAGATGTGTTTTGGCATGGACGTGTCGGTTATCCGAAGCCGTCACGAACCGTCATCAACAGGTTGGCCAACTCCAGAGGGACTAGCAGATGAAAAAAGGCGGCTAGACTACATATTACCAGACAGCGCTGTAGTGAAAGGCGATGATGGAAAGGTGGCAAGTCCTCGTCGATGGGAAGCAAGCAAATAAAAAAAAAATACTACTTTGTTCTTAAGGGAGCAGCTTATACATGAGGGATTGCTCGGTTCCGAATTCAGCTTGACAAAAGGATTTATAATAATTTTATACCTGTAGAATTGTTCGTAAAGACTATTAAATGTATTGTTAGGTATATGCATAGATACAAAGCCCAATGGACGCGCTTAATGTTTCTGTTTATTTAGTATTCGATATTAAATAACATAGTTTTCGACGCAGTCTATACATATATATATATGTATGACTGAGACGGAAAAACAAATTAACTCGCTCCGTAACTGTATTATAAAAGCGTAAATGCGTACCAATATACATAGCTATTATGTATATGTATTTTTATTTTTAAATTTTAAGACTTAATACCTTAATAATGGACTGCCAAAGCAGCGACAATTCGAAGGAAAAAAAACACCAAAATGCTGAATCTATGGAAAATCACTAATTTGGTCTTTCGCAGTACAAATAGAAATGCATGCGGCATGCGAATATTTCGATAGTACGAAGCGTAGTAAAAAAATGACGACGTAGGTTGCGTATAAAAATATGGGTACCGATAGAAAAAACCCATGAATCTCCGTGGGTAACATATTTACGTAAAACTTACTGGCACGTGGTGGTCTAAGTTCGAACGTAGACGATTCGTTTTACGCTAGAACGAATCAGCCACCTGGACCGAGGACTAATAGCTAAAGTAAAACGTTATACATAAAACATTTTCCTTTTACTAAATAACATGTGATCGTCTACTGAAGCGTTCGCTGGACGAGCTGGAAGGTTTCAGTTAAAAAAAACGCCGTGAAGGGGGCTATAGCGTAACCGTATAGTATAGAAAAACTACATGATTACCATTGATTTGATTGGATGAATATATGGGTTCATATCCTGTACAAATGATATAGTGTCACCGTCTAGTATATGTTTAACTTTGCATTAAATGGTCATCTCTTGAACAGTATCTCTTAAAGATCTCTTGAACAGTAGCACGCAAGTCTGAGCTTATATTTATAGATCATTTACGTGACTTTAAAATATTAGGGAGGATTGGCTCTAGATAGACGTTTTTTAGCCTGAATTCGTTTCTAAAACAATCATATAGTCAAACAACATTACAAAAGCCGAAACGGCCACGAAAAAAAAAAAAATGGTGTTATCTCCCGAGTAGACAGCAGGAACAAATCAGTCAGGTGTCGCTCATTTGAGAAATCTAATTTTTGCTGGGCTCAGTCACAACCACATCGATAGACAGAGAATTGCAGTGTGCAGGTGAGTGACCCTCACAGCGGGAGCAAATCACGACAAGTAAACTTTGTTTGCCAGAGCATTATTTATCATAGCGGGATGAGTTCGTTTGCGAAATTTGATTGAAAGTGAGTTACGCTTCTATACACTTGCAATCTTGTAGGTGTTACGTAGCCAGCGAAGGAGCTTCGATATGCCGGCTGTGTTATCAGTTTCCGTTGGTGGCGTAACATCTTTGCCGACTACACCCCAACACACGTGGTGTCTGGGTTCGAGACCGGGTATAAGAACATTTCATTTTGTGTTAGAAACCAGCCGTGTTAGGTAATGTATAAGGGCTTTTACTAAGCACCGGACGCCAAACACGAAAAACTAATGATTAGCAGTGCGACTCTGGCATTAGTAGACAATTTCCAATATATAATGTTAGGATGTAGGCATAGAAATTATTTGTGACGATGTAGAGTGCGGTAGACGGAGCCCTATCGCAAAAAAAAACTCATCCGGCAAGAACAAATATAAAGGCTAATAGCATCATCTATATATAAACGATTTATACGAACTATATAGAATATAATTATTCTACATATCTACCTACTGATATTAGATTCCACAGAGTCTACAATACGATACAGTCACTGTAACTTGTCACAGATGAACTCTATGCCCACATTAGAATGAGAGTTTCGTATTGGTACACTAATGCCTATCGATATAAGCAGTATCATCTAATCTTGATCACGACATGTTTTCTACGTTACTCAGACACGCATACACAATAATATTAATAGGAACTTGTTATTGGGTTGCCAAAGGCTACACTTCCTAGTGATCAGCACTTGCCGTCACGTTCCGAAATTCCACAACACGGAAAACAGAGCCCATCTCTGCATTTTCCTTTGGCATCAGGTCAAGCAAACTGCCTTACAGTTTACTGCTTTTGACACAGCATCCAGGATATAGTCATATGCACTGAAATATAAACTAACAAAGGAAATTAAATAGCATCACTTAAGTGAAATGCCATGTATCGACATACACAAATGTCCACTCTCAACCATCGAACTCTATTTTGCTTACATGCCAAGTTCTCTACGAAACTTAGTTTTTGAGATCCCGATCGACACAGGTCCGTCCGATCTAACACGCATATTGCACAACTCGCGATTGCAAATAACAGCCTGCTGTCACTCGAGGATGTCTGCTTTTCCTCTCCATAGGAGCCATTCGTTTCTCGTATTGAGCACGCCCCTGACGAACCCCTTATGAGTCTAACTAACGCCGTACGCTTGCTACGGGTCATAGCTTGTATCCTTACCAGCCCACAACTCCTTCCTCTGTGAAGGCGCACCCCAGGCGCTCATCTTCATTCAACCTTTGGAGCACGCGGAGATCTAAACATTCTTGCGGTCTCGTGAACACGCTGTTGGTGCCAAAGCGCATGCGTCTATTTACGAAATGGCCTGTTCTGCATCTTGTGCTCGTGGTAGTACTACGTTGAGCTCGATGGGTCGCCGCTGTTCACTGCGTCATCATGTCCACCGCATCCCGTTCCTTCCTCCCAGGCCCCATCATAAAGCTTCTTGATGGGGTTACCTCAGGTGGTCGACTGTATCACTCGGCTTTTACGCTATTTCAATCCCTCTCAAAGCATTTCTTATCTACAAACGAAGTCTACCAGAGCGGAAACCAATGTCTGCTGTACGGA
Source organism: Varroa destructor (assembly GCF_002443255.2). NCBI lineage: Eukaryota > Metazoa > Arthropoda > Arachnida > Mesostigmata > Varroidae > Varroa > Varroa destructor. Next base: position 46,945,628 of record NW_019211455.1, on the reverse strand, counting down.
GTCGCAACTCCCGCATTCTTGCATCAGCAGCATCAGCAGCATCGGCTTTTTCTTACAGTGTCTATGTTGTGTACGTTTGACTGGCACCAGCGATCAATGACTCCGCCGCAGTACCTAGATATTCCCATACGGGATCGTATTTAACTGCCCGTCTCAAGATAAACCTCATGCACGATCCACCGTGAAGAACAAGCTAGCAAGCGACCCCGCAATACAACACAGAGTTATGCCACCGTTCAAGGCACCTGCTGAACCTGCTACAGCTGTCGTTGTCGTCGTCAGTCTATGCAGTTAGTACCTAAATGCAGATGAGCACCTACCTGGGTTCCTCGCGCACTCCAGACGGAATCGAGGAGTATAGAAGGGGTAAGTGACTTGAGAGCTCTGTTTGCAGCTTTTGGATACGGTTATGGTTGTTGATGGGCTTTTTTTTGTAATGATTCATTTTTGCTCACATACCTCCTTCGTTTTAGCTACTTCCTCTACTGAAACTAAAAAGCGGGTCGATGTTCATGCTTGTTTGGCGCTACTAGCAATGTATATCAAAGCAAAACACCAATGAAAAGGGTTATAGATACGCTATTGCATTTGTTCGACGCGGCTTAACAGCCTCTAATGCTCGCGAAAGGAGTTTTACTTTAATCTTTTTGAGCGCAGCATCATGGAGACATAGATGCGTGTATTACGATGATGACAATGTATTAGCTCGACAAAACTGGACAGCGCGTAACCTTGTAGGACAGAAGGGGCCGTTTGATCTGCTGTCTTATAGTTGAAAAAAGAAGGACAGTCGACCTATGGGAGGTTTGAGGGTCTTTTACTACTGTTAGTTTTATCTTGTGACACAAACGATTAGAATAGGTGTCGACTGTGCAGAAAACAGGAACTCTGCTGTTTCAGTGCTCGTTTAAGGATATGCTGAGTGTCAGGTAGTGTTTGAAATACTGAATCGTACATTTGCCATAGAACGAATTATGTTAGCGCTAGGTTTTCGTGTTTAGTAATTTTTCTATAATAATGATGATTCCCATCGCGCAGCACATGTGCAACGCAGTTAAGCAGGACATTGCAGATCTGTGCCGATGCCGTAAACATTACCAGGGCAAAGTTACGATGAATGTATCCTCTTCTATCCATTGTCGTTCACGATCATTTTTCCGGTGAGGAATCAGGACTGCGTCATACTAGTTGAAACAACACATAATAAATGTATGTTTACATTAGAATAATGTATGTTTACATACACATCTTGCTTGCAGCTTTCGTTATGTATCCTACTGTTTGAAAAGTTACATTATCTCCGCAAATGAGCAGAGAACTACCACACAAGTGATAAATAGGGCCAAAGAGGTAAATTTAGTAGCCTGAGTTAACAAATTTACTTTATCATATTACCAGTTCGTGCTAACAAGCTATTTTAAAAACTGAATTTAGAAATTTAAAAAAAAAGTGAACTTATATTAAATTTCTTTAAGTGAAATTAGTTAGTTAAAAGCGGTACAAATTAGTGATGTGCATTACGGGTTTGCCTTTAATGCGCTTACATTGGAAGCGAACGCTACACCCATGGATTTAACAATGCTATAGTCTAGCTTGCAAGCATCCTCCTGGCAAGCGTATTAAATTCACGGACCACGATCTTCTTGACTTAAGTTTTATTTTAACATTTGGATTTGTTGTCTTCAGACGTTTTCGTAAGCAAATATTTCCTAATAAAAAAAAAAACATGCCATTCTTAAAAAGTAAAGGCCGTACGTCGCATTTGTCAAATGTCTGAATCGAACTCTTCTTACAGGCTATCCTTAACTCAATAATGGTCAAATAATCCCATTGGTAAAATACATAACTTGTTTCTGAAATTCGATGTACCTAAGACTCTTCCGCAAATAGCGCGTTCATAGAATGAAGTATATTCTATGAAGTTTCCATTGCTAACGTACCAGTGATGATTTGTCCTAAGTTCAAGAGCTTCATCTAGTTCAGCTCCACTGGCACAAGCATCACAAGGGGCATATTTCTAATACAATCCGATTGCCAGAACCACAAAGCGCTATCAGGGCGCCGAATTCGTCGTTGACTACCTGGTTAGTCGAAATCTCTTCTACTGTCGTCTGTTCCAAGGCCGAAGACTTCTATAGTTCCTTTGATGAATCCTCCCAAATTTTTACCTTTCTCGCTATAGAAATGGCGAATTAACAGCCGTTCCCGAGATCTCGAGTGCCTTCGTATATCGAGTGCGTACTATTATGATCACCGGACGGGTATCGAGTAGTTAGTTAGCAACGCTATCGTTGGCTCATTCGTCCGCCTCTATAGTTAAATGTAATGTCGAAAGTGGAACTTTTTGTTTTGGCCTTCATCGTAGCGCCGTAGAGTTTTCTTTTTGCAAACTGTATAATACTTAAACTGAAAGACTTCTAGCATGATTTCAAATACTTTATTATCGTTGTTTGAATATGTCATTAAAAAAAAAGATAGACCTTCAATGGAATATTACTTTCAGCGAGAGACCTGGCGTTCTAAACTGTAGCATTTTGAAAGGATGTGATCTTTTTTTTTATCATCTAGATTTTTCTTAACCAATTGAGCGTTAGATTTTTTACTAATTAACTGCTGTAGTAATAGTGCATAGTTGTAAAAATGTCAAACGACAATTTTCTAGAACAATACGAAGTCTAATAAACAGTAAAGCCCTACTTACAAGAGCATAGTAGAACTTCCAAAAATTATGAGCAAATTTCGCATGATATCCCCGTTGACAATTCCTCAGAAGTGATGCCAACTAAAAGAGGTATTCATATAATGTATTGGTGAAAAAATCCATTTTGATGAAAAAAAATTGCTGATGGTAATATTTTTGTATCTGACTTTTATTTGCTTAACAGTAATTATAATAAAAACTTTATTAACAAACTCGCAAGTGGAAGACTGGAGCGTTTGTCATGTGATTTTTAGGATTCGGACCGGAAATTCTAAGATTCAAAGCTTGTAGCCTTGCCCTTACGGCTATATCCCGTATAACCAATGCAATCTTCGCTGAAACGAAATATGCCTTGTGCCAGTAACTAGCCAAGAACTTGTCCTTAGTATGATTGCTCTATGAGGATTAGGCGTATCAGGGTTTTTTTTTTCTTTGAATCAGGTCTTCTTGAACCTCTCAAAATAGTGCCCACTGTATGCCCATGAAAGGTATTTGAACAAATTCTCCATAATAGCTGAAACTGCTTAGCTTCACTAGGACCTAGCAACAGATTTGAAACAAACCTCGTAAGGATTAAGTTCCTCATCCATTCATCTGATGCGAAACGGCTCCTCTGATTGTTAATTTCTCCCTGTGTACAACTAGTTTATGCCTCTTCCGTAAGGATGTGGATTACGGATGCGTTGGCGTTTCACTAACCGACATGACTATCTCGGGCCGGTTTGACTGTCGTAAATAGGTTTGCGTATTTTGGTAACACGATTGATTCAATTAATGGTAAGGTGGTCTTATGATGAAGGTACAGATTGCGAATCGATGCTATATCTGAATATAGGCCACAATAATCAGGCATAGCTGCATCTAATCCAGGTTTTATCGGCTATTAGGTAAACATAAGAGGTATGCCCGAGGAGGAGAAATCCTGCTTAATCGATGAAGCCTTTCGTTACAAATAACCGCTCTAGACTAAATTTTTTTATCGTTATACATACAGACCCTACAATAATCGCGAAGCACGTTTTATCTCACAGAAGATTTCAGAAGTAACCATTTAGTAGCTGGTTGAATTTGAGCGAATTATTTATTTTTCAGATATTTTTTACAAGCGATTATTAACAAAGTGTATAACGATCACTTATTTCTATTTTAAAAAATCATCCAACTTCGAATTTAACGACAGCAGTACAGTGGGTCTCTTTAATAAAGGAAACGTTGTCAACATATACTGCCACGGTTGTAGTAGTAAAAGTGGCAAGAAGCGAGACGAAAAAAACAAAATTAAAAAAAAATTATGTTCCAATGGCATTTAACATTACCAAGTCTATATCATGAAATATCGCGTCAAAACGACTTAAAGAACCTTAACTGAGTAGAGTTATCGCTTATTTAAATGACAGGTGACTAATACATGGAGGAGACGTATCCTACGCCTCGAGGAGTGCCCCAGGGCTTAGTGCTCGGCGCTTTTCTCTAGAATGAAGGGTATGATGGCAGCCTGTGGTAAGACTATCTAGATCAGGCCGAAGGATCCAGCCGAGTTTGCTGGTAATCCACCAGGAACAGTAATAGGTAGAATGAAACAGTAACGAACTTTAATCCACTATTAACAATACCTAGGGTATTGTTTACACTTGACCATGACCTAGTAGAACTAGACCCGGTAAAGAAGGAAATGTTAATATTCCCTGAGGTAATACTCCGTGAGCGAAAGATGATACAGGTATTAAACTACGGTCCTATATACGAAACCATCGAATATCTAAGAAAAACTCTGAATGAAACGTGCTGAAATGAAGTATATGCTGATTATGTTACTAATAGAATAATTCATGCCATTTACAACTATTTCCTTTGATACAATAACGGTTATCGTCAGGCAGATCTCAACAGATTTACTGGTGCATGAAAAAAATGCAATAGACCTGAACAGATGTGTAGAAAAAGGAAAACGAGATATATGGGAGTTTCAGCAGGATTAAGTGAGTACAGTCAAAATCATAAGACGACTAATTAAGTAAGTGTGTTACAGAAAAGAAAAAAAAAGAGCATAAAGACGTGACGTTCGGCCTGATGCAAATGACTGGGCACAGATCTTCGGGGACGACCAGTTGCGTATAAGTAAGTCATTTAATGCCGTTTGCGGATACTGCAATGAAGGTGTTCCTGACTTGTGCAGCCTTCGAAAAGCTTAGAAAGGAGACTGGGAACCAACGGATTTCTATGATGTTAGATTCTAGAGAAAAATCAAGGCTCAAGACATTGTCAGTTTGTAGAAAAGGTTTTCAAGAGCAAGCAATATGATTAACTTCCTGTTCTCTCGTTAGCCCCCTTTTTTTTCTGTCAACAAATAATTATATATAT